>NC_091988.1:55136218-55490833 GCF_044704955.1 Pristiophorus japonicus
CCTGAAGAGGTGATTTAATATTAGGGGTGTAGTTCTACAGGCATAAGAAGCTGTCAGCACTTCACCGAATGGGATATTTTCCCCATCTGAATTAGAGAACAGTCAGTATTGGCAGACTATTGGGGGATCAAGAGTCAGGAGATTGGCTAATATCGCTCTTCCCTCCAAAGCCCAACTGTAGCAGCTCTTCCCTTGTCATCACCCTGGTTGATGTCTTCTAATTCAACACAGAACATGATCTGAATCTGAAATGATCTTGGTCTACATAGCTCAGTACTACTGTGCACATCAATGATTTGGATATAGGGCACATCCATAACACCTTGACACAACAATGACGCATGCTATGATTAAGATGTGGTGCTAGCGGAAGTGATGTCCATATTTTCAGACAATATGAAAATAGCAGGTATCGTAAATAATTCTGAGGGCCAAAATAAGCTGAATGGGGATATTGATAAGATGCTGGAATGGGCAGAAAAGTGGCATGCAATTTAATGTCAGTAACTCTACATTTCGGCTTCTGATGATGAATTGACTGAAATAAACTTGAAACAATAGGATTTTGATGTTTTTGCCTCTTTGATATGAAAAGTCAATTAACACCATTCACCTGTCAAGTTGACTTGGCTACACACAGTCACTCTAATGAATACTGGCACATGGTTACAACTTGGGTTGGAACTAAGCCAGGTATACACAATCACTTTTATGATCAAATTCCAGTCACTTGATTGCCACATTTATTTTCGGGGAAAATTGACCTGGATATTTTTATCTCAATTGTGATTTTTCAAATTAAATACTTCTAGCAGTTCTAAATTTAGATAATTTAAAATGAGCGTAGCACACTGAGACAATACACCAAACAAGCTAACTGTCTTGTCACTGAGCAAGACAGTGCACATTAAGAACAAATTATCAATTGATTAGTTGTTTGATGCAATATTGTTATACTGAATAAACTTCTCATTAGCCTGTTGCGTTTTACTGCATAACTTTGTTAATTATACCAGCTCTGATTGTACAAAATATTTAGGACTCTCCCTAAATTGATCTTGGTCTGAAACTTGGAGCCCTGCTTGATAAATTGCATGCAGCCTCAACTCAGGAAAAACTCTCACGAATCCTTCAGTTAAAAAACATTCAATTTGTCTCTTGCTGACAATTCCCACCCTCCTATATGCAGTTTTTCCTTCCATGCGACCATACCATGTACGTTTCCTTCCTACCTGTCTTGGAACACCATTGTATTTGCACATGGGCTGTGTTTTTAAGACCACATTTCTTCTTCAACTTGTAACCAAACTGGCAGCAAACAAACCTCTAGTGTAAACTGTGTGGTTACTAGAGGAGGCAGAAACCCAGACATTGATTTCATGTGCAAACTTTGCCAGATCCAATGTCCATTTAAATACCAAACAAGATATTGGGGTCATGCCATGGGTTGGTTGACCCAGGAGGTTAATGTCCTCACATCCTTGCAGTCTGGACAGCCCAGGTTCTCCTGTATTAAAAGCTAGATATGAAAGTGAACAATACTGCTCGGGACAACAGTGAGGAGGGAGACGTAGACCAGTTCCTGGCATTTGAAGGAATTTTATAAGGGATACATACGAGATATTGCAGCATAGAAATTAGATGGGCAGGCGAAATGGACTAATAATCTACTCAAAATATCATAGTGTGTTACAATGGAAATAACACTGCTGTAGTTTGGATTATGTACTATTTTTTTATTGCAAGAAGATTTAAAGATCAGTATAAATGTTTTATCAATGAATAGCATTTGGCAATCCAAGAACATTCTAATGTTGGATTCTAATGAAGAGTAATAAAAGCACAAAATGCTAGAAATACTCAGCGGGTCAGGCAGCAACTGGGGAGAGAGAAACAGAGTTAATGTTTCAGGTCAATGACCATTCATCAGAAATTGAATATTGGCATGATTTCTACCATCCTGGTCACTGCTTTTAACTTGTTGATATGTCTCAAATATGTGAGCAACACTGACTCCCTATATGGTAGCTAAAGATGAAGCCTAAAGAAACTTGGGAGTCCAAGTAGACTTAACAACAATATCTACTTACTCACTATATCTGTCACTCTGCAAGCCCCAGATCTATTGTGTTGCCACTACTCGGAGTATGTCTGGCAGCTGCAAACAGCTTTCAGGCTGATCCTTTTTTTTGTTTAAAATTACATACAGTTAAGTCACTCTGTTGTGTGCTGCTATTAAATCATCCATTTTTCTTTTCGACAGCAGCAGTGTTGGTGTGGATAAATCAATGACAATTTTAATGTATTCTTGTGTGTCTCCTATCCTGATTTTACCCCTTTTTATGTTCTCAACTCTCGTGTTTCTTTGAATGCTCATTCCTTTCTCCCCCTACTTTATTATATTCTTTCTGATACTATTTTAGTCATATTTTCTTGCTTTTATTTCTTCTTTAGTCTTTGATTTTTTTTTAAATATTAACATGGGTTTACCTTGCGCTCACATGCCTGCACATATGCATGGATTCTCCTTGTGGAAGGTGCCATTCAGGAAGAATTCACCAGCTCCTATGTAAGGACATTTACTGCCGAGTATCTTCCCAGAATAGGGAATGCGTGATGTTCTGGGGCACCTACTGTTTTGCAGTCACCCACATCCAAGAGGATGGAACCATATGAGATGCGCCGTGATCACCTAACAAAATTAGTGGTCGAGTCCAACATGTCACCTGTACAATGGCTTGATCCATTTCCAAACTTTATTAGAGATAGCCTCGCTATACAGTTTTTAAACTCCACAAGGAGAAGTTTTTATCTCTGAGTGAAGTTTCAGTGGGGCAGGTCTTTATAGGGTTTGGGGTTGATGGTTGCATCTACTGCAGTTGTGCCATTAGCAAGACTCTTCATGAGGCACTGCTGGTTGAATCTCTTACTGTATGGGCACCCAACTTTCACAACTTATTCAACAGTGGTAAATGAGGTCAAATTATCTGCAGCCAAGTGTTCAAGGAAGAACAAAAATGATTTTATATAATACCTTATCACATGTCTCAAACATCCCAAAGTACATATGTGCAATGAATTGCTTTGAAATGCAGTACCTATTGCTATGTATACAAAGTACTGTAAGGAACTCAAGAATAAAGGCCAATAGTAGGCCTTGGTGTTTGGGGGGGGAAAGTCCTCTCCACTCCATCCGGATCTTAAGAAATTCCTGTTTTTTCATAAACTTTGCTGTGCATTGGCTAGCTTGCTCATTCAGAACATAATCTTTGAACCATTGTACCAAAGTTGGCTGTAAAAATGTGTTGCTACTTTACTTGGTCTTGATTCCCAGCATCCTCTGAGATGTGAAAGCAATTGAGTATTTAAAAAAAAAAATCCATTTAAAACTGGACTATTTTAAGTACATGGCTGCCCAGACACACTGCTTGGAAAATTGACACAGAAATGCATTAATCAAACAATTGACCATCATTCTGATGTCTTCAGCATCTGGGCATTAGAATTTGTAAAGAAAACACACTTCCATTCTTCTATAATTTTATCTGCTTTCATTGAATTTCAGGAGAAAAGGCCGAACATCATCACCACAGACGATTGTGTGGAATAAACCGCACTTGCCTAACCAACCAGAAGACCGGTTCTTGCAACCTGGTATATCTGAAGCTAGGCCATCATTCTACCAATCAGAAAATAACTTCCTGAGAACAGGGAGTAGTAGCCCCTTGGCTGTTCCTGAAAGAAGGTTAGTGTGCTTTCCATCCTCTACTGAGGATATATAGGGTCACAGCTACTTGAGGGCATGCCGGTTCCGGGTTCAAATACAATGTTGCTTTGCAATAGCTAACAAACTATTATAACATCTTGATGAAAGAAAGTTCCTCTTGTTGCTTGATATAGAACAGCACAGATAACCTTGTAGCCAACAGTTGCAATACTAATAGAACTAGATTAGAATGGTAAATGTCTGAAAAGGTTAACTTTAACCCTGTGTATTAACAAGTAAATTGACTATGTTCGAGGCTATAAGATGCACTCGGGGTTTGAATGAGCATGCACGCTATCCACTGTTTAGCCAAACCCCTAGTGTTCCATCCTTCTAACATGCTCTCAGTCATTGTTTATTCTGTTCTCTTCCCTCCAACCTCATAGGGAAGCACATGGCCTTTCCCTCACTGCCCACAGACAATAACGTCTCAGATTTAAAAAGAACTTGTATTTATGTAGTGACTTATCACATCCTCCTGTTGTTCCAAAGAGTTTTACACCAATGGGTTATTTTCTGATAATCACTGTTATGCCAGTAAATGTAGAGATGGCTACTATGTCGATGGCTGGTTACTGCTTCTGAGTTCTACCGCCCAATGGCACAGTATATTGAAATGCCAGCATGTTTCTGGTAGCACATTGTCCCAGATTACTAACCTTTATTTGGCAGTTTGGCTGATCAATGTTTTGTACATATTCTGTATGGTTATTGTGCTAAAGTTGGCATTCCTACTTTCCCGGATAGAGGGCTGGCATGAGTAACGCCCTCAGCATGGCTTCTGTTCTGTAACGGTGCTGGAGAATTACACTCACCGGGGTGAGTTACTGACCTGTTTTGAAAATCTGAAAAGGGAAAACCACGTGGTAGCTCTGGAGGTATTGCTGACACATTTCTCCCTCCAGAACCTATGTTTCTTCTCTTGGCTTCTGCAATTCATCTAATTCTTTAGTGGCCTGCTGTGCTGTATATCTCCAGCCCATTTCCTTTCTAATCTCATTATTGCTGTGACCCTATATTTTGTTTTAAGATTGACTATTTCCTCTAACACTACTTCAATATGCAGTTAGACGAATTCTAAGTTAATGTAAAGATAATTGTATGTGCAGTGGGACGAGGTTTCTGTTAAAATACTCGTCTATTATCCCCTCCCCAACGAGGAGATAATGTGACATCCAAGTGTCTATGTTCCAGCTCTGGCTCTTCCCACAGTTTTAAGTTTCCACTTTCACCAGGGAGCCACCTTACAACAAGACAAGCCCATGAACTGCACCATAAGGAGCAAAGTAGATCTGTATGCTGACTGAGAGGTGTTGCAGCAGAAAATCTCTACTGGCCTCTGGCATCTTGCACAACTAGGGAAACTATAACAAATTTAAATACCTTCTGTTGGGTTCAGAGACTTTAAAAAAAAAATTGAATTAGGAAGACGGAATACAAAACACTCCCTCTGCACTTGTCTCTATCCTTTTAAGATCTTTTGAAGAGGATTTCAAGATTCCTGCAAGCACTGATTTAGATTCCATATTGGCTTTGCTGAATCCAGTTGTGGTCAACTTTAGGAGTTACAGCCTTGGCGTTGCAAATTTTGTTAATTACATTAGCGTCTACTAGAATTGGATTTACATCTGAAATATAATAAATTTTCATTGAGTTTAAGTCATGTGCTTTAGGCACAATATATCCCTGTTTTTTGCAACATAGTTTTATTATGGCTTCTAACAGAAGCCTTTAACCGATAAAAGCAGTTGAGTGTTGCTGTACTTATTGGCTTAATGTCCCATTGGCATGGAGAAGATATTGGCCTCACAGTAGAGAAGAAACCAATTGAGAAGCTCTTTCATAACAATGGAGTATGTGGGTTAACCATTTAAAGATTTTTTTAAAAATCTAGCTCAGTCCAAAAGGGCAGTTGTGCTTATTTTGTATTTCACTGTCTTCCTGTGCAGCTCCACAGAGTATTCCCATTCTTCATCCTCTTCCACGGATTATGGCAGCTGGCAGATCGTGTCTGGCTGTGGCAGTATTCATGACCAGGCTGTAGTTACCAATGACTCACCCCTCCCCTTCAACGTTCAAGATGACGGAGCCAATGGGAGACTGTGAGTGTTGCTGAGGTTATGCAACTTTTACGTCAAAATTATTTAATCCTGTTTTAGGTGTCTCCCTCTGTCTGCCTACCTGTCTGTCCCTCTCATCTTGTCCTCCAACTCCTTCCATTACCTACGTAATTCTTTACGCAGTGAGATTCCATTCTTAGTCGGAACTCAGTAGGAACAGGGATCTTCTCCAAAAGGAAGACATATTTGTAACCAGCCCAACTAGCCTATCTCTTGTGTTCCTCAAAGAAACTGGTTTGCAACAATATTGCCGAGAACCTGGAGGAAGTCAGGTTATTTTGGGGAGGTCACCAGAAGTAGAAGAAAATAAATTTACAATCTATAGGGAGCTGAAAGTAACGTTACCAAATGTGATATCAGGGAAATGAACGTTCAATTGTTTGTCTACGTACGTGTTTTTGGCGGGATCTCCATTGCATTTCAGGCGTTTATACCTGATTTCAAATGCATGAGGCTCTCACTTGTGCAATAAGTGGGGGTGGGAGGAAGAAAGAAGAAAAACAAAGCCAAAGTATGAAGGTGAAGCTGAGCAGACTGCGAGGAGGATTTCTGCGCTGATCTGTGTCGCAGGGAGAAAACAAATGGTTGCGACCTCTTGCAGTCAATAAAATAAATTAGTTGTGCTTAAATAGCTGTCTGAATGAAATCTGAAAATAAAGGCGAGTTGCAGTAAGAGCAGAAATAATTCCTGTATCCATCAGCTTTCAGGCAGTGAACCACTGCTGACAGTGCCAATGAATGCCCTGCAAATCTTACTGATGAAAGAAAAGGCCCTTTATGGAAAATGATTACCCATCGACACAATATGCTCTCAATACTCCTATCCAAATAAGATTTTCAATTTCACAGAACTCTGTATGCGTGAGAGAAATGGGGTTAATAATGGGTCTGGCATGAATGGTTTTGATGGCTACATGTAAAGGTTTTTTGGCTTTTATTTTTTTAATGAAAAGTTTTGTGACTGGACTGGTTGGCGGTTTTAGTTTGTGTTCAGTGTACTTCAAACTGCCTGAACATCTAAGACAAAATTAATTTAATAATTAAGTTTGAATAAATATTTTTGATGTTTATGAATCATTTACATTCATAAGGGGATACATATCTAAAACCCAGCATGTTAAAAGCATCTAATCCAACAGGGAAAAAATTCCAATGGCTTGGACTATATTTTACTGACACAATTCCAGTGAACCGAATCCTGTGCCATTCATTCTCATTTAATAGAATTGCCAGTTCAAACGTGAAACATGTAAACTCAATCAAGGTTGGCAGCTCTGCGGTGCAATGGATTGGTGTACCCTCACATTGCACCACAATTGGTAGGAGGAGAGACCCCGCCAGTGACTTCCCCACTGGGCAAGTTTCTGAGATCAGCTGGCCATCCAGGAGATGGAGGCTCTCTACAGAGGTGAGGGTTTTGAAAAGTGATGGAAGGCTTAACCGGGTAGAGGAGAGAACAACAAAAGGGTCAACTTTTTAAATACAAAATGCAGAAAGGTGGGAGGTGTACTTCTAATTTCAATCTAGGCCAGATTGATGAATGAAAGTTAACTCTTTACTGGCTCTGTGAAATTAGTTTAAGCACTTTCCACCTGACTTCTGGGAGCCACGGGTCTGGAAATTGTGGCTAAATTAGCACTTACACTCTGGCCATAACACTGTTTGATGTGAGAAGTTGTACTAGCATACATGTCATACTAGCAAATAAGGAGAAGCTGAGAAAAGGCTACAATAAAGCTGACGCAGCACCAATGAAGCTTACAGCTCAAAAACATGCCCTGTATATAAGCATTGTGACATAACGACAAGGAGTCAGACTGAAAGACAGGTTTGTCATATCTTAAGCTGTTGATATTTCCTTGTGACTTTGAACACTTTTATTGTAACAAATAAGTGCATTTTACAGCAGTGGTGGATTTAGAAGTTATTGAAGAGGAGTCTGAGTATTAAAAGGGGCTATGAGTGCTGAAGCCATTAGATTTGTTTTCTAGTTGGCATCCACCCAAAAAAATGGCATTGACACCAGATTAAGTGCATTTTTGGAGCTTACTGTAATTGAATGTAAATCTGTAATTTTTTAAGTCAATTAACACTTATCATCACTCTAACCCCACTCCAACTGTAGTGATTATGTAGGGGCAGGAATACTCGAATAAAGCCAAATAATGCATTCACACAAAGGAACGACCCCGTGTTAACCTTTTTTAAATAACGATTGCAACCACCCTTGGAAGAAAATAAATCTTCAATTAAGACAACCAACTGGCATGCCCCAGAAAGTTCCTTTCAGGAAAATTTGCTTTTTTAAAAAAAAACCTTATTTGGGGACAAACAGCAGCTTTTAAAATATTTTCCACTTCAATTTTGTGTATAACAAACAATGGGAGAGAGTTGAGTCTAATTGGTTGCTTTCAATCTTGCCCTCCAACCAATCTAATGTGTTCTAACAGCTGCCAAACCTGCCTTCCAACATATCTGGTTCTGACAGCCTCCAATCTCAGCAAAGATGCTGATTTATTTTCTTGAGGACACACTATCAGCTTAATGACAGTTGGTATGGGCGTACCAGTACAGTTCAAGAATAAAATATTCCCAGGCTTATTTTTAATGCAGCTGAAAGGGAACAATGAGAACATAAGAAATAGGAGCAGGAGTAGGCCATACAGCCCCTCGGGCCTGCTCTGCCATTCAATAAGATCATGGTTGACCTGATCTTGGCCTCAACTCCACTTTCCTGCCTGTTCCCCATAACCCTTGGCTCCCCTATAGTTCAAAAATCTGTCTATCTCAGCCTTGAATATATTCAATGACTCTGCATCCACAACTCTCTTGGATAGAGAATTCCAAAGATTCACGACCTTCAGAGAGAAGAAATTCCTCCTCTGCCTTAAATGGGCTACCCCTTATTCTGAAAGTATGCCCCCTAGTTCTATATTCCCCCATGAGGGGAAACCTCCTCTCAGCATCTACATTGTTAAGCCTGCTCTTATGTTTATAGTTTCAATGAGATCACCTCTCGCTCTTCTAAACTCCAATGAGTTCAGGCCCAACCCACTCAACCTTTCTTCATAAGACAACTCCTTCATCCTAGGAATCAACCGAGTGAACCTTCTCTGAACTGCCTCCAATCCAAGTATATCCTTCCTTAAATAAGGAGACCAAAACTGTATGCAATACTCCAGGTGTGGTCTCACCAACGCCCTGTACAGTTGTAGCAAGACTTCCCGAGATGAAATAAGGCATTTGGTGATTAAAAATCTGATTATTATCACGCTCTCAATGGAATCTCAAATTTGCAACAGAATTAACCAGCTTCTCTTCTTGCAGGCATCCACTCATCCCAGAACGCAGGGCCAAGCTGGAGGAAGTCCGAGCCATATTCTTGTCTGCGTACAGTGCAACTGTGGGTCTCAAATCTATATCGCCCAGCCCGTCGGCCATCGGTGGACTTCTAGAACAGTTTGCCCGTGGGGTCGGGCTGAGAGGCACGAACAGCATTGTCTGATACAGCCTGCATTTGTTTTTTTTAAGTGTATAGATCACTGCGGATATTAACTGTGACAACGCCAAAGATGGACTTGTGAATTTGTTTTTGAACCAGATCTCCCCTTTCACTTTTTGACCTTAGATTGTGTTTACTTGTTAGAAAAAAAACATTTTCTCTACTGAAACTTATTTCTTTAAGCTGGAGAGAGTCAGTCATCCCCCCCACCCCCCCAAGCATCCAAATACTGGTGGAAAGAAGTGAGTAAACCAGCCTCAGGTTCAGCCTTTGGGAAAGGACTGTTCATTCTTGAAGTACCTTTGTCCTCATTACATTTACATTGGAAAACTTTAAAAATATCTTCTTGTCATGAATGACTTTATTATTTGCAAGCTAGAAATTCCTGTATTTAGAGGCATGAGAGTCAATCAGAGGTAGGGGTGAACATGCCCAGTGACATTTTCAGGTTCAAAGATTGCAATTTTGAACCTTTTAAAATAAATATTATCATTGTTGTTACCTGATTAGATTGAGGAATTTCTATCTTGCAACTTCCTTTAAGGCTACTTCTCAATTGTGAAATTAATGGGGTTTTCTTCAAAAAAACTCAAATAGAGTTGTTAATTTCAGCAACATTTCAACACAGTTTACCTTAATAATCTCAAGTATCTGACACTCAGTTGCTCCCAATGGCTTATTAATTTCATTGTTATAAGTGTGGGCCTTATTATGGTGAGTTCTCACTTGCGCATAGTAGAGTATTGTGTCAATAGGCTGCAATCCTAGTAAAGCTAGCCTATAGATTGGCAGGGGGAGGGAGAGAGTCAAATCAAATCTGTGAGAAAACACTTGTTTGGTTAACTTGAGTGGCAACTTGCTGGTTGAAGCCACACAGGCAAGTTATCCGGTGAGTCCAGCGACTAACCACCGCCAGGTTATCTGTAGTGGTAGTACAGACTCTGATAAAAATGTTAACAGTAAATGACTTGGATTCAGTAAGGGTCTGCTAGGTTTAGCAGCTTGTCCAAACAATGACTGAATTGGTTTGAAAATGTCTGTCAGCATAAAATAAGAATACAATAGTAAGATAGTATGTTATCATTAGCAGATCTAATTTAATTCAGCATTAGACTGATCTAAAGATTTAAGATTGTTTCTATTTTTTAATACTACATTTTAACCTGCTTAAGAAACTTGGATAATATTTTTGTAACACGTTTCTTTAAAAAAAAATCCTAATCTATTTATTTTAAATGTAGTTTAATCCCTCTTAAGATGATCCATTTCCTCTTGCAAAATGGAGCTGATCTTCTCTGGGTTCTGTTGTATAGTCCAGCTGTTCAAACTTTACAACGTTCTTTTTTTTTTAAGTTGCCTTAAAAAAAGAATCCTACCGTTGAGGATTAAGTGAGGGAAGAAAGCTGCGTGTTGCATCACATGAATTAGTGATCTTGGAAGCTTTTTAAATGTCATGCTACAATTCTTCATGGGCAGATGATTTAACAGTCAAGTGACACATGACCTTAATGTAGTAGTCAAGCTGTTGACTTGTGAAATCAATGTTGAACTCTTGCATGCAAGAGCATAAGAAAAGTCAAGGATGAGAAAAGGCCGAATGGCCCATCGAAACTCATCCTTCCAGTGCCCTAACTCCCATTATAGCATCCACTTGCATTTTCAATCCCTAATTTTGTTGCCTTAAATTGCCCAGAAAATTTGCCCAAACATTTATCACACTCTGAATAAAGAATTGCTTCCTAATTGTTTTAAATTTGCCTTTCACCAATTTAAATTGATATCCTCTGGTTCTAGCTGATTGGCTTAATTTGAAAAAATATTCTGAGTTTACCTTATCTGTGGCATTTAACATACAAAACTTTATTTGGGTCCCCTCCCCTCCCCTCCCCTCCCTTTACCACTACTTTTCTAGAGTAGCTTTTAAGATGAGAATAGGTTTCCATTTATTCTGTAATAAAAAGCTGTACTGAAAATGCGTCTGCACCTATAAAGAAATAAAATAGGTTAATGTTTTGAGTGTAAATCTTATCAATTCTGACTGAGTCTACCTAAAACATTAACTGTCTTTTATCTCTTTGGCTGCTGACCAATCTGTTGTGCATTTCCACCATTTTCTGTCTTTTATTTCAGATTTAGTTGTTTTTTTTTAAATTTCCCTCCCTGCAGTTTTTGTATGAACACCCCGCTCTTCTCATGCCCTCTCTGACTGAGCATAAATTTAAAAGTGGTATTTAAACAGTATGACACGCAGTTTTAGTAAGTATTGATAGGCCAGTTTAAAAATAAAGATCATGGTTAGTGAATAATAAAAGGTTAATAATTGATCTGTTTTATAATTTAGATCAGATGATGATAATTGGGATTAATCTGCATTTTAAGCATGTGCATTGCATATTTGGACTGTTGCCACACCTAACAAAAGTTGTCTCTGTATAAGTGAATTAAAGATCCTTGAACATTTTCTTACATTTTTAGATGGCAGATTGCTTTAACAGGTATGTATTGATCAATGTAGACTGTAACCCTTTGGCTGGTGATTATTTAGGCATGTTGCTGATTAGCTGCAGCCAATCTAAGCCACCCCCAACACCCCATTATGCTCACTTCAATAATAATATTTCCACTAGGGTGCCGCTTGTTAACCTGTACTGAACTTGTATCTGAGTGTTACGGCACCACGTCTCTTGCGAGCAACTGACCAGTTGCACCTGGTGCTTTATTATGATGGACTTAAAGATTAATCCCAGGAAGGTGATCTGTGACCTCCTGATCTGTCTGTTTTTGAAGGATGTGTTGGTTTATTAAAACTAGGTTTTTCTGATCAAGGCTGTTTACAATGGGAACTTCCTGAAGTTTGTTTGTATTTTCTTTGGATAACAAGGGGACTGTAGAGAACACTGGGGTTCCTCACTAGCTGTAGTAACCACCCCCCCCCCCCCACCCCCGCCTACTTTGAAAGCTTCCAAAAGTGTAAGAGCTATTAGTTTAATAAAAAAAACTCTCCCACTCAATTATTTATCCAAGGTTAATTTACTGCGATATATGTTTTTGGTTAAATTCCTCCTTCCCAGCTAGATATCCATGTTTCCTTGCATGATTTCAAGCGCATTCCACTTCCTTATGGTGCAGGTAACCTCCTAAAGAATCGTTCCTTTTATGTGAACTGAAGATGTCTTCGTTGGGTATAAATGCAGGAAATTTGAACATTTGTTCCCTCCCCCCACCCCCACCCTGAGATTATGGTTTATGCCTGGCTTGTAGTGCAAATAGGGCTATGAAATTGTTACCTTTTGAGTTGCCAAAAAAGACCTTGGAGTTGATAGTTTAAATTAGATCATTCATGAGGGATCTGGTATGTTGCTGGTGTGAGAAATTCCCATCAGCTAATAATACACTGGAATTGGTCTAGTGTCTTTAACCCACTGGAGGTATAGGGATGGGTCTGATTGATGCTGGGTGAGAGGAAAAGCCAGCAAAAACGTTTTAGATTGGATTTGCTGTTGGCTGAAAGAGAACTAGGCTAACAACAAGCGCTTAAAGAGTTTATGAAAATCTGCTTGGTAGGAAGAGGAATATTCTGCTGAAGAGTGAACTGTCTCATTAAAACTATAATCCTCTTTCTCTCTTGTGCTTTAAAAACCTTAAATTGCAATAGCATATTTTTTTTTAAATTAAGCACCAATTTGCTAATGGACAAAAAGTGTTCCTCAAAATTGTTTCATAGTTAAGTCACCATTCTTGAGTATTATCACCCAAGTATGTGAGATGGATTTTCTCATCCTTCCATGTAATTCTGGAGTGACGTCATCACCCTGGTAATGTGACCTGTGCTGTGTCAGCAATTGTTTTCGGGTGCCAATAAAATAAAAGTTTTTAATCATTGTAACAAATAACATGACTCCACAAATGGTTTGCTGCACAACAGATCTGCTGCAATGCTGTTACAAGAATTGAGTCTGTCTGGAAGCCCATGTCTACAAAAATCATGATATTGCTCCTTTAAATCAGCAATCTTGCAAATAAAAATTCTTGCCAACCCTTTCGAAATAACTCGTTTTTAAAAAAAATAGTGCACAATATCCCAAAAAAGTGTTTGTCTAAATGTTGTAAGTTCAAGAAAATTATTTTGAAATATATATAAAATAAAACTAGTGCTGCAATGCTGGGTTCAAAATGCATCTTGCTATCCCTAGCTGTATATTGTTTGCTAATCTAATCACTTTAAAAAAATAAAAAAAAATTGTTAGAATCAGAAGTGGTTTCTTTTTTTAAAAAACGATCATGCTTTGTAGGGCATACAAAGGTATGGCAGCCTAAATGGTAGAGAGTAAGAATCCTTGGTTTCCCTCCCATGTTGAGATCATGTATGCCGCTATTGTTGCTTTCTATTTTTGATGGTAATGGTGAGGGTCATGAAGTTAATTTGGAAAACAAGTTTATGTTTGTGTTTTTAATTCCTTTCCCTGCAACATTTATCCTTTTTCAAGCCAGGAATGCAAGGATGATTGGAATCATGATGGCCATTTAACTGGGCCAGCTCATGGAAGGTGATCTGGAGCACCTTCCAGACTCAAATCTGCTTTGGTGTTGTGTTTATCAGTCAGATTGGAGGCCTGGATTTTGTTCGGATCACTAACCCCAGTGAATTGTACAGTTTCAATTTTCTTCTGATCCTGTGCAAAGCTTACCAGTATCCGGATAGAAATGAATGGCATGTCCATCTTGATTTGGTTACGTGTATATTGCTGAGCTGAGGCCTTATGTTTTCCTTTTTGTCAGATCATTCACCTATCTTGAGGAACCTTAACAGAATAATATTGAGGTAGAGTGCTTTGTATATTGCAAAAACTCCTTTAAAGAAATTGGTTTGTGGAATATTCTGTACCCTTAAAGTGAAGAAAGATATGACTTCAATTTTCACAGATTACTGTTCCATAAAGTACAAAATCTTGTGATATTGTAAATGACTGTAATGGTTCTTCAGGACTTCCTGAACTTGTTTCAGGCAATACTCTCTGCATGTGTATAAAGTATCTCAACTTAGTTACAAATAATAAACTTGAAATCTTGACCAAAAGGTTTGACCTCCTATCCTTTGTGCATCTATTGTATGTGTCTCGGATCTAAAAGTGCTCAAGCCTACAGTGCTATTAAAAGACAAATGTTCAGATCATGTTAATTCAAGCAACATAAAGCAATAAAATTTATTTATTTAAAAATTTGCAAAGGGCGTGTAGATGCTGTCCACAAACATTTCTTATAAAGTTTGCATTCAATCAATTGATCTTGGGCAATTACCGAACAGTTTACCAATACTCGAAAAACATTTTATTTTCATGTCTGCACGTGAAATGCTTATGAGTTTCACTGTTACTGGATTCCTGTTTTTGAAAATGTTGCTTGATGTGTGCAGGCTTTCAAAATAGCAAATCATTGCCTGAGGTAATGAGATTTTTCTTAAGGGATTTCTCCTTGTCATAAATGTCAGTTCTTGGTCACAATTGTTGGATGAGAGCAGGCTAGGAGGTTCATTTTTTCCTTTCTTCCCCACTCCATGTAGCTGGTTTAGATGTGAAATCATGACGGTTTACTTGTATCCCTTGCTAATAATAGGCTCCCGAGGTAGGGAAAGTGGTCCACGTTGTCCAGGGCCGCGCCGTGGATCTTGATGACTGCGGGGCAGTGCTGTGTGGCGGGGTCAGGTTGGTGGAGGACCTTTGTCTTACGGATGTTTAGTATAAGCCCATGCTTTCGTACGCCTAGATAAAGATGTTGACGATGACTTGGAGTTCAGCCTCAATGTGTGCAGATGCAAGCATCGTCTGCGTACTATAGCTCGACAACAGAGGATGGGACGGTCTTGGATCTGGCCTGGAGGCGACGAAGGTTGAACAGGTTCCCATTGGTTCTGTAGTTTAGTTCCACTCCAGCGGGGAGGTTTGCAGTGAGGAAGATCGAGAAGAGGGTTGGCGCGATGACGCAGCCTGGCTTGACCCCGGTCCATCAACGAGGTTCAACACCGCCTCCAGTGCGCCAGCGCAGCCTTCGGCCGCCTGAGGAAGAGAGTGTTCGAAGATCAGGCCCTCAAATCTGGCACCAAGCTTATGGTCTATAGGGCTGTAGTGATACCCTCTCTCCTGTATGGCTGAGACGTGGACCATATACAGTAGACACCTCAAATAGCTGGCGAAATACCACCAACAATGTCTCCGCAAGATCTTGCAAATCCCCTGGGAGGACATTCATACCAACGTTAGTGTTCTCGATCAGACCAACATCCCCAGCGTTAGTGTTCTCGATCAGGTCAGCATCAAAACACTAACTACACTCGACCAGCTCCGTTGGGTGGGCCACATTGTTTGCATGTCTGACACAAGACTCCCAAAGCAAGCGCTCCACTCGGAACTTCTACACGGCAAGCAAGCTCCAGGTGGGCAGAGGAAACGTTTCAAGGACACCCTCAAAGCCTCCTTGATAAAGTGCAAAATCCCCACTGACACCTGGGAGTCCCTGGCCAAAGACCACCCTAAGTGGAGGAGGAGCATCCAGGAGGACATTAAGCACCTCGAGTCTCATCGCTGAGAGAATGCAGAAATCAAGCGCAGGCAGCGGAAGGAGCATGCGGCAAACCAGTTCCACCCACCCTTTCCTCCAACAGTATCTGTCCCACCTGTGACAGAGACTGTAATTCCCCTGTATTGCACTGTACAGTCACCTGAGAACTCACTTTTGGAGTGGAAGCGATATGAAGGGACTGCCTATAATGACTTACTTGTATCGGTGGCGCTGTATTTGACTGCCAATTGCCATATGAATTCCATTCAGTTATGTTCCCATGGTGATGCTTCATTCCCCGAGACTCCTGTTGCACATTAATACAGCGATTAATAACAAAGAAAGTTTCTCGTAGGTTCCGGTTGTCATCCATGGCCTCTTGTGTCGTCCAATGTTACACAAATTTTGTGCATCTGAAACCTCATTCTGTTCTCCTTCTGCCCTCACTTTTGCCGCTCTGAGTGAGCAATTCCAAATGGTGTACGCTTGCCAACAACGGTTTCATTGCAACTTGTTCATGTTCATTTACCGTGTGCCAAAAGAGTTTCCATTACACCAAACCGACAACAGTCACCCTTTTCATGAATAACTGATAAAACAGTAGGGGTGCAACCCCTTTCCTGTTAAAAGGCAGGCAATTAGGAACAAAAACACAGTGTTGTGAATGCACAGCAGGGTCAGTTAGCAACTAAAAGTGCGGTTGCTGGTTATATTGGAACCTTTCAGCAGGCAACGCCCCCCGGATTCTGATAAATGTTCACACCTGATGGATGTTGAAGGACATGCAATGCTCCAATCTTTTCTGTTTCATTTCCGATTTCCAACATTCTGTTTGTTTTGTCAGTACTGGTAACAAGGAATATTGCGGAATTCGACGGGAAGGAGGCTAATGTACTGTAATCGAGTTCTAATCGGCATCGCATAAAGGAACCGATCATTGGGAGGTTCTGATGAAATAATCTCAGCCCTGATTTGGGTTTTTTGGTTAGCTCTGAAATGATTGATTGTGTTTCGAAACATTGCATTGCTGTTAAAACTCTGCTATGCAATTTCGTATTGAGTTGCAGAAAGGGCTGGATTGCATTGGCTTTTAATGTATTACCACCCATCCGGTCTTTCGTTAGGGATGCACATAAATGCTACTGAGTGCATTTTAGTTCCTCTGTTCTGCCTCTCCCCGTGCAAGATCCTGATCCACGCTGAGCCTCCCTTGCAGCCAGCAGGGGGAGAGAGAGAGAGCGTGAACCTGCTTCAGTCTGTGTGCATGTGCTATATCGGCAGCTGAAACGATGAGAAACCTTGCTACGCAGGAGTGCCCATGACTGTTATTTTCTTTGACACTAAGTATTGCAGTTCATTCTGTTTAGTATCCCATCGAGAATATTGCAGAACTCAAGTGAAGCTTGGATCCAGTGCAGCCAACCGTAAATAACATTTAACCTTAGCCTACAAGTTGTTTTCTTAAGAAATCTTCCAAATTCTGAGTTTTGACTGCAATGTAACCCTGTCCCATCCCTAGTTCTATCATCCGTGGAACTTGTATAAAATTAAACTACATTGGCTACCGTTTCTGGAAAGGTATCCGCTATCCCGCAGACACCCATTGTTCACCAAATTATGAGAGTGACATTTATCTTAATGGAAAATAAGAGGATCATATAAAATCATAGAAATTTATGGCATAGAAGGAGGCCATTCGGCCCATCATGCCCGTGCCAGCTGACAGCTATCCAGCCTAATCCCACTTTCCAGCTCTTGGTCCGGTTACAGCACTTCAGTGCCTATCCAAGTAACTTTTAAATACTATGAAGGTTTCTGCCTCTACCCCCCCCCCCCCCCCACCTTCTTTGGGGTAGTGAGTTCCAGACCCCCACCACCCTCTGGGTGAAAAGCCCTCTTATCCCCCGACCACTTTAAATCTATGCCCTGTGGTTATTGACTTCTCTGCTAAGGGGAGTAGGTCCGTCCTATCTACTCTATCCAGGCCCCTCATAATTTTACACACCTCAATTAGGAGTCCCCTCAGCCTCCTCTAGTTCAAAGCAGTCAGGGTAGGAATTGCAGGATAGCTCAGATGAATATGTGGCTTGAGCAGTGGTGCAACAGGGAGGGATTCAAATTCCTGGGGCATTGGATCCGGTTCTGGGGGAGGTGGGACCAGTACAAACCGGACGGTCTGCACCTGGGCAGGACCGGAACCTATGTCCTAGGGGGAGTGTTTGCTAGTGCTGTTGGGGAGGAGTTAAACTAATATGGCAGGGGTGTGGGGACCAATGCAGGGAAACAGGGAAACAAAATGGAGACAAAAGCAAAAGACAGAATGGAGATGAGTAAAAGTGGAGGCAGAGAAACCCAAGGCAAAAAACAAAAAGGGCCACTGTACAGCAAAATTCTAAAGGGTCAAAGTGTAATAAAAAGGCAAGCATGAAAGCTCGGTGCCTCAGTGCGAAGAATATTCGGAACCCAGGAGAGGGCTCCGAGCTAGTTAGAGTGGGTGAGAGCTCAGATGAACAGGACCCCAAGAAAGAATGCAAAAGGCAGGAGGCAACAGAGCAGAGTAGCACTGGGGTAAGTGTAAACCACAAGGTGATAGGAAGGGACAATATGTATGAATATAAAGGGGCTGCTGGAGGGGTCAAAACTAATAATCATGGTTTAAAAACTAGTATTAAAACACTCTACCGAAACACACGCAGCATTTGATATAAAGTAAATGAGTTGACGGCACAAGTCATTACAAATGGGTATGATTTGGTGGCCATTACAGAAACGTGGTTGCAGGGTGGCCAAGACTGGGAATTAAACATACAGGGGTATCTGACAATTTGGAAAGATAGACCAGAAGGGAAAGGAGGTGGTGTAGCTCTGTTAATAAAGGATGATAGGGCAGTTGTGAGAGACGATATTGGCTCTAATGAACAAAATGTTGAATCATTGTGGGTGGAGATTAGAGATAGTAAGGGGGAAAAGTCACTGGTGGGCGCAGTTTATAGGCCCCCAAATAATAACTTCACGGTGGGGAGGGCAATAATCAAGGGAATAATGGAGGCATGTGAAAAAGGAACGGCAGTAATCATGGGGGATTTTAACCTACATATCGATTGGTCAAATCAAATCTCACTGGGTAGCCTTGAGGAGGAATTCATAGAATGCATACGGGATTGTTTCTTAGAACAGTGTGTTACAGAACCTATAAGGGAGCAAGCTATCTTAGATCTGGTCCTGTGTAATGAGACAGGAATAATAAACGATCTCCTAGTAAAAGATCCTCTCTGAGTGATCACAGTATGGTTGAATTTGTAATACAGATTGAGGGTAAGGAAGTAGTGTCTCAAACGAGCGTACTATGCTTAAACAAAGGGGACAACAGTGGGATGAGGGCAGAGTTGGCTAAAATAGACTGGGAACACAGACTAAATGGTGGCACAATTGAGGAACAGTAGAGGACTTTTAAGGAGCTCTTTCATAGTGCTCAACAAAATATATTCCAGTGAAAAAGAAGGGCGGTAAGAGAAGGGATAACCAGCCGTGGATAACCAAGGAAATAAAGGAGAGTATCAAATTAAAAACCAATGCGTATAAGGTGGCCAAGGTTAGTGGGAAACTAGAAGATTGGGAAAATTTTCAACAACAGCAAAGAATGACTAAGAAAGCAATAAAGAAAGGAAAGATAGATTACAAAAGTAAACTTGCGCAAAACATAAAAACAGATAGTAAAAGCTTTTATAGATATATAAAATGGAAAAGAGTGACTAAAGTAAATGTTGGTCCCTTAGAAGATGAGAAGGGGGATTTAATAATGGGAAATGTGGAAATGGCTGAGACCTTAAACAATTATTTTGCTTCGGTCTTCACAGTGGAAGACACAAAAACCATGCCAAAAATTGCTGGTCACGGGAATGTGGGAAGGGAGGACCTTGAGACAATCACTATCACTAGGGGGGTAGTGCTGGACAGGTTAATGGGACTCAAGATAGACAAGTTCCCTGGTCCTGATGAAATGCATCCTAGGGTATTAAAAGAGATGGCGGAAGTTATAGCAGATGCATTCGTTATAATCTACCAAAATTCTCTGAAATCTGGGGAGGTACCAGCGGATTGGAAAGCAGCTAATGTAACGCCTCGGTTTAAAAAAAAAAGGGGGGGGCCAACAAAAGGCAGGTAACTATAGGCCGGTTAGTTTAACATCTGTAGTGGGGAAAATGCTTGAAGCTATCATTAAGGAAAAAATAGCGGGACATCTAGATAGGAATAGTGCAATCAAGCAGACGCAACATGGATTCATGAAGGGGAAATCATGTTTAACTAATTTACTGGAATCCTTTGAGGATATAACGAGCATGGTGAATTGAGGTGTACCGATGGATGTGGTGTATTTAGATTTCCAAAAGGCATTCGATAAGGTGCCACACAAAAGGTTACTGCAGAAGATAAAGGTACGCGGAGTCAGAGGAAATGTATTAGCATGGATTGAGAATTGGCTAGCTAACAGAAAGCAGAGAGTTGGAATAAATGGATCTTTTTCGGGTTGGAAATCGGTGGTTAGTGGTGTGCCACAGGGATTGGTGCTGGGACCACAACTGTTTACAATATACATAGACCTGGAAGAGGGGACGGAGTGTAGTGTAACAAAATTTGCAGATGACACAAAGATTAGTGGGAAAGCGGGTTGTGTAGAGGACACAGAGAGGCTGCAAAGAGATTTGGATAGGTTAAGCGAATGGGCTAAGGTTTGGCAGATGGAATACAATGTCGGAAAATGTGAGGTCATCCATCTTGGAAAAAAAAGAGTAAAAGGGAATATTATTTGAATGAGGAGAAATTACAACATGCTGCGGTGCAGAGGGACCTGAGGGTCCTTGTGCATGAATCCCAAAAAGTTAGTTTGCAGGTGCAGCAGGTAATCAGGAAGGCGAATGGAATGTTGGCCTTCATTGCGAGAGGGATGGAGTACAAAAGCAGGGAGGTCCTGCTGTAACTTTATAGGGTATTGGTGAGGCTGCACCTGGAGTACTGCATGCAGTTTTGGTCACCTTTCTTAAGGAAGGATATACTAGCTTTGGAGGGGGCACAGAGACGATTCACTAGGCTGATTCCGGAGATGAGGGGGTTACCTTATGATGATAGATTGAGTAGACTGGGTCTTTACTCGTTGGAGCTCAGAAGGATGAGGGGTGATCTTATAGAAACATTTAAAATAATGAAAGGGATAGACAAGATAGAGGCAGAGAGGTTGTTTCCACTGGTCGGGGAGACTATAATTAGGGGGCACATCCTCAAAATACAGGGGAGCCAATATAAAACCGAGTTGAGAAGGAATTTCTTCTCCCAGAGGGTTGTGAATCTGTGGAATTCTCTGCCCAAGGAAGCAGTTGAGGCTAACTCATTGAATGTATTCAAATCACAGATAGATAGATTTTTAACCAATAAGGGAATTAAGGGTTACGGGGAGCGGGCGGGTAAGTGGAGCTGAATCCACGGCCAGATCAGCCATGATCTTGTTGAATGGCGGAGCAGGCTCGAGGGGCTAGATGGCCTACTCCTGTTCCTAATTCTTATGTTCTTATGTTCTTATGTTCTTATGTAAAACAACCTCAGCCTATTCCTCATAGCTAAAATTCTTCAGTCCAGGCAACATCCTTGTAAATCTCCTCTGTACCCTCTCTAGTGCAATCACCTCTTTCCTGTAATGTGACCAGAACTGCACACAGTACTCTAGTTGTGGCCTAACTAGTGTTTTATACAGTTCAAGCATAACCTCCCTGCTCTTGTATTCTATGTCTCGACTAATAAAGGCAAGTATCCCATATGCGTTCTTAACCACCTTATCTACGTGGCCTGCTACCTTCAGGGATTTGTGGACATGCACTCCAAGGTCCCTTTGTTCCTCTGCATTTATTGTGTATTCCCTTGCCTATTTAGCCCTCCCCAAATGCGTTACCTCACACTTCTCTGGATTGCATTTGCTACTGTTCTGCTCACCTGACCAGTCCATTGATATCTTCCTGCAGTTTACAGCTTTCTTTCTGGATTTATGTCTTTGTAGTTAATCATTGACTTCAGGTTTTATTTTAACCTACATTGATTTTTCCCTATATGTGTGGAATATTATTGCTTGTTGTACATTTTGTGAGAATATACATTCAATATATTAACTTCACCCCTTTCAGTTATCCTCCCCTCCCAAACATCACTCTCCAATTGAGCAGGCAGCAGGCAACCTGTTCCAAGGCCTCCGTCAATGCCACATCCAAGATAGTGACTAAGTGAGTTAAGAGAGAAAACCCCAAGCTGACTTTCTCTTTGATTGTTTCCCATCCCCATGGGGAAACTTGGCGTTCACTTGGTGCCTGACTATCCACATGGCTGAGATTGATGATTCACTGTGACAGTATGGATCTCATCTTTCACTTCCATCCCAATAGAGCAGCGGAACAGTGTCTGGTGAGGGAAAGTCACAAATCTATGGGCTCAATTTTGCCCAAGCCCGTTTTCATAGAAACATAGAAAATAGGTGCAGGAGTAGGCCATTCGGCCCTTCGAGCCTGCACCGCCATTCAATGAGTTCATGGCTGAACATGCAACTTCAGTACCCCATTCCTGCTTTCTTGCCATACCCCTTGATCCCCCCAATAGTAAGGACTACATCAAACTCCTTTTTGAATATATTTAGTGAATTGGCCTCAACAACTTTCTGTGGTAGAGAATTCCACAGGTTCACCACTCTCTGGGTGAAGAAGTTTCTCCTCATCTCGGTCCTAAATGGCTTACCCTTATCCTTAGACTGTGACCCCTGGTTCTGGACTTCCCCAACATTGGGAACATTCTTCCTGCATCGAACCTGTCTAAACCCGTCAGAAATTTAAATGTTTCTATGAGATCCCCTCTCATTCTTCTGAACTCCAGTGAATAGAAGCCCAGTTGATCCAGTCTTTCTTGATATGTCAGTCCCGCCATCCCGGGAATCAGTCTGGTGAACCTTCGCTGCACTCCCTCAATAGCAAGAACGTCCTTCCTCAAGTTAGGAGACCAAAACTGTACACAATACTCCAGGTGTGGCCTCACCAAGGCCCTGTACAACTGTAATAACACCTCCCTGCCCTGTACTCAAATCCCCTCGCTATGAAGGCCAACATGCCATTTGCTTTCTTAACCGCCTGCTGTACCTGCATGACAACCTTCAATGACTGATGTACCATGACACCCAGGTCTCGTTGCACCTCCCCTTTTCCTAATCTGTCACCATTCAGATAATAGTCTGTCTCTCTGTTTTTACCACCAAAGTGGATAACCTCACATTTATCCACATTATACTTCATCTGCCATGCATTTGCCCACTCACCTAACCTATCCAAGTCACCCTGCAGCCTCATAGCATTCTCCTCGCAGCTCACACTGCCACCCAACTTAGTGTCATCTGCAAATTTGGAGATACTACATTTAATCCCCTCGTCTAAATCATTCATGTACAATGTAAACAGCTGGGGCCCCAGCACAGAACCTTGCGGTACCCCACTAGTCACTGCCTGCCATTCTGAAAAGTACCCATTTACTCCTTCTCTTTGCTTCCTGTCTGCCAACCAGTTCTCAATCCATGTCAGCACACTACCCCCAATCCCATGTGCTTTAACTTTGCACATTAATCTCTTGTGCGGAACCTTGTCGAAAGCATTTTGAAAGTCTAAATACACATCAACTGGTTCTCCCTTGTCCACTCTACTGGAAACATCCTCAAAAAATTCCAGAAGATTTGTCAAGCACGATTTCCCTTTCACAAATCCATGCTGACTTGGACCTATCATGTCACCTCTTTCCAAATGCGCTGCTATGACATCCTTAATAATTGATTCCATCATTTTACCCACTACCGATGTCAGGCTGACCGGTCTATAATTCACTGTTTTCTCCCTCCTTTTTTAAAAAGTGGGGTTACATTGGCTACCCTCCACTCCAGAGTCTATGGAACTTTAGAAAATGACTGTCAATGCATCCGCTATTTCCAAGGCCACCTCCTTAAGTACTCTGGGATGCAGACCATCAGGCCCTGGGGATTTATCTGTCTTCAATCCCATCAATTTCCCCAACACAATTTCCCGACTAATAAGGATTTCCCTCAGTTCCTCCTCCTTATTAGACCCTCTGACCCCTTTTATATCCGGAAGGTTGTTTGTGTCCTCCTTAGTGAATACCGAACCAAAGTACTTGTAAAATTGGTCTGCCATTTCTTTGTTCCCAGTTATGACTTCCCCTGTCGCTGACTGCGGCGGACCTACGTTTGTCTTTACTAACCTTTTTCTCTTTACATATCTATAGAAGCTTTCGCAGTCCATTTTAATGTTCCGTGCAAGCTTCCTCTCGTACTCTATTTTCCCTGCCCTAATCAAACCCTTTGTCCTCCTTTGCTGAGTTCTAAACTTCTCCCAGTCCCTGGGTTCGCAGTTGTTTCTGGCCAATTTGTATGCCACTTCCTTGGCTTTAATACTATCCCTGATTTCCATTGATAGCCACGGTTGAGCCACCGTCCCTTTTTTATTTTTACGCCAGACAGGGATGTACAATTGTTTTAGTTCATCTATGCGGTCTCTAAATGTCTGCCATTGCCCATCCACTGTCAACCCCTTAAGTATCATTCGCCAATCTATCCTAGCCAATTCACGCCTCATACCTTCAAAGTTACCCTTCTTTAAGTTCTGGACCATGGTCTCTGAATTAACTGACTCATTCTCCATCCTAATGTAGAATTCCATCATATTATTGTCACTCTTCCCCAAGGGGGCTCGCACAACGAGATTGCTAATTAATCCCCTCTCATATTGCCAGAGTTACGCCTGTTTTTCTGGGCCAGAAATGCACCAGAAATATTTTGCCAAAGTTTCCCCAATGTATAATTCAACTTTGGCGCCGCGCAGCATGTCCAGTCACCTCTGGGGGTGGAGCCTGCTGTCTACGCTGAAAAAACTATGCCGCATCTTCTGCGCATGCACGACAAAAAATGTGACGTTTTTAATATTTCAATGGGCATGCATGCGCAGTACAGCTCTATGTTGGCAATCGGCCATTTTTAAAGATGTATGAGAAGGCTGTGTGAGAGAATTGGAAGAATCGGATCTGCAGCAATACAAGGTGCAACGCGGTGCAAGGACCAAGAATTTTTCCAGGATGAAGTGTAGGTACTAGTTACTGTGATTGAGACCAGATGGCAGCGGCTGGACACCAGAAGAGGTCACACAAAAGTTTCACCCAAACAAATGAAGAAACGCTGGAACCAAGTTGCAGAAGATTACTGCGCAATGGTGACCACCACGAGATCTGGGGGCCAGTGTAAAAAGAAATTGCAGGACCTTAGTTAAGTAGTTAGTGTAAGTAATATTTTCATTTATTCAATGGAATTGCAATTGTAAATGTGACCAGCTGTATATGTCCCACCCAGCTGAAAGACATCCTCTCTAAAAAGTTGCATTTTCATCTTCTCGGAGAAAGGTGGCACATAACAAGGAAAGAACTCGAACAGGAGGAGGCCCCGCAAATCTGCACCCACTGACACCATTGGAAGAGAAGGTCACTGCTTTGATGGGTCCTACCTGGAGAAAAGCAACCACAACTGCACAAGCTGGACCCACACTTGGGAGAGGGTAAATCCTGAAAATTCCACAGTCTGGCTTTGCTAAATGTTAAGTACTACGTGGGCTAGCCATGCTTCGCTTCCAAAGGATGGCCGTCAGCTACGCTTCGATTGATGCAATGTGCTATCATTCATCGTGGTCTTTCAAATCAGCCTGCTGCCTGCGCTGTGTGAGCCTACTCATACCACCCACCCTGCGTCCTCCTCTGCTGCTAACCATTTGTCTGTTCTGTTATATTTTGCAGAACTTGAGGCCGACCATGACGATGCAGATGATGATTCAGATGTGGACGAGCCTGAAGAGGAGAACATCTTCCAAACTTACCTTCAAGATCAAGAGCATGGGGGAGAGGGGGAGGGAATGGAGATGGATGAAGTCCCCACTGTTTTACTGACTTTGATGCAGGTGCAGGAGCTGCCCATTGAGGTGTCAGCCCCTGACTAGTGGTTTGAGTGATAGGAACGTCCGAGGCTGCAGGTCCCAGTAGTGTGGTGCAGCGAGACACACCCAGGGCCCCACCTTCCGAGGCTGCGGGTTTCAGTGGTTTGGTGCAGCGAGGCACACCCAGGGCCCCATCTTCCAAGGCTGCGGGTCCCAGTGGTGGGATGCGAGCCTGTGAGGAGGAGGGGAAGGAGAGCTTGACCGCGCTCTCCTGAGGTGCAGGATCTAACAGATGTGCTTCAGATGTTGGCAATGAGTGGTAAGAGCATTGACCTTACGCAATCACTCCTGGACACCATCAGTGGGGTGGACGATGAGGTATCTCCCGGGATTGTCGGGAGAAGTAACAGCAATCTCACGAGAAATGGGAACGATGTCTGGAACCATGAGTGAGGGAATATCTCAGTGAGCTGAAACCATGTCCGCGACCATGAGGGAGGGAATGTCACAGGTAGTTGAAACAGTTTTGCTCAACATGAGGGAGGAAATGTTACAGGTTGTTGAGAAACTCAGGGCGCATGAGGGACGGCATGTTGAAGTTAGCTGCTGCAATAAGGGAACACGTCCAGACCCTGCGCCCATTGACAGAATCAACTGCCACTTCCACTTCAATCCCCACACCGGCCTCTGATGGGCCCCAAGCTGGGCCCTCCACCTTGCTGCCTGCCGCCAACCCCCACCTCAACAGGTGCGCACTACCCGAGATGTGAGAAAGAATAAGCTTGGAACCAACCCCAGAAACACTGCGCCACTACCTGCAGGCAGAGGTGGTGGAGTCACCAAGAACAATCGCGGCGGGCAGTCTTAGAATAAGGTGGAGGAGAAATGGGTGCAGCCTTTGCTGCTGTTATTGTTACTGTTGTAACTGCTCTCAAATTAAAAGATTTTTGTAAGTTTTGTAAATTTACAAGTTTAGAAGTTTGTAAGTGATCTTCGAGTTTGTAAGTGATCGTAACTGAAAACTTTCAAGTTTGATGCAAGAATAATTTTATTAAAGTTAAGTACAAAGAACTGTTAAACTTTTGAATAAAATATATTTTACATTAAAACTGAATCTTTTACATTATTTGTCCCATTATTAACACAGCAAGCAGGGCAGGTTCTATGTTCTCTCTCTTCAAGGTCTGTATGGATGGTCCACACCTAGGTCTTGCGACTTCTCTTTCTTCCTCCTCTCCCCGCCCCCCCGCCCCCCCCCCCCTCAACTCATTGTAGTCTTGTGCCTAGTGCAGCAGCCTTCCGATTGCCATCTCCCCCTCCCCCCACCCCGAACTTTTTTTCCAGCCAAGCCCCGAGCCTCTGTGTCCGGGCGTGGGGCTAATTCTGATCGCCAATGCTATGACCCCCTTCCAGCCCCGCTTGAAGACGTTCAGTGATGGCGTATGAGTAAAAAAAAAAGGAAAACTTCAGAAATCCAAGAAACTTCCATGTACTCTGTTGAAAGGTAAAAAAAAAGTTTAACTTTATTATGGATATTTCAAGTGTTAGAGACTCCCTCCAAAAACTTCGATGAAAAACAATGGCACCGATTTCTCAATGTGCACTGCTTTCTTTTAACTCACCAGAAGGTTTTTCGGGAGTGGCCAAATACGCCGACCTAGGATAAAAACATTTTGGGCAAACTGCGAAAAACTGAAAGCTGGCGCAGACATGAGGGAACATCATCTGATGTCAAAAAAACCCAACCCAGAAAAATCATAACTAAAGCAGTTCCGCTGGCGCAGATTCCAGGGGGAAACTTTGAATTAAATCATTACGGCAGAAAAATCGGCGCAAATGACCCGGGAAAATTGAGCCCCATAAGTGGAGGGGTCCATAAGATGCAGAGCTGATTGCTCCTGACTGTAGGTAAATAAAAGTTAATCTTTGGCTTTGTGAAGGTGAATATGTTTGAGAGTTAAAGGTTTATACACTTACAGAGGGGTGGGGGGGAGCAGGATAGATGGTGTTGCTATGACACCAAATAACCTCTTCCAAACAAATTAACTCCAAACTGAGCCATAATTAAGTTGAAGTTTTATAGCACAGCCAAAGACCAGTTCTGATGCCTCATTTGGTGGGAGATATAGGGGCCCTGGAAAATGTTTAGAGGAGGGTCATTGGAATTGTATCTAGTTTAGAAACACTTAGTTATTATCATAGATTCAAGAAAGCTGGATTTTTTACTGTAGAAAAATGTGGACTTTAGAGTGATTTGATTGAAGTATTTAAAGTGATGAAGGGACTGTCCATGTGGATAGATTATTTGAACCAGATAGGTTAGGTAGGTAGAACAAGGGGAACATGCATGTAAGTAAAATTAGGTTAGGTGTCAGGAGACTTTTCTTTTTGCGGAGAGTTATAGTCCTTTGGAATAAGTGGCTGGTTTGTTGCAAATGTTTGACAGGGAGCTGGAGCGGTTCCTGGAGGAGGCTAATATTGCTGCTTGCGAAAGGTTGTTGGGTGATGTATCTTGTGGTGATCCTTATCTCCTGGAACCTTTTTTTTTTTAATTGCCTCTTCCAGGAGATTACAGAGCTTCTGGTGGGTGGGGAACATTGAGGGTCATGATGCTTAGCTGCAATATGTCCAAATGGGACAGGAGAGATGGACCAGCTGTTATTCTTCTGCCTATCTTCTTTGTATGTTTGTAAGAACTGGCAACAAGATGTCATTGTTTCCATAATTAATTATGAAGCAGAAAATAATGAAGGTTTGTTCTGTTCTCTCCTGGAAAGGACGGGGGTGGTGGAGGAGGAGGGAGGGTGTCTAGAGAAAGGAGGGTCAAAAGATTGTAATTTTCTGAGATGTATATGTCAAAAAAGTAGCTACAGAAAGGATTACTCAGCAGAAATAGTATTTTAGTCAGCTTTATACAGGGTTATGGACAAAACGCGTGGATATGTAAGTAAGCATGACTGCTCTTTCAGAGAGCTAGCACAGGTACGCTGGCCCGAATGGCTTCCTTCTGTGCTACAAGATTCTATGATTCTATTGACTTAAAAATAAATGTAGAGTTCCCAGTTACTCAAATCCTACCTAATTTTGATGGCTGTAAGGTATTGAAAAAATTAAATAAAATAAGTAAAAAAGAGGATTGCAACTATGAGACAGCTGTCACAAGTTCAACCTAGTACAAGAACAACATATCGATTTTAATTTCATTCAGATGCAAAGATGGCACCTTAGTGGATAGATTATTTAAAAAAATGTAAACCGTTTTTAAAATCAGTGAACTCTTTCCCTTTCCCCCTCATATGATTATAAATAAAATGTTGTGTATATTCAGAAAATCCCTACACTTCCTACTCAAATCTTATGCAAAGTAAGTGTGCAATAAAAGTTTCATTTATTTTCTGATAATTAAAATATTAAAGATGTCCATCAGCCTAAATAACTTTGCCCACACCACCTTGTGCACTGTTTGTATCTCACAAGTGCTGATGACTTGAATAATTCTGAAGCTCTTTTTGGTATTCAGATGAATTCAAGTAATGAATTAGTGGTGCATGTCTTTCATTTGCTTTTTCATGCCAAAATACATTTTTCCTTCGAGTTGAGAATATAGATGTGATATTTTACTTAATTGTAGATACTTGATCAACCGGAGTAACTTACTTTAAAAAATTGATTAAAATTTATTACCAGATTTCTGCAGCAGATTGCATGAGAAAAAAAGAGAAATATTTACAATTGAATCGTTTAGCAAAAGAACCAGCTGTGAGTGTCATTTGTTACTTATATTTTCTATCTCTTACTGTTGGGTAAGTCCTATACCCAATAAACAGATTCAGAAATATAAGATGCACTGCAACATCTCATCAAGGCTTCTTCGGCAGCATCTCCCAAACCTGCAACCTCTACCATCTGGAAGGACAAGCACAGCAGGAACACCTTCACCTACAATTTTCCTTCCAAGTTACACACCATCCTGACTTGGAAATATATCGCCATTCCTTCATTGTCGTTGGGTCAAAATCCTGGAACTCCCTAACAGCACTGCAGGAACACCTTCGCCACACGGACTGTAGCAGTTCAAGAAGGCGGCTCATCACCACCTTCTCAAGGGCAATTAGGGATGAACAATAAATGCTGGCCTTGCCAGTGATGCCCAAATCCCATGAACAACTAGGAAAAAAGCTAGAGACAGTGATATGTTTGCTAATTCACTTTTATTATTGACAAAACATTACTCAAACACTCTAATGAACCATGCATTATAAGCAAATTAGCCCTACGTCCAAAACTCACGTGCGTGGATATTAATGGATCTTCAAGCCTGTTCATGCCACCGGGTCTCAATGCCTTTTCTTTCTAACTAACTAAAACATGGCATCTCTTTATACCATGCTCTTTTATGTTGCTTTTCCTGCTGGATGGAACACTAACAATGTTTTATGGCTGTTTGAACCAGAGATGAGAGGCCCCAGGCCTTTTCACACCACACTTTTAGTTCCTATCATTGCTTTTCCCGAGCCATAGCTTTATTGTAAACAACTTTTGAAGCTCTTACACTACCCACTGGTGTGATGAAAAGCCTGTGTTTAAAAAGCTTATGTGTTGGCGGCATCATTGAGGGGGAAAGTTAGGCTTTTCGAGAACACAAGCTAAACCAATCCTGTCTACATTACGACAAAAGCAAAATACTGTGGATGCTGGAGATCTGAAATAAAAGAAGAAAAGGCTGGAAATACTCAGCAGGTCAGGCAGCACCTGTGGAGAGAGAAACAGTGTTAACGTTTCAGGTCGATGACCTTTTGTCAGAACTAGCAAAAGTTAGAGATGTAACAGGCTTTAAGCAGGTACAGAGGCAGAGAAAGAGGGGAGGGAAAAAAAGGGAAGGTCTGTGATAGGGTGGAAGGCAGAAGGGATTAAATGACAAAGGGGATGATGGTGCAAGGCAAAAGGAGATGGGAATGGGACATGTAAAGAAAGAAAAGATGAATCTAGATAGGGTGTAAATGGGAATATCAGAATCATTAACGACAGCTGCCATCTGATAAAATGGGGGCAGAGGTTATGATTTGAAATTGTTGAACTCAGTATTGAGTCCGAATGGCTACATTTACTGTTATAAATAAAAGTTATGTGAAAACATATTGATATTCTTACACTTACTGAAATCTTTAACAAAGAATTTTGATTCAAATATCACTTAACTCTTTTGGTACCATGGCTGTGCTTTCTGGAGCAGTGTGATGACATATACCTTTGTCTTACTATCTTCTCCTTTTTAAACTACAAGTACAGCACAATGACATCAGTAGTTTCCTGTGCACATTGCTCTGTTGGACCAGAACAGAGCAATGCAGACACTGATGTCAAATGTGCAGAATCAGATATATCACCGAAGCTCATTCTGTCCCCTCATTCCTCTTTCTCCCTCTACATTTGTGTCCATTCCTCTCTGAAATCATTCTTCTTACCTTGGTGATGTGGTTTCTCACATTTTATCAATCTTTCCTTCATTTTTCAATCCTGTTGCTATTTTCCTTTGTTCTCAATTTATTTTACTCAATCTCCATGTCACCTGTCTACATCTCAGCCATATTTATAACCTCAGTTTGAAAACCACCTTTATCTAATTTACCTCACAATTAGACTAGGTAGAGTTGTGGTTGCTCTTTTGAGGGGTAAGCAAAAGTTCCCGGTTAGATTAGGTGAGGACAGGGTCGAAGTTGATTAAAATAGATGGGTCAGAGTATGTGAAGTCAGAGGGACTGCTTGGAATAAATGGGTTTGGTAAATAGAATGGTTTGGAGTTGTGATTGGTTATTAGAGAAGGTCGGGCCAGATATTAGAATTGATGAAGTTGTGGTTATTGATTGAGTAGATGTGGTCAGGGTTACTGATGTAATTTTTGTTGTGTGCTTAAGGTTTTAAAACAAATCGCAAATATTAGACAATGTGGGTAAAACAATAATTCAATAATAATCTGTGGGATGGGATTACAGATTCTGAAGAAATGTGAATCTAATTAATTTATTATTTGAAAAAAATCATTCACACTGACAGTAATCTTTGAAAATAAATGTTCCTTTCACTGTGAGATGTAACAAGTACAATATATTAGATTTTTCCAGCAGAATGTTAAGTATATTACCACTGATGATGATTCCTCCTTTGTACTGATCCAAAATAAGGAGCATGCTACTCCATTTGTAAGACTGGGTTCAGTGAGTTTGAGCTGGTCTGTCTACAATAATGTCATATTTGCAGCTTCTTGCATCTGAATGTATTATTGTGCTATATACTGATGAAAGAGGCACCATAGCATTTCTATTTTTTTTTTAACAGGCTCAAACCTCACTATAGCCAAGAAGAACTTGTGCTGAAACCCATCACCCCTGTGCTCGCTGACCTACATTGGCTCCCGGTTAAACAATGCCTCGATTTCAAAATTCTCATCCTTGTTTATAAATCCCTCCATGGCCTTGCCCCTCCCTATCTCTGTAATCTATTTCAGCCTCACAGGTTCCTGGGATGTCTGCACTCCTCAAATTCTGCCCTTTTGAACATCTCTGATTATAACTGCTCAACCATCGGTGGCCGTGCCTTAAGCTGCTTGGGCCCTAAGCTCTGGAATTCACTCCCTAAACCCCTCCACCTCTCTACCTCTCTTTCCTCCTTTAAGATGCTCCTTAAAACCTACCTCTTTAACCAAGCTTTTGGTCATCTGCCTTAATATCTTCTTATGTGGCTCGGTGTCAAATTTATCTGTTTTGTCTTATAACACTGCTGTGAAGCACCTTGGGACGTTTTACTACTTTAAAGGCACTATATAAATACAAGTTGTTGTTGTTGTTGTTGAAAACTCTGCTGTCATTGAAATTTGAGAAAGTCTAGATTCAAATTCAGCCCAGACTGCTGGGATGCAATCCTCCTCTGGGAAGGTTCAATGTAAAACACGTTTGGGGAGTCTTCGTGTTGTTCCTAGTGGACATCAGCTGAAAGCACAAAACATCTGGTGTAGGACATACTTTTGCAGTACAGTTCTACTTGTATTTCTCCTCCGAGGCAGCTGGCTGAAGGTTGGTTTCAGCAAAGGCTTAGCACCGGGTTGTCCTGAGCCTGTCCTCTCAATTAGGGAATGGGGTAGGAGAGCCGAGTGACAAAACGTTTCCAACGGTGTGTTTCACAGTGGGATAGACACTCGCCTTTTGTCTCGCAGATTCAAATTCGGCCCAGACTGCAGGGATGCAATCCTCCTCTGGCAATGTTCAATGTAAAACACGTATGGGGAGTCTTGGTGGTGTTCCTAGTGGACATTGGCTGAAAGCACAAAACAGCCTTCCTAATTCAACACTAAACTGAAAATCTCACAGAGCGGTGACGGGATGACTGGTGTGAGAAATGGAAGATATCGCACTTGTGCAGTAGGGATTGCTTTTCTGAGATTAGGTGGAGCCACATTATTGGGTCGGAATAGAGACAATTTGACTTTACATCTAGCCATCCGGTTTCTGACCTGGGAGTGCTTGATGCTGATGGTGTGCACCTGAAATGGAAGAGTCTTTAATTTCCCACCACTGATAGGCCTCCTGTTGATGAACATAAAATTAATTTTAAAATGTTTTTTTTTTTAAATGGTGCAAATAAAACAGTACATTTCGAAATGTCTCATACTGAAGATGAGTCCTGTCTAATCCTGATATCTTTTCGTAAAGTAATCGGTGTTTACTTCAGGATTGTTAAAAAGTGTTAGCAACTAGAATCATAGAATCATAGAATGGTTACAGCACAGAAGGAGGCCATTTGGCCCATCGAGTCCGTGCCGGCTCTCTGCAAGAGCACTTCAGCTCGTCCCACACCCCTGCCCTTTCCCCATAGCCCTGCAAGTTTTTTTCCTTCAATTTGTGATACAAATATGCACATCTTCACATTGATGTGTCAATCTCATTAGGGTGTCTTTAAGTTCTTGAAATGTTAGCACTTGACTTCACTTGACTTCACCGCGACATACTCAACGTTGTCTTCATATCATTACAGAATGTCACAGCATGTAAGCAGGCCATTTCATCCATCAAGTCTGCACCCATGTTGTTCTGCAAATGAACCAATTAGACTAATTATCCCTACCCTTTTAATTTTCCTTTTTTTCAAGCAACTTTTTAAAATTCGTCCCTGGGATGTGGACATCTCATTTATTATCCATCCCTAATTGCCCTTGAGAAGGTGGAGGTGAGCCGCCTTCTTGAACAGCTGCATTCTGTGTGGCGAAGATACTCCCACAGTGCAGTTAGGGAGGGAATTCAAGGGTTTCAACCCAGTGATATGAATGAATGGAGATATATTACCAAGTCAGGATGATGTGTGACTTGGGGAACTAGGAGGTGATGGTGTTCGCTTACTGCCCTTGTCCTTCTAGGTGGTCAAGTTTGTGAATTTGAGAGGTGCTGTCAAAGAAGCCTTAAGCGAGTTGCTGCAGTGTGTCTTGTAAATGGTGCACACTGCAGCCACGGTGCGCTGGTGGTGGAGGGAGTCAATGTTTAATTGTCCAATTCCCTTTTAAAAGAACAATGGATTATGGCAGAGAATTTCATATTCTAACCACTTTCTATGTAAAGAATTTTTTCTAACCTCGCTTTTAATTATTTTTGTGATTATCTTAAATTTGTGCCCTCTTGTTACTGTCTTGCTGACTAGCGAAAACAATCTATCACTATTTGTCCTACCATAATCCTGTCATATCCCCTTTTTTAATCTTCCCAGCTCTAGTGAAAAAACCCTAATTTGTGAAGTGTTTCTTTATAACTGTAAGCAGCTCATTCTGGTAATAACCTAGTGAATGTATGCTGTGCTTTTGCCACTGCTTTTGTACCCTTCCTTTAATGGGGTGCCTGGAATTGTAACCCATACTCTAGCTGTTGCCTAACTATGACCCTGTGCAAATTCAACATTATCTCTTTGTTTTTGTAATCTATGCCTCTAAATACAAACTCAAGAATGCTGTTTTCCATTCTTATGGCCTTTTCTACTAACGCTGCCACTTTTAATGACCTGTATCTGCAGACCAAGGTCCCTCTGCTCCTGTACATTATTGTAAAATCTTACCATTGAAATTGTATATATTTCCTTTCCCTATTCTGTTCCGAAAATGTATTTCTACTTTGAACTGCATCTGCCCTTTCTGCTAGTCTTCTTGTAGTTTCTCACAGACCTCGTCACAAATTGCCACGTCCTCCCAATTTGCTATGATCAGTAATGTTATTCCTTCAATTCCTAAGTGACAATAATTTTTGTATGTAGCAAAGAGGAGTGGCCTTAACAGACTTTTGTGGAACACCAATTGCTGCACCTATCTAGTGCAGGAAATGTCCTTTTACTCCTACCCTTCACCTTTTGCCCTCCAAATATCAACATATTCCCATTAATTCTGTTTACCATTCATTTTGCCATGGTATCTTATCAAATGCTTTTGAAAATTTATATAAACCATGTTCATTGCACAATCTGCATCGATTTTCCTTTATCCTGCCTTTAGTTGAGAGTGCCATTGGCCTAAATAATCATTAAATGAAATGTATGGGAAGTTCATGACTATATGATACCACACCAAATTGTAAATATGTTACCAACTTTCTGTATCTTTCGCTTCAATAAACCTATCCACACTTCACCATTATCGCTCCCTCCACACATATAAGCAAAGACAGAACATGCTGAAAACCTCACTCTTAAGTTCCGGAACAGTGTCCTGGTGTGTAAATGTTTTCCGGAACAGTGTCCTGGTATGTAAATGTTTTCTGGGACAATGTCTTGGTGTGTAAATGTTTTCTGGGACAGTGCTCTGCTGTGTAAGTGTTTTCTGGGACAGTGCTCTGGTGTGTAAATGTTTTCTGGGACAGTGCCCTGGTGATAGAAAATTCAAGCTCTGCAGCCCGGCTGCAGTTTTGAAAAAAACACAGACCACATTGCATTAAGTAATCAATCAACTTGACATTTTAGGACCTTAGGTAGCGAGCCAATTAAAAGGTTAACAGACTATCAATTGAGCCAATAAGGTCAAAGAAGGCGAGTTCTTTTCTGTAAATTGAACCAGGTATAAGTACAGCCATTTTGGCCATGTGGTGCCAGGAGGACAAAGGCCTGGCTTAAAGCCAAGAGCTTGTTGCTGCTACCAGAATAAAGTTACATTAAAACTACAATCAGAGTTCGCATTTCATTGAAAATTAAGAGATCAAACAATTTTGGCATCACGAACAGGATCGCTGAGGGAAGAAACTGAATTTTGGACATCGGACCTACATACTGAGGTAAGGACTCCTCTTTATAAAAGTCCTCGGTCAAAAGTCTAAATTCGCCTCTCCTTCTACGTGATTCTGAAAGCCTCCGGTTTGCAAACCCTCCGGTTGGTAGTCGGCTCGAGGTCCCATAGACGTCTAACTTCGGCGGTGTGTTAGTTAATTAATTCATCACCAACCCACTGATTGGCTGGAAAGCCTACGACTCAAGACCCCAGTAAAGAAATCAGTATTATGGCAGCAGGAGATAAGAGCAAAGAATTGCCTACAACTGTTAAAGGTGGGCAGGCACCACCTGAGGTTTCGATAGATGAAATCCTCAAACAGTTGAAAGAATACATAGAGCATCAATTCAACTTATCTAAAACCTGTATTAAGATCGAACAAAAATACGGTACCTCCAAAGGACAATGGTCCTTGGACGAGATTAAAAGGGTCTGGGGAAAAATGACCCGCATGAAAAATAAAGAGCGAACTAGATGGTCCCTAGCCATTATGGGACAGATCCGAAAGCGGAATGAAATTATAATGCGTTCCCAACATGATCGAGAACTGACCAGTACAAAGGACCAATTGCAAGCTGTTTGAGCACAGCTGCGACAGAAAAGACTTGAACTTGAAAAGTCGGAAGCGGAAGTTAAAGATCTTTAATTTCACCTTTAAGAATGGAAAAAATCATTAGGTCAAGAGCCAGTAATCGGAAAAGGAAAATGTATCGGTCAATTCCCAGGGTACCCATGTTTGGATAAATTAAAAGCGCAAACCCGAAGACACGACCGAGGAATAGATACGGATTCTGAATCCTCTGATGATACAGGGTCGGAGGATGAAGAATTAGTGGTGCGCTTTGTCCCATTTAAAAAAAGACGAGTTGTAGTCAAATCAGAAGAGACTGCAGATGAGGGCGGAACCAAAAAAACGAGGAAAAGGGTGTATGCAGAATACTTAGTTCATGATCCGGCAGACCCAGAGAAAATTGATAAATGTTCCAAGGAATTGCCCAATCCAAAGAAAGGGGGAGTAAAAACGTGGGACCAACTGGACCGCTTAAGAAATATATATCAACTTCATCCCTGGGACGGAGTGCAAATTTTGACCATAATGGTGCCAAAAATACAGGGAAGAAAATTGCACGACAAGGTAGAAGAAGCTTTGGGGCAGGATGAGCAGGAATTAAATGCAGGATGGGAGGCGATTAAACACTGGCTGCAAGCCTTCAGTCCAGCTAAGACAGACTGGGGGAAAAATTGCAGCCTGCCAACAGAAAGGAACAGAGGAGGTCCTGGAGTATGACGAGCGGTTTAGATGCACGTGGCTAGAACATTCGGGTATGAATAATACGGATGAGGAAATGGATGAACAAGTGTTTGGACCCCTGAAAGCAGCTTTCGTGGCAGGTCTAAAGCCAGAACTGTCCAAAATGCTTAAGGTAGTGTTACCGGACTGGGAAGGTAGAGGAACTACCTTTGCAGCATTGGTGGATCGATGTAACCAATTAGATCGGGATATGGGAGCTAAAGTCCGAGCTGTACAGGCTATGGGATGGAAATCCTAGGATTCCGATAAACAGTTATTCGGAAAATTACCCGGAAAATGTCATTATTGTGGGAAAGAAGGTCACTGGGCCAAGACATGCAGGGCAAAACAGCAAGGTCGTGGCTGGGGAAGAGGACGCAGCCAGGGATACAATTCAGCCAACAAGCCAGGCTTGTCACAAGATACCGACCTCATAGAAGCATTTAAGCGACTGACAATACAACAACAGAAGGAGTTATTTGGGATAGCAAAAAACGATTAGAGCCCACCCTGGTCCACCTTCTCGCACTAATACAACAGAGGGGAGATGGGATATATATAACTGTGAGGGTGGGCAATAAGGATGTGGACTGTCTTTTAGATACAGGGGCAGAATTAACATGCTTACCCCTACAATATGGAGACTTTTTGCCGTTGGATGGTAGGGCACGTACAGCCTATGGAGTTGGGGGCCATAAAATGGAAATTAAAAGGACAACACCGGTACTTATAGGGCTGAGTCCACATGAACTAACCACGCCAGTCTGGATAGGCCCAGTAGATCAACCCCTTTTGGGAATGGACGTTCTAATCCAAATAGATTCATCGTTGCATTTCGAGGATGGTCGGGTGACATGGTCAATTAGGACTTTGAAGAAAGAAGAATTGAAGGAACACCCGATATGGGCTAAAGATAAGAATGATTGTGGCCTACTCCAGATGGAGCCTGCGTCTTTTACAGGGACCAAGCCTCCATGCACTAAACAGTATCCCATCAGTCCAACTGCCATCGTGGGAATCTTACCAGTTATTCAGCAATTGGAGAAACAAGGGGTGCTTATTAAAACGCATAGCTCCTCCAATAGCCCCATGTGGCTGGTACAGAAATCTAATGAGACTTGCCGTTTGACTGTCGATTATAGGAAAGCTAACCAGTGTATTGATCAAAAAGCTCCTTTGGTCACAGATCCCGCCACCATTTTTAATGCCTTCAAACCGGAACATAAATATTTCTCAGTTATAGATATGGCCAACGGATTTTGGTCGGTGCCTCTGGTACCGGAGGTTCGACAGTGGTTTGCTTTCACTGTCCAAGGACAACAGTATACTTGGACCCGGTTACCGCAGGGTTTCCACAACAGCCCTACGGTATTCCACATGGCTTTACAAAGCCATTTGCGAGAATTATCTCCCCTGTCATCCACAGTCATCCAATATGTAGACGATATCCTGCTAGCTTCAAACACGGAAGAACAGCATGAACAAGATTTACGAGCTTTGCTGGATCACCTTCGGCTGAAAGGACATAAAGCCAGCATCGACAAAGCACAAATATCCCAAGAAGAGGTTGTATACTTGGGACAAAAGATTTCACAAGGAAAGAGAGAACTTACCCAGGATAGAGCTGCAGCTATTCGGGCTGCTAAAAAACCCACCACTATTCAGGAACTAAGGTCTTTTTTGGGATTGTGTAACTTTAGCAGAAATTGGATTGACTCCTTCACACAGCTTGCTCAGCCATTGAATGATATTTTAAAGGGGAAACGTGCCTCTAAAGAAGCCATCGCCCTCACTAAGGAACAGCAAGAGGCCTTCCTGAGTTTGAAAAAGGCTTTGTGTTCAGCACCGGCTCTGGGAATCCCCAACAGTGGTAAGCCATTTACCCTGTTTGTCCATGAGAAAGAAGGATATATGACAGCTATACTGACACAAGACCTATTGACTATTGGCTATTGGCTATTATTCGGCAAAACTGGATGCAGTAGCCCTCGGATGGGGAGGTTGCCTAAGGGCAATGGAAGCTACATGTCGAGCAGTAATGATCACTGCGGGTCGAGTCCTCGACCAAAAGCTGATTGTCAAGTGTCCCCACACTGTACACACTTTGCTGTCTATGAATAGAATGTCTCAGGTGACGGCAGCTAGATGGACCTGCTGGACAGCAGTTTTGGAAGCTCCTAATCTCCATATCGTCCGGGCCAGCCCGGTTAATCCCGCAACTATGCTCCCGATGTCAGAATCGAGGGAGCAAGAGGAGGGAGATTGTGAAGAGCATGACTGCGTGGAGATTTTAAAAGAAACAGAAGAAGCAGCCTTAGCAGCAGAGGAGCCTCTGCACAACCCAGACCTCATCCTGTTTACAGATGGTTCCTCCTTTGTTGACAATGGTACCAGAAAAGCAGGATGGGCAGTTACAACCTTATATGAGGTAGTGGCAAAAGGATGTTTACCCTCAGGAACGTCAGCACAACAGGCCGAGTTACGGGCCCTGTCAGAAGCATGTCGAAAAGCAGAGGGACAGACAGCTAATGTCTACACAGATTCGCGTTATGCTTTTGGAGTCGCTCACGACTTTGGTCTGTTATGGCGGAAAAGGGGATTCCTCACTGCTGCTGGTACACCTATCCGAAATGGAAAAGAAGTCCGAGACTTACTGGAGGCCATACAATTACCTCAGGAAGTGTCCATCCTGAAGTGTAAAGCCCATACCAAGGAAAATACCACGGAAGCATAGGGAAATGCCCTAGCCAACCAGGCAGCTAAAGATGCTGCCTCACAGGGCGCTCCCCAGAAGAACCAATACAGATGTGCAGATTCAAAGCACTCAGGACTCTGACACGAGATCTTCAAACAATGCAAGGCGAGTGCTCCAGAGAGGAAAAATGGACATGGATTGAGGCAGGAATTAAGCTATGTGAAGATGGTGTCTGGAGACAAAGAGTTACCGACAAGCCAGTCGCGCCACAAGCGCGAATGCCTTTTTTAGCCCAACAGATCCACTCGTGGGGACACTTGGCCTCACAACAGATGACGGCACGGTTCCAGAAAAGCTGGTGGGGTCGGGGATTTAAAAAACATGCCCAGCTGGTAGCAGACCGCTGTGTGGTCTGCCAGAAAAATAATTCTGGACCCATCACGGTAATGCCCCAACTGAGGCCCCCTGCCCCTGTCGGACCATTCCAGCATCTGCAGGTTGATTATATATCTCTTCCTTCATGCCAAGGATACACTAACATTCTTGTCGTGGTCGACAGATTCTCTAGATAGGTAGAAGCTGTCCCAACTAAAAGAGCCACAGCCAATCACACTGCAAAGGTCTTGTGGAAGGATTACATTCCCCGATGGAGAGTCCTGAGTAGCATTGACTCAGATCAGGGAACACACTTCACAGGTGCTGTCTGCCAAGAAGTCTGTAGATTACTGAACATTACGTGGGATTTACACTGTCCTTATCATCCACAATCATCAGGTCATGTAGAGCGAATGAATCGAACTCTGAAACAACAGCTTGCCAAATATCACCAAGAAGGAACACCATGGCCCCAGGCACTACCAATAGTGCTATGTAGCATTAGGTTCAACCCCGAACAGAACTACAGGTCTAAGCCCATTTGAAATTATAACAGGAAGACCCATGTCGCTGCCAGGAACTATTGATTTAAGGAGAGCTGATGTTCACTTAATGAGTGACACTTTGTTATCATACTGTCAGAACCTAACCAATGCTATTAGTTCTGTTTCCCGACAGGTATCGGCAGCTTGGGGTAATCCACCCAAAGGAGGACACGACATCATCCCGGGAGTCTGGGTGTATGTGAAAAAGTTGCATAAAGAACCTTTGGATGCCAAGTGGGAGGGACCTTACCAAGTGTTATTGACCACCCAGGCAGCTGTTAAAGTCCAAGGAAAGAAAGCCTGGATCCACGCTTCACACGTTAAACGAGCACCCGTAACTCAAGCTGAAATCTAATAAGGACAATTACTTTTGCCAAAATGTATAAATTTACTGTATTACTGATTGTAGGTATTCTAGGCATTTGCCTACTTCTTACTAGCTGACCTTCTGCACCAAAGGGAAATAGTAGGGTAGCAAGGGAATTACATGTAAATATCTTTTTATATATGTCATACATTTATGCCAAACAAGGTAACATTTCTAGTTGTTGGGTGTGTGCGCATATTCCTATTCACTCAAAGGGAGGGATTCCCTTGAGGCCAGTTCCCTTGAATATCTCGGAAATGACTGAGTGGATAATTAATCAAAACAAAACAGGCAATGCATTTCAGGATACGGAAAACTGGGCACGTAAATGGAAGTCAGCAGGTTACAATCTGACTACCTTTGAAGGGGGATACCAACCGTGCTACAATAATTCCAAACGGCCCCCATTTTTTGTTATCACTAATAAACATCAAAGGAGGCCAAAATATGGGGTATAGTAACTGCTCCCGGAATTATAATGTAATCAAGCCATGGAACCATTCAAACTGAGCTGATGTGGGAATTTTTAACGTAACGGGGATTCTGAATAAAACAGATGGAAAAGCCTGGACAGGCCCCGGAGTGTTGTCTGACAAAGAAACAGCTAACCTTCATTGCCTATAATGGCACCTATTGGGTGTGTGGCCACAAGGCCTACCCTTGGCTGTCCCAGAATTGGACGGGATCCTGCTATTTAGCCTACATTGTGCCTTATATGTATCATATAAAGTCCCTGTTGGAACATTTATACCGTCCTAAGAGAGCTATCACAGAAACAGAGAGGCTCTTTGCCATTCTGATCCCCGGGTATGGGACCGCCAGACTGGCAAAGGAATCCATTAACATGGCATCCGTTGTGGAACGGGTAGCCAATGATACCTCAGAGGCCCGAGTTAAAATCAATGCAGAAATGTTGGCAATCCGCACAATAGCCCTACAGAATAGACTGGCCCTTGATTACATCCTGGCTGAAAAGGGAGGTACTTGCGCCCTACTCGGAACTGAGTGTTGCACATATATCCCAGATAGCTCCGAAGAAATTACCCACTTAGCGGAGCATATCCAAAAGGAGGTAGAAAAACTTAAGCAACCCCTATCATTCACTTTGTGGAGCGGAGCCACTGAATGGCTAGGTTCAATAGGAACTTCATTGGTGGAAGGTTTAATTCTATTTGTTGTAATTGTTTTACTTTTATATTGTTTGTTTATGTTGATTAAATATTGTTGCAACCAGGCGGCTGTAGCTGCTGTCCTGCATGTGAGTCACCTTGCAGGTCCCAGCAGACCATCTGTACGTGGCACAGGGATATGTTATGCTTAAGGGAAGGTTGTTTACTGGTTGAATTAAGATATTGATTTGGATTAAATTGGAATAAGGTTAATTAACCTGCTAAAACCAGACTTCCATTGTTTAACCAGTGATACCTGATGTTTTATGATTCAGTTTGTGAAAGAATCAAAGGGGAGATTGATAGAGAATTCAAGCTCTGCAGCCCAGCTGCAGTTTTGAAAAAAACACAGACCACATTGCATTAAGTCATCAATCAACTTGACATTTTAGGACCTTGGGTAGCGAGCCAATTAAAAGGTTAACAGACTATCAATTGAGCCAATAAGGTCAAAGAAGGCGAGTTCTTTTCTGTAAATTGAACCAGGTATAAGTACAGCCATTTTGGACATATGGTGCCAGAAGGACAAAGGCCTGGCTTAAAACCAAGAGCTTGTTGCTGCTGCCAGAATAAAGTTACATTAAAACTACAATCGGAGTTCGCATTTCATTGAAAATTAAGAGATCTAACACCTGGTGTGTAAATGTTTTCTGGGACAATGCTCTGGTTTGTAAATGTTTTCTGGGACAGTGCCCTGGTGTGTAAATGTTTTCTGGGACAGTGCTCTGGTGTGTAAATGTTTTCTGGGACAGTGCTCTGGTGTGTAAATGTTTTCTGGGACAGTGCTCTGGTGTGTAAATGTTTTCTGGGACAGTGCCCTGGTGTGTACATGTTTTCTGAGACAGTGCTCTGGTGTGTAAATGTTTTCTGGGACAGTGCCCTGGTGTGTAAATGTTTTCTGAGACAGTGCTCTGGTGTGTAAATGTTTTCTGGGATAGTGCCCTGGTGTGTAAATGTTTTCTGGGACAGTGCTCTGGTGTGTAAATGTTTTCTGGGTCAGCGCTCTGCTGTGTAAATGTTTTCTGGGACAGTGCCCTGCTATGTAAATGGTTCAGCTTGATGCCCCTGATGTGCAAGTGGATTCTGGCTCAGCAAGCTGTAATTTAAATGGTTGTATCTTGGTGTTGTGGTTTGTAAATGTTATGAATCATTTGCATCCTGTCCTGGAGAGACACAGTGTTGATTGGTTAATCTCTGGGTTCGATTGCAGATCAAAGTAACTTTATTTTGGAAGAAGATAAATTACTATAAACTGTGCCCAGCCAAGTTAATAGCCATATCCCAACAAGCTAGGCTCTGATAGGTTTGGAGCTACATTCTCTCTTCATTGAGTGACTGTTCATTGTTCAATGGAAACACATCTGACTTTAAGGACCTAATGATCTTATTTTATATTCCTCTAATCAGTGTGAATATAGAATCTAATAATTATATTTTGTAATTGTACTTGTGATGTTATGTTTCAGAGTTTGGGTTCCTAGCTCATTTATTTCCTGTTCACAGGAATTGCCATTTAATACTGCAGTCCCATGAGATCAAAAATAATAGGTCAACCCTTACCCTGCTGAATAAACAGGAAATCCATGCAGTTAGACAGTGTGTACCTTGCCTTGCTGAATAACTCTATGATCTAACTCTTGCTCAATAAACAGAACTGTATACAGTTACATAGTGTGAATAAATAGGAGGGCCACCCCGACCTGTGAGAGGACACCATTGCAGGTCGGGAGGATAAAAGAGCATATCACTGCAATTTCCAGCACGAGCTGCTACAAGTGTGCGATGGCTTCAGGGAGGACGACTGGATGATGTCATCAAAACCCAGGTCGCCATTTGGAGCGTGGGCAGGAACATCGGCAGGGCCCAGGTACAGTGGAGGAGCGGGAAGGTCGGGGCGGATGAGCAGCGAGAGATCGTGACAGAGGTGTATCAAGTGATTGAGGCGGAGGAGCGATGAGAGATTGTGACTGAGATTTGGCGAGTGATTGTGTCGGAGGTTCGGCAAATGTTTGGTGAGAAGGTGCGGTGAGAGATCGTGGCGGAGATGCGGCGAATATTTTGTGGCAGAGGAGCAGTGAGAAATCGGGGCAGAGGAGTGGCGGGAGATTGTGGCGAAGATGCAGCGAATGAGGGTTTGGGGCCCAGAAGAGCCTAGGGCCCAGGGGCAGCACAGGCCAGCCTACATTGCGATATGTGTGCGCACTAGGTCCGTGCAGCAGAGCTGGTCTCCAGTCGTCCTGGTAAACCCTTGCCACTGGATAAAGGCCTAGCTCTGTCAAGCCGTGTGGTGGCTGGTGTACAACGGTCACCACGCGTTAAAAATAAAATCCACGTACAGGCATCTTCCACCCCTGGAGTTCAGGATTGGAATATTGGGTCTTTCATTGAAACATCTGTGAACTCATTCCTTTTGGTGTGGAAGCAAGTCATCCTCGTTCAAGGGACCGCCTATGATGATGATGTGAATAAACAAAATCTGTGTGTAACCCCTAACCCAGCAGAAAAAAGTAAATCCCTACAGTTACAGTGTGTTAACCGTACCATGTTGAATAAATATGACCTCTCATTATTTCCAGTGAGTAACCCTTACACTGATATAGAAACAGGAATTCCATATATTTACAGTGTGTAATCCTTACTCTTTTGAATAAGCGAAAACTATCTACTGGTACAGTGCATTAACCTTTCCTTGGTGAATAAACATGACCTCTGCATTTCCATGGCGACTAACCCTTTCCTTGCTGAATAAATAGGAATTACTGTACATAGTTACACAATATCCATAGATTAAAGTTTTATGGGATTGCAAACACGATTTAGGTGTCAGCCATGGTTCAGAGGGTAGCACCCTTGCCTCTGAGTCAGAAGATTGTGAGTTCAGTCTCACTCCAGAGACTTGAGCACAAAAATCTAGGCTGACACTCCAGTGCAGTACTGAGGTAGTGATGCACTATCGGAGGTGCCGTCTTTCAGATAAGACATTAAACCATCTCTCTCGAGTTGATGTAAAAGATTCCATGGCACTATTTTGAAGAAGAGCAGGGGAGTTATTCCCAGTTGTCCTGGCCAATATTTAAACCTTAACCAACATCACCAAAACAGATTATCTGGTCATTGTCACATTGCTGTTTGTGAAAGCTTGATGTGTGCAAATTGGCTGCTGTGTTTCCCATATTACAACAGTGACTACACTTCAAAAAGTACTTCATTGACTGTAAAATGTTTTGGGATGTCCTGAAAGGTGCTATATAAATTCAAGTCTTTATTTGTATTTGATTTATTTGGAGAATGGAATGATACTTTCTGCTTTCGGATGTTGGGATACAAAACTATCAGACTTTTCAAAAATCTGATTTATAAGAAAAACATGGATGAAGCTTGTAGCTCTCGAGCCCCATGTCTGATGGTAAAGAAAGAAAATTGAAGCTACTAATAGTAATAATGGGGCCAAGTTTAGGCCTGAATTGCTCCTGTTTTTTTGGAGCAACTGGTTTAGAATGGAGTATCTTAGAAATTTGAATTCTCGGTATTTAGTTTGCTCCAGTTCTAGTCAGTTAGAATAGTTTCACTTTGGAACAGAATTTTTTTTTCAAAAGGGGGCGTGTCCGGCCACTTACGCCTGTTTTCAAAGTTTAGGCAGTGAAAACTTACTCCAAACTAACTTAGAATAGAGTAAGTGAAGATTTTTGTACGTTCGAAAAAACCTTGTCTACACTTTAGAAAATCAGGCGTAAGTTACAAATTAGGCGTAGGGAATGGGGGGGTTTAAAGGGAAGTTTACAAACATTAAACACTTCAGTTTTACAAATAAAGAGCCATCATCAATAATAAATGATAAATACATCAATAAATCAACCAATAAATCAATCAAAAAAAATTAATAAAAAATATATATATTTTTTTTAAATCCATAAATAAAACATTTTCTACTTACCGACTGCAGCACCGGGAGTCCTCCAACAGCGTGCTGGGACGGCCCCCCCAGTGTGTCTCTGTCAGTGTCTCTATCTCTCTGTCTGTCTGTGTGTGTGTCTCTCACTCTTTGTCTGTCAGTGTCTGTGTTTCTGACGGGGAGGGTGGGAGGAGGAGAGGGGGGGGGGAAAGAGGGGGAGGAGGAGAAGGGAGAGGGGGAGGGGGAGGAGGGAGGGAAGGAGAGAGGAGGGAGGGAAGGAGAGGAAGGGAAGGAGAGAGGGGGGAGGGAAGGAGAGGAAGGGAAGGAGAGAGGGGGGAGGGAAGGAGGGAGGGAAGGAGAGAGGAGGGAGGGAAGGAGAGGAAGGGGTGAGGGAAGGAGGGGGGGAGGGAAGGAGAGAGGAGGGGAGGGAAGGAAAGAGGGGGGGGAAGGGAGAGAAGGAGGCTGAACGGCTGGGCCCAAGACCTCAGGCTGGATTTACAGATAGGTGGTGTTAGTGTTAGTGTTTATCAGAAGAATCACTCAACACTCAGTCGGTTCCAACGCCAGTGCGGCCTTTATTGACGCCAGCGGGGAGGAAGTCACAGGACTGGATCCAGGCTTCTCTCCGCCGAACAAAGAAACTCATCGATATTGATATGTTTTACAATAGTTCTTTACTACAGTTACATCAGCCCATTTCAGCTGGATACTATCCAATCATACTGATTATAGATTCAATTAGACCAATAGAGAGAGTTAGTCTCTAAACGTAAAGTGGCTCATGTGTTGCTAAGAGATGTGTTGCTAAGGGGTGTGTTGCTCGGAATTACTCATGTATCTTGTAACATTGTCCAGGCCCCTTTATCTTGGGTGCTGTCTTTGGGTAGCCTCCTTATTAGAGTTACATATTCGGTTCTTGTCAGCTCGGGCTGATTCATGCCCTCGTTATGTGATATAGGCCCCCCTTATCTCTATTTCTCGGGGCTCTGCTGTGTGGAGTTATAATGGTTTGTTATAGTTATCTTGTATCCAAGGCATTCCTGGCAGTGGGCCTCACAGGGTTATTGCTCGGTCAGCCTCAGTCAATAGTTCACAGCTTGACTACCTGATTTCCCATCATGCCTGGGCAGCCATTTTATGTGTGGCCACTTTAAACTTATATGAGTTTAGATATATTCAGCAGGTGCCTAATGCCTAGTGTTTTGATATATTCAGCAGGTGCCTAATGCCTACAACAATTGGCATCGGGTCTCGGGGGGGGTGGGGGGAGAGTCGCGGAGGTCCGGGTAGGGGGGGGAGTGGGGGTCGGGTCTGGTCCGGTCGGTTGGGAGGAGCCTTATTCACGCAGCCCCAGTGAGGCCATTCGGCCAGGGCTAGGGGCTGCGTGCTTCGGGTCCCTCCCACAGTTTTGGGCGCCTGGAGCTACTGCACATGCGTGCCCACTGTAGTACGCATGTGCAGAGGTCCCGGCACTGTTTTCAGCGCAGGGACCTGGCTCCGCCCCCAACAGCTCCTGCTGCGCCGCATCCAGCTCATGAGGACCTGCAGGGAGCCGGAGAATAGGTACGTTTTTTTTAGGCGCACTTTCTGGCGCGAAAAACGGGCGTCCAGGTCCGGGCTGTGCCGTTTTAGGCGCGGCCCGAAACTTGGGCCCAATGAGTGTGTTCAATATTTTATGACTTGCTATAAAACTCAATGGGATTTTGTTGAGTTGATGTGCACAGTGTGTATTTGAAAACTGAAAGCTGGAATCACAATTTAGTATTCCCAAATTTCAGTGTTTTGATAAATTCATCAGCAGTCCTGAGGTGAACATAATTAATATTAATTTTGTGCACCACCCTTCATAATCTATAATTGCACATCTATGAATTGTGTAAGTATATAGTAGCACATCCTCAAAATCACAAGCCTGTCCTTTTAGCTCTGGGACTTGAATTCATATCCCTCATGGAACTGCGGCAGGAAGACTTCAGTGCAAGGGTAAACGTCTTGCTCAGAATCTTAAAAATGCAACTCCGTTCACAATGTAAATAAAAGATGCACATATATTAATCCTGATGCCATTTCTCCACACTGAAAGATACTCCTGCATAGTCGATGAAACATGGCCACAGCTCTTATCCATATTCCCCGAATGTATCATTCATTTGTTTTAGCCCAAAGCTTATGGGCAGTTCATGCTTTTATGAAGTGGTAGTAATTACTCATCTGCATCCTTCCATCCAAGCATTGCTACATCCAATTCAGAAACACGCCTGCAAACACCTTCCCTGGCACACACAGCAGCTAGATACCTCTGAGTTCTTTCATTGCTTCCTGGGATCTTTATTCCTAGTTTCCAAACCTGAGGTACTTTCTTTGTTCTGTTTGGATTGCGTGCTGATGCTCTTACACCAATGTGGACCTTTGCTACAGCAACGTTCTGCGCATGCCGAAGGCTTTCCCTTGCCTCATTGCCTGTTATACCTCCTGCAAAGTCACTTCTCTTTCCATTGTTCTTGCTAATTCATCCAACTCTAGTTTGTCCTGTCATTTTTCTCACTGATACGAGTGAGCAGAACTGCATCAGCTGGTTCAAGAATAATGTGAAACCACTGCTGCCAGATATATAACCTTTGCACCTCTCTTTCCACTACACAAATTTACAATTGCAAAGAGTTTTGTGCTGTCAGCTCGTGTGTTTGCCTCTTCCATTATGACCACTTTGCTCACCAAGAATGCATTCCTATCGCACTAAACCTTTAATCTGTTCTCGCATCCTGCTTTACCTATTCTTACATTTCACTTTTTCTGCTATCCAGTTTCTTCACATTCATTACTTTGCTTCCATGGCCTCATCTATCCAACAGTACAGTAGTTTAAGCAATTTCTTCTGCTTTATTTTTCTTCTTGAACTGAACACCACCCTTGGGCCAGAAATTAGTCAGGGCACATTATTTGGTGCTGCGCATAGGGGGTACCATACCATAGTGGTTATGTCACTGGACTAGTAATCCAGAGGCCTGGACTAATGATCTGGAGGCATGAGTTCAAATCCCACCATGGCAGCTGGGGAATTTAAATTCAGTTAGTAAAGTAAATCTGGAATTTTAAAAAGCTCGAGTCAGTAATGATGCCTGTGAAACTACCAGTCCTTTAGGGAAGGAAACCTGCCATCCTTACCTGGTCTGATCTTTATGTGACTCCAGACCCTCACCAATGTGGTTGACTCTTGAATGTCCTAGCAAGCCACTCAGTTGTACCAAACCGCTACGACAAAGTCAGCACTGTGGGAGCACCTTCACCATGCGGACTGCATAGAATCATAGAATGGTTACAGCACAGAAGAAGACCATTCGGCTCATCGAGCCCGTACCGACTCTCTAAGAGCAGCTCAGCTGGTGCCACTCTCCCGCTCCTTCCTCGAAGCACATGAATTTTTTTTCTTTCAAGTACTTATCCAACTCCATTTTGAAAGCCACAATTGAGTCTGCCTCCACCACCCTATCAGGTACTTCTTTCCAAATCCTAACCACTCGCTGGTTAAAAAAGTGTTTTCTTATGTCGCCTTTGGTTCTTCTGCCAATCACCTTAAATCTGTATCCTCTGGTTCTCAACGCTTCTGCCAATGAGAACAGTTTATCTCTATCTACTCTGTCCAGACCCCTCATGATTTTAAACACCTCTACCAAATCTCCTTCTGCCCTAAGGAGAACAAGCCCAGCTTTTTCAGTCTATCCATGTAACTGACGTCCCTCATCCCTGGAATAATTCTCGTAAATCTTTTCTGCACCCTAAGGCCTTCATTTCTTTCCTAAAATGCGGTGCCCAGAATTGGGCACAATACTCCAGTTGAGGACGAACCAGTGTTGTGGGGGGTGGGGGTTGGGGGGTGGCACTAAAACCGACAAATTTAAACAAAATAAACTTTGGGCATTACGATCAAATTAAAATTTGGTTGCTGGGGGTGATGATGCACTCCAGTCCCTCTGGCGCTCGCCGGTGGACACTGCATGCTCCATCTCCAGGGACACCCTGGCTCAGATGTAACCGCCATCTGAGGTTGCATCTGAGGCCAGCAGTCACGCTGAATGACCCCCTCGACCGCCTGCTGCCTGGACCGGCTGATGGCACCCTTGGCTGTACCCAGGAGCAGTCCTAAAAGGAGGCCCTCGGACCTACCCGCTCCCCTCCACAAGGGTGCCCAAAGATCAGGAGTGTGGGACTGAAGTGCAGCCAGAATTTCAGGAGCAGCCCCTTTAAATAGTGGAACAGTGGCTGCAACCTTGCACATTCGATAAAAACATGGAACACGGACTCCTCCAGACCGCAGAAATTGCAGGCGGCCTGGGAGCCCGTGAACCGGCTTAAAAACTTATTGCACGGGATTGCTCTGTGCACCACCCTCCAGGCCAAGTCCCCAATAAATAGAGGAAGGACTCCCGCGTAGAGTGCACTCCATTGGGGACCCCCGCCTCCTCCAGATGGCAAGATGGTGCGCCATGGCGTGTCCGGACGGCATCAACAACTCTAAAAACCTGTGGGCATGCTCACAGATGCATACATTACACTTTTAGTTTATAGTTCCCCTCCTCATTCTTTCTACCAAAATCACTTCACCTTGCCAGCAACTCCCACATCCTATGAACAAATACATTTAAAAAAGCATGCATCCTAACACAGGCCGGTCTAATATTGGACTTTGAACCTCATCTACATATTTGGGACGAGCTGCCACACCTTTGCAGGCAACTTGTCCTGGGAGTGAATCTCGGGTAACTTCTGGGGTGGTGGGGGCAGATTGCTAGGATTGTGGAGTCAGAGCGAGCACTCTTGCCTCCAGAGAAAATATATTTTAAAAAAACCCTAAAATTTACCTTTTGCTGGGTGCTGCTGAAGAATCCTGAGAAGCAGGCCCAACATCTGTCCCACTCATTGTGGACTCATTTCATGCCCGACACAAGACTCCCAAAGCAAGCGCTCTACTCGGAACTCCTACACGGCAAGCGAGCCCCAGGTGGGCAGAGGAAACTTGTCGAGGACACCCTCATAGCCTCCTTGATAAAGTGCAACATCTCTGCCGACACCTGGGATTCCCTGGCCAAAGACCGCCCCAAGTGGAAAAAGAGCATCCGGGAGGGCGCTGAGCACCTCGAGTCTCATCACCGAGAGCATGCAGAAAGCAAACACAGGAACGAGCGTGGGGCAAATCTGGAGCCCCACCCACCCTTTCCTCCAACGACTGTCTGAACCACCTATGATAGAGAATGTAATTCCCATGTTGGACTGTACAGTCACCTGAGAACTCACTTTTGGAGTGGAAGCAAGTCTGAGGGACTGCCTATGATGATGATGGACTAATTTCTCAAAGGGCCCCTTTAACAGGAGTTTGGCCCCTAATTTACATATTCTGCTCAGGATACCTAAAATAATTGGTCCCATGAATTTGGCAATGGGACTAACGTGTACAGATTGGGCACAGGACATCCGACTGCTAAATTGGCTTACGCCCTGAAAACTGGTACAACACATACCAATTTTATTCTATATCTTCTGCATAAATCCTCTGGAACCCTTGTTTAGACTACAATGCCCACCTCAGTTCCAGGTCTCCATTATTTTACATACAGGTTCTCGAATCCTGTGGTTGCAATAACAAGAGATTCCACTTCAATACCGAGAACAACACAATGAGTCCCCTCTGGTAAAGACAGTGATGCTGACAAACACCAGTAGTGGTGTTTCCCCCTACTCCCAGTTAGGGATCTTCCTTACAGAAACTGAAACAATCTCCCTGCTCCCAGCGATTGCATACGGAGCTCCCTCATAAACCCACCAGCATCGTCCCCACTCTGCTCAGAAAGTACCCAGAAGAGGCAGGGAAAAGCTAATTGGAGTTATAGTCAGTGACTGTACTCCTTAAATTACATAGACATAGAAATCAATTACAAATGTATTAAATTTACAGTTGACACTGCAAGAGAGCAATAGGGACAGAGGATGCAGTTAACAATTTGCAGAAGGATTTATGTTAGTTGTGGAATTGGGTGGGCAAATAGCAAATTACATTTAATATTAATAAATGCAAAGTCTCACACAATATATGAAAAAGGAGCAAAATAGATGTTACATAAAAATACAAATTTTTTTTAAATGTGTTTTTTGACCTCTGGACATCCCAAAGTGCTTTACAGCCAATTAAGTACTTTTTGAAGTGTGGTCACTGTTGTAATGTAGGAAACACGGGAGCCAATTTTCAGACAGCAAGCTCCCACAAACAGCAATGTGATAATGACCAGATAATCTGTTTTTGTTATGTTGGTTGAAGGACAAATACTGGTCGAGACACCAGGGATAACACCACTGCTCTTCTTCAAATACTGCTATGGGATCTTTTAGGTCCACCTGAGAGAGCAAACGGAGCCTCGGTTTAACGTCTCATCTGAAAGGCAGCACCTCCAACAGTGCAGCACTCCCTCAGTACTGCATGACCTATTGACCTAGATTATGTGCTCAAGTCTCTGGAGTGGGACTTGAACCCACAAACTTCTAACTCAGAGGCGAGAGTGCTGTCACTGAGCCAAGGCTGACAATACAAAATTAAGGGAGTAAAATTAGCATAGAGGAGCTGAGAAAGGGACCCAAGAGAAGCAGCAAACCATTCGCTTTCAATGTTAAAACATTGTGCCAAGCCAATTTTTTTTAAATCAAATGAAATGTTGGGATGTATGTGAAATACAGGTTTACAGAGGTATTGCTAAGGCTTGATTCTGTTACTTGGACTGTGCTTGGAGCACTGTGCACAATCTTTTCCTATATCATTTATTCTCAGCATGTGGGTGTCACTGGCAAGGTTGAGAAGGTGGTGATATAATTGAATGGCTTGCTAGGTCACTTCAGGGGGCAGTTGAGTCAACCATGGATCTGGAGTCACATATAGGCCAGATCGTACAGCAGGTTTCCTTCCCTAAAGGACATTAGTGAACCATTTGGGTTTCCCAACAATCTGACAGCTTCATGGTCTCTTTTACTGTTATCAGCTTTTTATTTCTAGATTCTTTTAAAAACATGAATTCAAATTCTCAAACTGCCATGATGAACTCATGTTCTGCTGGATTACATAGAAACATATAAAATTCTGACAGGATTGGACAGGTTAGATGCAGGAAGAATGTTCCCGATGTTGGGAAAGTCCAAAACCAGGGGTCACAGTCTAAGGATAAGGGGTAAACCATTTAGGACCGAGATGAGGAGAAGCTTCTTCACTCAGAGAATTGTGAACCTGTGGAATTCTCTACTGCAGAGGCCAGTTTGTTAGATATATTCAAAAGGGAGTTAGATGTGACCCTTATGGCTAAAGGGATCAAGGGGTATGGAGAGAAAGCAGGAATGGGGTACTGAGGGAATGATCAGCCATGATCATATTGAATCGTGCTGCAGGCTCGAAGGGCCGTATGTACCTATTTTCTATGTGTGTAGTCCTGTAACATAACCATTGCAATATCATACCTGTAAAGTCCTGTCCCCTCAGTACAGATTCACACGAGGCATGTAGTGAAGTCAAGGTCACTCTGGACCTGCACCTTTTATTTCACAGCTCTGGAATGCTGCACTTGCCTGAGACCTGTGCTTATATACCTGTCTCTTGCAAGTGCACCCCCGGTGGCAAGGTATGCTGGTGGTTACAGGTCATATCTTATTACAGTCATGTATAGCATGTTGGGATACAGTTATATATAATAATGTAAGATACATGACAATACCTGAATTTCAATCACCATAATTCAAAGGGGATACATGTAGAGAAGAGCAACAAAACTATTCTCAGGAGCTGAAGAAAGATTATAGATAGGTATAGATGAGAGATAAAGGTAGAAGAGGATATAAATGGCGCAGTATGGTGAGCCCAGACTAATACTTCAAGGCAAGTCAGCCTAGTAAAAGAGGGATCATTTTAAATTAGCAAATAGAAAATTTAAAACACATAGTAGAAAGGTTTCATCACTCTAATGGTGACTATTTTGAATAATCTACCAGGTAAGTAATGGAATGAATCATCAGGGGCGATCAAAATGCAATTAAGTGCTAGGCTGATGAATTAGAGTACTGAAAAAATGAGCTTTCATGATCCAAATAGCCTTTTCTCATCCTTCACTTATGTTCTACAGCCTTTGCATTGCTACACTGATCTCCCTCACAGACACATCAACAGTGCCCCACTGATATTTCCTGATCTTCCTCATCATCATCATCATAGACAGTCCCTCGAAATCGAGGAAGACTTGCTTCCACTCTAAAAGTGAGTTCTCAGGTGACTGTACAGTCCAATACGGGAACTACAGTCTCTGTCACAGGTGGGACAGACAGTGGTTGAAGGAAAGAGTGGGTGGGGAGTTTGGTTTGCCACACGCTCCTTCCCCTGCCTATGCTTGTTTTCTGCATGCTCTCAGCGACAAGACTCAGGGTGCTCCACGCCCTCCCGGATGCTCTTCCTCCACATAGGGCGGTCTTTGGCCAGGGATTCCCAGGTGTTGGTGGGGATGTTGCATGTATCAAGGAGGCTTTGAGGGTGTCCTAGAGACATTTCCTCTGCCCACCTGGGGATCGTTTACCGTGTAAGAGTTGTGAGTAGAGCGCTTGCTTTGGGAGTCTTGTGTCGGGCATATGGAAGATGTGGTCCGCCCAACAGAGCTGGTCGAGTGTGATCAGTGCTTCGATGCTGGGGATGTTGGCCTGATTGAGAGCACTGACGTTGGTGTGTCTATTATCCCTCACAATCTTTGACCTTACAAAAGGCCTTTGACACTGTAACCGCGAGGGCCTATGGAGCATCCTCCTCCGTTTCGGCTGCCTCCAAAAGTTTGTAGCCATCCTCCACCTGCTCCACGATAACATGCAAGCCATGATTCTGACCAACGGATCCACCACAGATTCAATCCACATCCGGACCAGGGTCAAACAGGGCTGGGTCATCGCGTCAACCCTCTTCTTGATCTTCCTCGCTGCAATGCTCCATCTCATGCTCAACAATCTCCCCACTGGAGTGGAACTAAACTAGAGAACCAGTGGGAACCTGTTCCACCTTTGTCACCTCCAGGCTAGATCCAAAACCGTCCCATCCTCTGTCATCGAACTACAGTACGCGGACAACGCTTGCATCTGCGCACATTCAGAGGCTGAACTCCAAGCCATCATCAACATCTTTACTGAGGCGTGTGAAAGTATAGGCCTTATACTAAACATCTGTAAGACAAAGGTCCTCCACCAACCTGACCCCACAACACAGCATTGCACACCGGTCATCAAAGTCCATGGCACGGCCTTGGACAACGTGGACCACTTTCCATACCTCGGGAGCCTACTATCAGCAAGGGCAGACATCGATGACGAGGTCCAACACCGCCTCCAGTGAGCCAGCACAGCTTTCGGTCACTTGAGGAAGAGAGTGTTCAAGGATCAGGACCTCAAATCTGGCACCAAGCTCAGGGTCTACAGGGCTGTAGTGATACCCGACCTCCTATATGGCCCAGAGATGTGGACCATATACAGTAGTCACCTCAAATCGCTGGAAAAATACCACCAACGCTGTATCGCAAGATCCTACAAATCCCCTGATCTTCCTCACAGCCGCACCAACAGCGTACCCACTCCCAGTACTGACGACTGATCTTCCTCACAGACATATCATCATGTGTCCTCACTCCCAGTACTTATATTCTCCAAAGAAATCATTGAGGCACTCGTCGCTAACTCCTTACAAGCAGCAACCCTAACTACCCCATCCTACTCTCTTACCGACCTTTCCACCCATCACAGCCACTGGGGGCTAATCTTGCTAACATCCTTTTCGTTCCACTCACTGTTTCCATCACTGAGCCTGTGGACACTGCCAGCAGATTAACAATCACTGCCCCTCCACATCTCCCTCCAGAATGTCCATTCACTTGCAAAAAAGGTCCTTGCCATCCATGACCTTCCTGTAGATGAATACATTGACATCACAGCCTTTACTGAAACTTGACTTATGGTGATGACGCCTTCCCCCTTATTGAAGCCTCCCATATCTATATCTTTTGCCACTTGCACCACCCAAACCACCACCGTGGCACTGTGGCCTTTATCAGCAATTCTCACCCTGGTCTATCTCCCTACTCCTCTTGCACATTCTCCTCCTTTCAGCACCTCACCTTGTTCCATCCCTCTCAACTCTCCTTTAATAGCCTCGTTTCTACCACCCACCCAAGCCCCACACTGAGTTTTTCACCAAGATATCTTCACTGCTTTCCTTCTTCAGCTTCTGCACTGAGAAACTTCTCATCCTCAGTGATTTTAACCTCCATCTCAACTCACCTTGCCCTCCTGACCTTTCTTAAATCTCTCCCTGTACATAAAATCCCCATATTCAATGTCAACCTCTGGACCTTGTCATCCCATGTGGCCTCTCTATTCCCATCTTCTCAATCACAGACAAAGCCATCTCTGATCACCTCCTTGTATCCCCCACCACTCACATTCCCCCTGCCAACCCCATTTCCTTCTGCATCCAACCCTGGAACCCCCCCCAAGATACACTAACAGCGCCAGTACCCCCAGTACTGATGCACTGACCTCCTTGCCAAGTACACTAACAATGCTTCTACTCCCAGTACCAATACACTGACCTCCCTCCCAGATACATTAACAGCGCTGAACTCCTACTGCTGAGGGTAAGGTAGCATAGTGGTTATGTCACTGGACTAATAATCCAGAGGTCTGGACTGATAAGTCAGAGACATGAGTTCAAATCCCACTATGGCTGCTAGGGGAATTTAAATTTGGTTAATTAAATAAATCTGGAATTAAAAAGCTAGTATCAGTAATGGTGACCATGAAACTACTGGATTGACGTAAAAATCCATCTGGTTCACTAATGCCCTTTAGGGAAGCAAATCTGCCATCCTTACTGGTCTGGCCTATATGTGATTCCAGACCAACAGCCAGCAATGTGGCTGACTCTTAACTGCCCAAGAAAATGGTCCAGCAAGCCACTCAGTTGTACCAAACTGCTGCGACAAAGTCAGCACTATGGGAATACCTTCACCACATGGACTGCAACGGTTTACGAAGGTGACTCACCACCATCTTCTCAAGGGCAATTAGGGATGGGTAAGTATGCTCACAGGTTTTTAGAGCTGTTGCATTGTGAGTGGCTTAGCCAGTCACGTGATGTTCACAAGACTCAATAAAAAACCCCAATCAGTTGAGTCTAGGTCATCCATGATGATGAGGTATGCAATTGTGAGCCTGGTGGATGAACTTGGTAATATGTAGTGTGATTGTTAAACTTTTGTTAATAAACCAACTAGTTCTAAGTTGCAATGAATTCTTAAGCAAAGAACCCCTGAAGCAAATACAGTTCGACGCCCACAACCCCTGAACGAATAAATGAAAAAAAACACTAATTCACTCACACTCCACTTCCCAGTAATAGATTAGCTTCAACAAGTGTCTCTATGGATGCTTAGTATAATATATGCTGTATCAAGGGGCGAGTTAAAGGCAATAATTCCACCTCTCAGATCGGATGGCATCTATAAAACATTTAGGTTCGCTCTTGTTATCAGTGCTGCCCATTGATTACTAACTTGCTCCCTGGTATCTATTCCCCACTTAAATGACACAAATTGCTGTTAAATTAACCGCTCCTGATATGTGACTAACCCGTGACACATTTTCTTCGCATGCAGTATCAAGAATGCACTGAGATATATCGGAGGGGTAATTCTTTGACTTCACGCTCTCTATAAGGAGCCTCCCCTGTTGAGAACATTGCAGTTACATGCTGTGCGAGGTGAAACTAAACGGCCAAATGGAATTTCCAATATTCACTGTTGGTTTGTCAGGAGAGCAAAATCTGATAATTTCTTTATTTGCAAATCTAAAATAAGTAGAAATTTGAACTGATTGATAAAGACTTATGAAGCAGGGGTTCCTTTGCTAAATTGTAAATTCATAAACATAAATTCGTAAATTCGCTACACCTAGCGTGTTGAGCAAATCTTAAAACATGCAATGGAGCATTCTTGTCATTAGCTCCTTGAACTTTTTTTGTTTAAGATAAATAGCTGGAGCAATATATGAAATATTATGAATAATAAGGTGAAGCCTATTCTTAGCTACGCTCCAGGGTGATGCCTGTGATGTCATGTAGCTGGATGTGTGTGTGTGTGTGAGAGTTGGTGAGATAGTCACAGAGAGAGAGAGATAGAGAGCAACAAGCAGGAGAATGGCATCTATCGGAGACTTCGACCCGCTTCAGGCCAGTGTCCCCGCCACCAAGATCGAGATCACCGTGTCGTGCAGGTAAGACGAGGTGCCAAGGGAGGAGGGGGGCAAAGGATACTCCCCCGCTGGAGGGGCAGTGGAGACGGGGACAGAGGGAGCGGCTAGTGCCGCCCCAGCCGCTACCTGTGCACTGCCCAGCTTCGCAGAACACCAGCATCTGCGGGCAGGAGCAAACTAAAGTTAGCAAGCTGCGCTTTTATTGCGTTTTTCAACAACCACAACAAAATGATCCGAGGGGAGAGGACCGGTAAAGAAAGGACTAAATAAACACTTAAAAATTAGAGGGGAATCTGTTGTGTGTGTGCAAGTTTGTGAAGGATTTGAGTTTATATATATATATTTTTAAATCCCTTTTTGGACATCTCAGTTTATTAAGAATTGATTTTTTTTAATTGCAAGGGGCAGATTTGACCCACATGCAGGGTGTGTTGTGAATCGTGTTGCGGAAGGGAGAGTTCTCCAGTGCCGGCGAGGGTGGCCGGGGACTGCGCTTCCATTCCGAGTCTTGTTTACTTTTATTGTGTGTCTCAGGAGCGAGTAATGTGGCTCTGACCGCCCGCCAGTGTGACTGCTGGGGCTGTGCACTGCACACACACACATACACTCTCCACACACACACACACATACACTCTCCACACACACACACACATACACTCTCCACACACACACACATACATACACTCTCCACACACACACACACACACTCTCCACACACACACACACTCTCCACACACACACACACATACACTCTCCACACACACACTCTCCACACACACACACACACACATACACACACTCTCCACACACACACACACATACACTCTCCACACACACACATACATACACTCTCCACACACACATACACTCTCCACACACACATACACTCTCCACACACACACATACATACACTCTCCACACACACACACACACACACACACACACACTCTCTCCACACACACACTCCACACACACACACACACACACACGCACACTCCCTCCCTCCCTCCCTCCCTCTCTTGTACTGCGCGAGGCTGCAGTTAATCCCAATGTTTTATTATAAAATGGAACAAATCCCCGGGGACCCCTCCATCTCACATCAAACCCCTCAATGTGCCCCCCATTTAGTATTTAAGTTACTTCCTAAAATTCCAGCAAGGTAGGGTTTTGGGGTCACGGAGGGAGTAGTTTAGGGCCAGAGGACCAGTCCACTGCGAATATTGGAATTTTGGCAACACATCGCCAGGAGGAGGTAAATAGCAACACGTGGACTGGGTACATGTCACCACTGGAAGGCAGTAAATACCGGCACATGGACTGGGTACATGTCACCACTAGAAGGCAGTAAATACCGGCACATGGACTGGGTACATGTCACCAGCAGGAGGTGGTAAATACCAGCAAATCGAGGCCAATATATCTCCTTGTGACCATAAGAGGTCACCAAACACTGGGAAATAGGCTTTATACTCGGTCGTGGTAAATACCAACATATGGACTGGATAATCCCATACTGATTGTGGTGTGAGTAATTGCCGGCAACAGGACTTGTTGCAAGGAAATAGTAAGTCCTGGCATTTAGATTGAATGCAATTCACTTTGAGCTAGAGGTAAACATGACCATGCGAACAGGATAAATTTCACAGTAAGGAAATGGTAAAGATTGAATACATCTCACCATGACAAAGTTGTAAATCATCATCTTGGGCAGTCCCTTGAAATTGAGGAAGACTTGCTGCGACTCTAAAAGGGAGTTCTCAGATGGCTGTACAGTCCAATGCAGGAATTACACTCTCTGTCACAGGAGGGACAGACAGTCATTGAAGAAAAGGGTGGGTGGGGAGCCTGGTTTGCCGCACGTACCTTCCGCTACCTGCGCTTGTTTTCTGCATGCTCTCAGCGACGAGACTCGAGGTGCTCATGCCCTCCTGGATGCTCTTCCTCCATTTTGGGCAGTCTTGGGCCATCGTCAACACCTTCACTGAGGTATACGAAAGCATAGGCCTTATGCTAAACATTCGTAAGACAAAGGTCCTCTACCAACCTGACCCCGCCACACAGCACTGCCATCCCCGGTCATCAAAATCCACAGCACGGCCCTGGACAATATGGACCATTTTCCATACCTTGGGAGCCTACTATTAGCTGTAAATAGTGGCATGTGGAGTGGATGCATTTCACAACAAAGAGGGTAAATGCCAACACTGGACTGCAATATCTGAAGATGACCATAAAGAGATGGTGAATAGTGGCACACTGATTCTATATATTGCACCACAAGGCGGCAATAAATATTGGAAAATGGAGGAGACATAGTTCACAGCAAGGAGGCACTCAGTCCTGGCACACTAGGACATGGTGAATACCGACACAAGAAGTGACAGATCACTTGATGAAGAGACAATAAGTTGAAGGAGGAAGAGTGGATATACTTCACTGTTAGGATGTGGTAAACGACAACATGCAGAGAGATAACACTTCCATGTGAGTACACAAGAGTGCATTTCAACTAAAGTAGGCAGAATGAGAAGGTGGTAAATACTTGCAGATTAGTAGTGTGCAGTTCATTGACTTGGCCACCAGAGACACAAATATAAAACTGAGAATGAGCAAAATGCAGGCATGAAAATCTGAGCTAGATTCGGGAACTTAAAAAGATGGTTGTTTTATTGGTTCCAAGTCTGTAAAAGTGGATTTGCTCCTTTTCAGATGAGGCAGCAAGTTGCCTTGGTTGTTGGTGCAGTCCCCTCTCTCCATATTCTGCTCCACCCCTTGCCATGCGAGTCAAATAAACAGCAATGACATATTCTTGTTTGGTAGGGCAGACAAACAATTGCAGATAGGTTTGCTGGGCAGCATTGTAAAAATGACTGGCTTTCAAATGCTGGTGTGAATGGTCATGCCATTGTGGAGGAAATTATTACAGAGAAAGCCAAGCAGTGGTACGAATGATTCCTAATTGCTTTCTTTGGCATCAAAATGATGCCTGATTGCCTCCAGCTGTGAATCCGTTTGCCAGCTTTAATTCTATACAGCAGCCAGAATTCAATTTCAAATAATTTTGCTTTAATTACCCTATATAGAGGCACTGGAAAGTGTGCAGAGATTTACAAGGACACCCCAGAAATGTGAGGGTATACCTATCAGGAAAGGCGGGCTGGGTCTCTTTTCACTTGAATAAAGAAGGCTGAGGGGTGACCTAATAGATGTCTTTAAAATTATGAAAGGTTCTGATAGAGTAGATACAGAGAGAGTGTTTCCACTTGTGAGGAGGAGCAAAACTAGAGGCCATCTATGGAATAGTCGCCAAGAAATCAAATAGGGAATTCAGAAGAAATTTCTTTACCCAGAGAGTGGTGAGAATGTGGAACACGCTACCACAGGGAGTGGTTGAGGCAAATAGTATAGATGCATTTAAGGGGAGGCTAGATAAGCATACGAGGGAGAAGGGAATAGAGGGTTATGCTTTTTCTTCTTTCATATGGTAGTAGTAAAGCAAATCAAATGTCAATATCTAAGTCAGATATCCAGAACAAAGCTTCCGTGGGTTTCTTGTAGGCTGCCTGTGAATTTCCTCTGAGGGCAGTGCTCAGTGATGTGCTCCAGGGTCTGATTAGGAGCTCCACAGTCACATGATGGGGACGCTTTAATCTTCCATCTATGGAGAAGGTGGCAGCATTTACCATGACCAGTTCTGAGGCGGTTGATGGTTGTCGACTGTTTGCGAAGTAGGTTTGATCCTTTATGTTGTACTGAGGGGTCCTCTTATAAGGAATCCATTCCGTATGTCACAGCTTTTCCAAGCATTTCTCCGGTCATTAAGGCTGAGGAGAGATTGCTGAAGGGCTTCGGCAACGGTCCAAAATGGCCTTCTAGAATTGAGACAGATTGGTGGTAGGTTGTTCAAGTCTTTGCTGGTGTAGTGGTTATGCTGCTAGAACTGGATGAGGAAAGTCAGGAGGAGGCTTGAGTGGAGCATAAATGCCGTTATGGACTGATTGGGCCGAATGGCCTGTTTCTGTATCGTATATCCTATTTGCCAGGAATTCTCTGCAAATGGTTGACCCTATAGCTGGATGAACCAAGCACCCAATGCCACTGTGCACATAACTTTCTTCTACCTTTTGAAGGCCCAGAATGCTGGCAGCTCCAATATCAAATGGGCAGAATGTTTAAAAAAAAGAGGCATTTTCTCAGGAAACAAAAATTACAGTTGTGATATTAAGAGTCTACTTCTATCAGACACACATTACTTTAACGAAAGCACACAAACCAGGATACAGTAGCTCTGTGTTTGTAACAAACATTTTTTTCTAAAGACTGCTTCAAAACATTTTCTTCATGGCTCGAGATATAAAATGCAGTGTTTTAAGCAAAAGATAAGACAGATTATAATTCCTTTTAAAACAGCTCCTTAACTGCAGTATCGAATATGTGATCTGCACCATATATTTTGGATGTGGGGTTTTATAATGAGGACCAAGAAATATTAAATTGAACAGTAATTTGTACTTTTTTTCTAACCAAATATCTCTAACGTGTAATTAATGTTACTAAAAGGTTTTGCTTAAATAAATATTTTTGAATTCAGGACTTTTATTCCAAACTTGAATTATGGTAGTCTTGCCAGAATTTGCTGCCTTTACTCCAACTGTTTTTATGCTTCTGTTTCTGAGTACTATCTAAGAAATGCAGATGCTCTAACCAATCGCTATATATTACAAAAGTTAAACAATGGAAACATTCGAAAATCAGACGTTTCATTTGTTATGTAACGTGCTGTATATGCTAAATAAACCACTCTTTGAATATAACAACGCAATAAGATTGGCCCCCGGTCAAGCCGTGCCTCAATTTCATCCTTGTTTACAAATCCCTCCAATGCCTTGCCCCTCCCTATTACAACATAATTCTAAAAGGACATGGAGTGTTTAAAAAAACAAGCCTGAAGACTGAGTCTCAATGCGAGGGGCATTCGTAATAAGGTGGATGAATTGACTGCGCAGGTAGCTGTTAACGGGTATGATGTAATTGGGATTACATAGAAACATAGAAACATGGAAAATAGGTGCAGGAGTAGGCCATTTGGCCCTTAGAGCCTGTACCACCATTTAATAAGATCATGGCTGATCATTCACCTCAGTACCCCTTTCCTGCTTTCTCTCCATACCCCTTGATCCCTTTAGCCGCAAGGGCCATATCTAACTCCCTCTTGAATATATCCAACAAACTGGCATCAACAACTCTCTGCAGTAGAGAATTCCACAGGTTAACAACTTTGAGTGAAGAAGTTTCTCCTCATCTCAGTCCTAAATGGCTTACCCCTTATCCTTAGACTGTGTCCCCTGGTTCTGGACTTCCCCAACATCGGGAACATTCTTTCTGCATCTAACCTGTCCAGTCCCGTCAGAATTTTATATGTTTCTATGAGATCTCCTCTCATCCTTCTAAACTCCAGTGAATACAAGCCCAGTCGATCCAGTCTCTCCTCATATGTCAGTCCTGCCATCCCGTGAATCAGTCTGGTGAACCTTCGCTGCACTCCCTCAATATCAAGAACGTCCTTCCTCAGATCAGGAGACCAAAACTGAACACAATATTCCAGGTGAGGCCTCACTAAGGCCCCGTACAACTGCAGTAAGACCTCCCTGCTCCTATACTCAAATCCCCTAGCTATGAAGACCAAGCTATCATTTGCCTTCTTCACTGCCTGCTGTACCTGCATGCCAACTTTCAATGACTGATGTACCATGACACCCAGGTCTCGTTGCACCTCCCCTTTTCCTAATCTGCCGCCATTCAGATAATATTCTGCCTTCGTGTTTTTGCCCCCAAAGTGGATAACCTCACATTTATCCACATTATACCCCTGCATCTGCCATGCATTTGCCCACTCACCTAACCTGTTCAAGTCCCCCTGCAGCCTCCAAGCATCCTCCTCACAGACCGAGACATGGCTCCAAAGTAACCAAGGCTGGGAACTCAACATCCAGGGGTATTCAATATTCAGGAAGGACAGACAGGAAGGAAAAGGAGGTGGGGTAGTGTTACTGGTCAAAGAGGAGATTAATACAATAGCAAGGAAGGACATTAGCGTGGATGATGTGGAATCTATATGGATAGAGCTGCGAAACACCAAAGGGCAGAAAACGTTAGTGGAAATTGTGTACAGGCCACCAAACAGTACTAGGGAGGTTGGGGATGGCATCAAACAGGAAATTAGGGATGCGTGCAATAAGGGTACAGCAGTTATCATGGGTGACTTTAATCTACATATTGATTGGGCTAACCAAACTGGTAGCGATACTGTGGAGGAGAATTTCCTGGAGTGTATAAGGGATGGCTTTCAAGACCAATATGTTGAGGAACCAACTAGAGAGCAGGCCATTCTAGACTGGGTCTTGTGTAACGAGAGAGGATTAATTAGCAATCTGGTCGTGCGGGACCCCTTGGGGAAGAGTGACCATAATATGGTTGAATTCTTCATTACAATGGAGAATGACACAATTAATTCAGAGACTAGAGTCCTGAACTTAAAAAAAGGAAACTTTGACGGTATGAGACGTGAATTGGCTAGAATAGACTGGAGAATGATACTTAAAGGGTTGATGGTGGATAGGCAATGGCAGATATTTAAAGATCACACGGATGAACTACTACAATTGTACATCCCTGTGTGGCATAAGAATAAAAAAGGGAAGGTGACTCAACCGTGGATCACAAGGGAAATTAGGGAAAGTGTTAAATCCAAGGAAGAGACTTATAAATTGGCCAGAAAAAGCAGCAAACCTGAGGACTGGGAGAAATTTAGAATTCAGCAGAGGAGGACTAAGGGTTTAATTAGGAGGGGGAAAATAGAGTATGAGAGTAAGCTTGCAGGGAACATAAAAACTGACTGCAAAAGCTTCTATAGATATGTGAAGAGAAAAAGATTAGTGAAGACTAATGTAGGTCCCTTGCAGTCAGAATCAGGTGAATTCATAATGGGGAACAAGGAAATGGCAGACAAATTGAACAAATACTTTGGTTCTGTCTTCACAAAGGAAGACACAAATAACCTCCTGAAAATACTAGGGGACCAAGGGTCTAGCGAGAAGGGGGAACTGAGGGAAATCCTTTATCAGTCAGCAAATGGTGTTAGGGAAAATGAAGGGACTGAAGGCCGATAAATCTCCATGGCCTGATAGTCTGCATCCCAGAGTACTTAAGGAAGTGGCCCTAGAGATAGTAGATGCATTGGTGGTCATTTTCCAACAGTCCATGGACTCTGGATCAGTTCCTATGAATTGGAGGGTAGCTAATGTAACCCCACTTTTTAAAAAAAAGGAGGGAAAGAGAAAACAGGGAAATTTAGACTGGTTAGCCTGACATCGGTGGTGGAGAAAATGCTGGAATCAATTATTTAAGATGTAATAGCAGCGCATCTGGAAAGCAGTGACAGGATCAGTCCAAGTCAGAATGGATTTATGAAAGAGAAATCATGCTTGACAAATCTTCTAGAGTTTTTTGAAGATGTAACTAGTAGAGTGGATAAGGGAGAACCAGTGGATGTGGTGTATTTGAACTTTCAAAAGGCTTTTGACAAGGTCCCACACAAGAGATTATTGTGTAAAATTAAGGCACATGGTATTGGGGTAATGTATTGACATGGATAGAGAACTCATTGGCAGACAGGAAGCAAAGAGTGGGAATAAGCGGGTCTTTTTCAGAATGGCAGACAGTGACTAGTGCGGTGCCGCAGTGTTGTGCTGGGACCCCAGCTATTTACAATATACATTAATGATTTAGACGAAGGAATTGAAGTTAATATCGCCAAGTTTGCAGATGACACTAAGCTGGGTGGCAGTGCGAGCTGCGAGGAGGATGCTAAGAGGCTGCAGGGTGACTTGGATAGGTTAGGTAAGTGGGCAAATGCATGGCAGATGCAGTATAATGTGGATAAATGTGAGGTTATCCACTTTGGTGGCAAAAACAGGAAGGCAGATTATTATCTGAATGGGGACAGATTAGTAGAAGGGGAGGTGCAAAGAGACCTGGGTGTCATGATACATCAGTCATTGAAGGTAAACATGCAGGTACAGCAGGTGGTGAAGAAGGCAAATGGCATGCTGGCCTTCATAGTGAGGGGATTTGAGTATAGAAGCAGGGAGGTCTTACTGCAGTTGTACAGAGCCTTGGTGAGACCATACCTTGAGTATTGTGTGCAGTTTTGGTCTCCTAATCTGAGGAAGGACATTTTTGCTATTGAGGGAGTGCAGAGAAGGTTCACCAGACTTGAGCATCCCTGAAGAACTTAAAGAAGGGTAACTTTGAAGGTATGAGGCGTGAATTGGCTAAGATAGATTGGCGAATGATACTTAAGGGGTTGACTGTGGATGGGCAATGGCAGACATTTAGAGACCGCATGGATGAATTACAACAATTGTACATTCCTGTCTGGCGTAAAAATAAAAAAGGGAAGGTGGCTCAACCGTGGCTATCTAGGGAAATCAGGGATAGTATTAAAGCCAAGGAAGTGGCATACAAATTGGCCAGAAATAGCAGCGAACCTGGGGACTGGGAGAAATTTAGAACTCAGCAGAGGAGGACAAAGGGTTTGATTAGGGCAGGGAAAATGGAGTACGAGAAGAAGCTTGCAGGGAACATTAAGGCGGATTGCAAAAGTTTCTATAGGTATGTAAAGAGAAAAAGGTTAGTAAAGACAAACGTAGGTCCCCTGCAGTCAGAATCAGGGGAAGTCATAACGGGGAACAAAGAAATGGCAGACCAATTGAACAAGTACTTTGGTTCAGTATTCACTAAGGAGGACACAAACAACCTTCCAGATATAAAAGGAGTCAGAGGGTCTAGTAGGGAGGAGGAACTGAGGGAAATCTTTATTAGTCGGGAAATTGTGTTGGGGAAATTGATGGGATTGAAGGCCGATAAATCCCCAGGGCCTGATGGACTGCATCCCAGAGTACTTAAGGAGGTGGCCTTGGAAATAGCGGATGCATTGACAGTCATTTTCCAACATTCCATTGACTCTGGATCAGTTCCTATCAAGTGGCGGGTAGCCAATGTAACCCCACTTTTTAAAAAAGGAGGGAGAGAGAAAGCAGGGAATTATAGACCGGTCAGCCTGACCTCAGTAGTGGGTAAAATGATGGAATCAATTATTAAGGATGTCATAGCAGCGCATTTGGAAAATGGTGACATGATAGGTCCAAGTCAGCATGGATTTGTGAAAGGGAGATCATGCTGGACAAATCTTCTGGAATTTTTTGAGGATGTTTCCAGTAAAGTGGACAAAGGAGAACCAGTTGATGTGGTATATTTGGACTTTCAGAAGGCTTTCGACAAGGTCCCACACAGGAGATTAATGTGCAAAGTTAGAGCACATGGGATTGGGGGTAGTGTGCTGACGTGGATTGAGAACTGGTTGTCAGACAGGAAGCAAAGAGTAGGAGTAAATGGGTACTTTTCAGAATGGCAGGCAGTGACTAGTGGGGTACCACAAGGTTCTGTGCTGGGGCCCCAGCTGTTTACATTGTACATTAATGATTTAGACGAGGGGATTAAATGTAGTATCTCCAAATTTGCGGATGACACTAAGTTGGGTGGCAGTGTGAGCTGCGAGGAGGATGCTATCAGGGTGCAGAGTGACTTGGATAGGTTAGGTGAGTGGGCTAATGCGTGGCAGATGAAGTATAATGTGGATAAATGTGAGGTTATCCACTTTGGTGGTAAAAACAGAGAGACAGACTATTATCTGAATGGTGACAGATTAGGAAGGGGGAAGGTGCAGCGAGACCTGGGTGTCATGGTACATCAGTCATTGAAGGTTGGCATGCAGGTACAGCAGGCGGTTAAGAAAGCAAATGGCATGTTGGCCTTCATAGCGAGGGGATTTGAGTACAGGGGCAGGGAGGTGTTGCTACAGTTGTATAGGGCCTTGGTGAGGCCACACCTGGAGTATTGTGTACAGTTTTGGTCTCCTAACTTGAGGAAGGAAGTTCTTGCTATTGAGGGAGTGCAGCGAAGATTCACCAGACTGATTCCCGGGATGGTGGGACTGACCTATCAAGAAAGACTGGATCAACTGGGCTTGTATTCACTGGAGTTCAGAAGAGTGAGAGGGGACCTCATAGAAACGTTTAAAATTCTGACGGGTTTGGACAGGTTGGATGCAGGAAGAATGTTCCCAATGTTGGGGAAGTCCAGAACCAGGGGTCACAGTCTAAGGATAAGGGGTAAGCCATTTAGGACCGAGATGAGGAGAAACTTCTTCACCCAGAGAGTGGTGAACCTGTGGAATTCTCTACCACAGAAAGTAGTTGAGGCCAATTTACTAAATATATTCAAAAGGGAGTTCGATGAAGTCCTTACTACTCGGGGGATCAAGGGGTATGGCGAGAAAGCAGGAAGCGGGTACTGAAGTTTCATGTTCAGCCATGAACTCATTGAATGGCGGTGCAGGCTAGAAGGGCTGAATGGCCTGCTCCTGCACCTATTTTCTATGTTTGTATGATTATAATCGCTCAACCATTGGTGGCTATGCCTTCAGCTGCTTATGCCCTAAGCTCTTGAACTCCCTCTCTGCCTCTCTTTCTTCTTTTAAGATACTCCTTAAAACCTACCTCTTTGTCTGCCGTAATTATTTCTTGTGTGGCTTGGTGTCAAATTTATTATTTTGTCTTATAACACTCCTGTGGAGTGCCTTGGCACGTTTTACTACCTTAAAGGTGCTATAGACAGCACCTTGTTAGATAGCACCTTTGTTTTAAGAGGGCAGAACCAGACGCTGGTCTTCCCAGCTTCTCTGGGGTGGCTGTTGCCTCTAATGGTGATGTAATTAGATGTGCCTCTAATGGTGCAAGCACCCATCATGGGTATTTAAATTGTGGAACCTCCCACAGACCTGGTATTCTACCTCAATCGACATCTCTTTGATAAACGTCAGTTGTTAATTTTAAATCTGAGATTGATACATTTTTGTTAGCCAAAGCTTTTAAGGGACATTGGGCAATTATAGGTTTTTTAGAAAATGCTTTTTTTTCTCTTTCCCACGGCACCTGGTGATGATTCCACCATCACACTCCATCTAGACTCATCTTTTGTTTCTTAACTTGTGCCATTACTGTCTCATTTTTGCCCATCATCCATTTTGTCTCTTAAATCTCTTCTGCCTTCCACCCTATCACAGACCTTCCCTTTTGTTCTTTCCTCCCCTCCCCCTTTCACTGCCCCTGCACTTCCTTAAGAATCTGTTACATCTCAAACTTTTCCAGTACTGACGAAGGGTCACAGACCCGAAACGTTAACTCTGTTTCTCTCCACAGATACTGCCTGACCCGCTGAGATTTCCAGCATTTTCTGTTTTTATTTCAGATTCCAGCATCCGCAGTATTTTGTATTATTGTAGGTATATGGAGTTAGGTCAAAGATCAGCCATGAGCTCATTGAATGGCGGCACAGGCTCGAGGGTCTAAATGGCCGACTCTTGTTCCTGTGTTTGTATGTTCCTGTATATGACAGGAGATCCTTGGTGGGCACGATCCCGGCAAAAGTGCTAGGAACATGGCTGGTGAAATTTGGGGTCTACTTTCTCAAGAAAAACTCAAGAAAGGGGCTGAAACCATCTTCGCAACGTTATATGAGTGCTTTCATTAGTTGCTTCCTACTACTTGCCAGATAAAGGTTGGTATCTGTCACTACTTGCTAGTTTAGGATTGGTAGCTATCAGAAATAAATTGAGCAAATTGATTTGTTCACTTTGCTCCTTTTCATTTGTTTTTCATATGTTGGAGTGGCACAACAACAACTTACATTTATATATCACCCTCAACATAGTAAAGTGTCCCAAGCTTCACAGCAGCGTTAACAAACAAAATTTGACAGAGCCACATAAGGAGATATTGGAACAGATGACCAAAAGCTTGGTCTAAGAGGTAGTTTTGAAGCAGTGACTTAAAGAAGGAGAGTGAGGTAGAGAGGAGGAGAGGTTTAGGGAGGGAATTCCAGAGATTCGGGCCTAGGCAGCTGAAGGCCCGGTCGCCAATGATGGAATGTATTGGGGGAGATGTTTAAATTCCCCAGCCCGATAGTTAAAATCTACTCCATAAAGTTTAATTCCACATTCTCATTCATTTGTATTTATTTGAAGCTGTAGTTCAACAGATCTTGATATTCTGATTTTGGATTCATTCAACAACAGCACTAGGAAAACCTTTCCAAAAACATTGAGGCCCACAAAATCCAACGAGTTAATGATGAAGAATTATAGGCACTGAGCCGCCTATGCTTTATGGGCTGTCTTGCCTGTACTTGGAAGCCACATGAGGTTCACAGGCTATATTTTGACACTCCTAATCTAGGATAACCTGTTGTTCGGAGCCCACGAGTGCAGGCAATCGAAGGAACAGCTGCTCTCCCCACATGGGACAATTATTGCAGTCCTTGTGCCAAGGGTAGCAAACCACAAAAGGCAGGGATGGGTCAGTTTTAACTGAACTTAGGTTGGGGAGAGGATTGGTAAGAGCTACAGAATGCTCCGTACATCTACCTATGCTTCCCTTTGATTGAAACACTAGGGAATTTGAAGCAAGAACTCAGCACAAATGTACACCGTCACCTAAAATACCATCATGCAACCCGTAGGGGGCAATGAGGAAGGGTAGCTATCATCTCTCTATTTTGTGGTCTTTATGAGTACAAAACAGGAGAAAGGGAGCATATAAAGATAGTTTATCTGACATCATACTACTGGAAGAAAGTCTCACTCATTAAATCAGAAATTTAAGTGTGCCGTGAGCAGTTTTCCAACCATTAAAGTGATCCAACCATTAATTGATATCAGATAATGAAGCAGTCCGTGCCTGCATGCAGCAAGACCTGGACAATATTCAGGTCTGGGCTGATCAGTAACATTTGCGTCACACAAGTGCCGGGCAGTGACCTTGCCTCCCACTGTTTTATATCTTGCCACCTCCTCCGATGCCGACTCCACTCAGGTCTTTGCTATCTCGCCTCCTGCTGTTTTAGATCTTATTGTCTCCTCCGATGCTGCCGCAGCTTAAGTCCGCAGGACCAGCCACATAAATACTGTGGCTACAAGAGCGGGTCAGAGGCTGGCTATCCTGAGGTGAGTATCTCATCTCCTGACTCGCCAAAGCCATTCCACCAACTACAAGGCACAGGTCAGGAGTGCAATGGAATACTCTCCACTTGCCTGGAGCTCCAATAACACTCAAGAAGTTCAACCAGGAAAAAGCAGCCAGCTTGATTGGCACCGCATCCACCACCTTCAACATTCACTCCCTCCACCACCAGCTGGTGCATGGGAACACTACCACCACATTCCCCTCTAAGTTGCACACCATCCTAACTTGGAAATATATAATCGCTGGGTCAAAATCCTGGAACTCCCTCCCTAACAGCACTGTGGGTGTACCTTCACCCCATGGACTGCAGTGGTTCAAGAAGGCGGCTCACCATCACCTTCTCAATTAGGGATGGGCATTAAATGCTGGCCTGGCCAGTGACGCCCACATACTGTGAATGAATAAAACAAAATGAGTGGCAGCACATGCCTGAATTTCCAATATATGGTGCCAGTGGTGAACACTTCCCAGCAGGAGCATAACATCGCAAGATGAGCCCTTGTGATCATGAAAGCAGCCAATCAGTTTATAAGTGCAGATGATTTCATTGTCAGTGTTTTGATACTCCAGGTACAGGCACAGTGATTTTTTTTTGAGAAACCAAAGCTTATATTGCAGGATACAACTGAAGTTGAAAAAAGTGGGAGAGAAGCCTTCATAAATCAGGAAAAGTACAGTATACTAAAAGTACAAAATGTTTAAACCTTATTCCAGCAAATTAGTGGAGCATGTTCTATTTTGGGTCATGGTAGCCAAGGCTACTGCAGTGTTCAGGTAGGGTTAAGGCTTCACCACAAAGAATCATTTGTCTGAAGGCCTGATTGTGCAGACTGCAATAGCTGCCCAGCGGTTAGTCAACAATTCTTCTCGTGCATTGTCAGCTCAGTGCATGGAGGGAGGGGGATTGTTTTGTGTTGGATTCCCTGTTCCGTTCCTTGCACGGCTGTCTTGGACAAGTGAGAGGCCAGTGTCCTCGCAGCATAGGTGGAACACATCCACAGCCTGACCGCATCAGTGATCTGGATTGAAATGTTACCTTGGCTGGAGCATTTGCATGATTCTGTTTGCCGTTGGGAGATGGGGAGACATTTTGCTGTTTTCTCTTCTTGGAAGTTTTACTTGCCTCCATCTGGAAATGAAATAACTTAGAGAGTCCTTGACAGCTGGCTCCTGACATAGTGCAATTCTACTGTAGTGAAGCAGTACTGTGGCAAGATACAAATAAAACATGCAAAGACTAGATACATCATACCGTCTTACTCTTATTTAATCAGAATGGAATATCAGTTTCTATAGGATCAGTTTTCTCTGCAAAACTGAATAAATGAAGAAATGTTTTCTGTTCATTAACAATAGGGCTAAATTTTCTTGCAAAGTGATGTATAAACAACATAGGAAATATTTTCATACAATCATAGCAGCACAGAAGGAGGCCATTCTGCTCATTGAGCCCATGCCAGCTCTCTGCAAGAGCACTTCAGCTAGTCCCACTCCTCCACCCTTTCCCCATAGCGCTGCAATTTTTTTCTTTCAGGTACTTATCCAATTCCCTTTTGAAAGCCACGATTGAGTCTGCCTCCACCACCCTCCCAGGCAGTGCATTCCAGATCCTAACCACTCGTTGCGTAAAAAAAGTTTTCCCTCGTCTCACCTTTGGTTCTGCTGCTAGTCACCTTAACTCTGTATCCTCCGGTTCTTGACCCTTCCGCCAGTGGGAACAGTTTCTCTCTATCTACTCTGTCTAGACCCCTCATGATCTTGAACACCTCGATCAAATCTCCTCTGTCTTCTGTGCTCTAAGGAGAACAACACCAGCTTCTCCAGTCTATCCAATCTATTTAGCGATGAAATGTGACTGGAGGTTGTTTTGTGCGCCTTAAAAATGCTTCCCCCAAATTTCCTTACGCTCTTGAGCAGTCCCGTGTTTTGTCGGCTGTGTCCCACTGGTCTTATTTGTATATGTCAGCGTGCGAGCAGCTGTGAGTTTCCTGGGTGTGCACTGCTAATTCATTGGGTAAGTTAGACTGAGTTATATGAGGTGCAGCAGCTTCCAGGATCAACTGAAAATGATGGAAGTGAGGAGTTCCTGGCACAGAAGGGTCCAGAGATTCTGAACACAGATTTCTGCAGCTGGGAATCAGTTTTTAAGGGTTTTTCTTGTTGCTGTTCTGGCTATAAATACTGAGACTTTCTCCTCACAAGGACAGACAACTGGCTGATTTTCAGACACACAATCCTTACAACCCTATCCACAGTCAGGGGTTCTCAAAGAAAAAAATAAATACTTGCATTTATATAGTGTCTATGATGATGATGATGCTTACTCTTGTATGACATTATCATGGAATAGGACGAGCACCACAAGATGGAGCAAACACTCGGGCAGCATTCGCTGCAAGAATCATCACAGTTAACATCTGCACTGACGTTTTCTGTTCTGCAGAACAAAGTCTACCTTTTAACACCAAAGCCTTACCTCCTTCTCGCCCTCTTTCAGATAAAGGGACATTCTCTCAAACTACCACCAGCCCTACTATATAACAGGACATTAGCAATCTTTGCCCGACATGACCATGCCAATCATCATCACCTGGGTGAAGATGACAGCATCACATAAGTGCCCTCTTTCCTTTATAGCTGTAACCCTCATGAATAACAAAGGGTGATGTTTGTGCACATTCTATTTTAATGCGATGGACCACAAAGTACTTTTTCTTAACAGTGTGCTTCTCCTGGGTGCCCACACATGCTGTTTTGAATCTATTCTCATGCTTCTTCTACCTGAGAGCCAGGATTGTGTGAGGGGGTTGGCTGCTTTATAAAAAAAACTCATGGGACCGATATGGCACTCACCTCCTGGCTGCTTGTTCCCGGCAGTGAAGCGCTGCTGGCCTCTTCTCTGGAGTGAGCTCCTGGATAGTCTGGTCTTGCCTCCTATGTTGCACTGAAGTGAAAGAGCCAAGCACTGTTCCTTTTCTTACCTGCTTCTCCCCCCCGCACCCCCCTCAAGCCTGCTGCTGAAGAGTACAGGCTGAACTGTCATGGGAGTTTCCATGTCATTCATCTGCATGCACCCATATTACATGGGTTTTACACCAATGACGGCACTGATTGGGAATGCAAATGCTCAGACCCAGGAAACCTGCATGGATTAGCGGATGCAAGTTTAAAGTTGCAATAGCAGTATAACTCACTTCCGGGAAATTTGCAATTATAATGGGCCAACCTTCAAGTGACTGAAACAATCCTGTTGAGGTTATGCCAGTTTGGACACTATTGCAACAAACCCTCTGCATCTGTAAATATACATAGGTACATTTAAATATAGAATGAGTTCCTGATAGAAACAGATGTACTAGCATAGAAAGAGTCAGGAAACGAAGAGAAAGGAGAGATTGGGGTAGGAGACACCCTGTCAGCAAGATCTATTTTGCATCCAGTGAGTGTCATTATATCAAAATTCAATTGTTGTTCAACATGCAACCTGTTAAAAAGATTTAACAATCACACTACACATTACCAGTTCATACACCAGGCTCACAGCCACCTGCCTCACCGTGGATTCCCCGAACCCAACTGGCCGGGGTTTTATTGAGTCTTGTGAACATCACGTGACTGGCTAAGCCACTCCCAACTCAACAGTTCTACAACTATTTTAAAGTAAAACTATAAATCAAGTGCCCCCCTTAAAAGTGGGAAATAGAACCGACAAATTCACAAATTAAACAAGTAACAGTCAAATTAAAATCTGGTTACTGGGGGTGATGATGCACTCCAGTCCCTCTGGCACACACCTCTCGCGGAAGGCCGTGAGCGTATCGGTGGACACCGCGTGCTCCATCTCCAGGGACACCCTGGCTCGGATCTAACCGCGGAAGAGAGGCAGGCAGTCAGGCTGAACGACCCCCTCGATCGCCCGCTGCCTGGACCGGCTGATGGCAACAGCTTTACAACTCTTTTGGGGGGGAACAAAATAAACATTAGATCAAGTGCCCCCCGATCTGGGGGACACTCCAGACACTTAACTGCCCCTTTTTCTAATAAATGTTTTTTTTTTGTTGTTTTTTTTTTGTGTTTTTTTGGGGGGCATTAAAACCATATATTTTACAAGTACCCCCTATAAAAGGGGAGGGGGACACTAAGAACCCGGAAATTAAAACAAATTAAACTTTAAAACATATAAAATCAAATTAAAATTTGGTTGCCGGGGGTGACGATGCACTCCAGTCCCTCCGGCGCCTACCTCTCGCGGAAGGCCGCGAGCGTACCGGTGCTCCATCTCCAAGGACACCCTGGCCCGGATGTACGCGTGGAAGAGAGGCAGGCAGTCGGGCTGAACGACCCCCTCGACCGCCCGCTGTCTGGACCGGCTGATGGCAACAGCTTTACAAACCTGTGAACATATTCTCAGGTGCATAAATTACATTAAGTATTTTGTTACCCATGATCCACTTCTATGTTTTTTAAAACCTACCTCTTTGACCAAGCTTTTGGTCACCTGACCTAAAATCTTCCTATGTGGCTCAGTGTCAAATGTTGTCTGATTACATTCTTGTGAAGCGCTTTGGGATGTTTTATTATGTTAAAGGTGCTATAGAAATGGAAGTTGTTTCTGTTTTGTATGAGAAAAGTGTTATTGGTGAGGGCGGACAGGATTGACAGATTGAGGTGCGAGGAGATGCTTTAAGCCATATATCCTCGTGGGGGGGAGTGGGGTGAGATATGGGTAGTCTGAGCTCAGCATCTCCTTCCCCCACTCAACCCCCACCTACCCCTCATCTGACAGCATTCAAAATTGCAGGAGAGAGCTATCAAAATATTGTTTAATAGTATGGCATGTGAAGCAATGCAGTCGCCCAGAGACTCCCGCTGTGGGATAAGCGAACGTCTCATAACTCTCTGGCTCTCCCTAGCCCAGAACCAGTACGCCACAGTCTTCAGCGCGTATGCCCCAACACTCAACGCAACAGATGAGTCCAAAGAGGAATTCTACTCCAGCCTCGAACAATCCCTGTCCCGAGTCCCCATGGATGACAAGCTGATTATAACAACATAAGAACATAAGAATTAGGAACAGGAGTAGGCCATCTAGCCCTTCGAGCCTGCTCCGCCATTCAATAAGATCATGGCTGATCTGGTCGTGGACTCAGCTCCACTTACCCGCTCTCTCCCCGTAACTCTTAATTCCCTTATTGGTTAAAAATCTATCTATCTTTGACTTGAAAACATTCAATGAGCTAGCCTCAATTGCTTCCTTGGGCAGAGAATTCCACAGATTCACAACCCTCTGGGAGAAGAAATTCTTTCTCAACTCGGTTTTAAATTGGCTCCTCCGTATTTTGAGGCTGTACCCCCTAGTTCTAGTCTCCCTTACCAGTGGAAACAATCTCTCTGCCTCTATCTTGTCTATCCCTTTCATGATTTTAAATGTTTCTATAAGATCACCCCTCATCCTTCTGAACTCCAACGAGTAAAGACCCAGTCTACTCAATCTATCATCATAATGTAACCCCCTCATTTCTGGAATCAGCCTAGTGAATCATCTCTGTACCCCTTCCAAAGCTAGTATATCCTTCCTTAAGTAAGGTGACCAAAACTGCACGCAGTACTCCAGGTGCGGCCTTACCAATACCTTATACAGTTGCAGCAAGACCTCCCTGCTTTTGTACTCCATCCCTCTCGCAATGAAGGCCAACATTCCATTCGCCCTCCTGATTACCTGCTGCACCTGCAAACTAACCTTTTGGGATTCATGCACAAGGACCCCCAGGTCCCTCTGCACCACAGCATGTTGTAATTTCTCCCCATTCAAATAATATTCCCTTTTACTGTTTTTTTCCCCCCAAGGTGGATGACCTCACACTTTCCGACATTGTATTCCATCTGCCAAACCTTAGCCCATTCGCTTAACCTATCCAAATCTCCTTGCAGTCTCTGAGTCCTCTACACAACCCGTTTTCCCACTAATCTTAGTGTCATCTGCAAATTTTGTTGCACTACACTCTTTTCCCTCTTCTAGGCCATCTATGTATATTGTAAACAGTTGTGGTCCCAGCACTGATCCCTGTGGCACATCAGTAACCACTGATTTCCAACCGGAAAAGGACCCATTTATCCCGACTCTCTGCTTTCTGTTCGCCAGCCAATTCTCTATCCATGATAATACATTTCCTCTGACTCCGCGTACCTTTATCTTCTGCAGTAACCTTTTGTGTGGCACCTTATCGAATGCCTTTTGGAAATCTAAATACACCACATCCATCGGTACACCTCTATCCACCATGCTCATTATATCCTCAAAGAATTCCAGTAAGTTAGTTAAACATGATTTCCCTTTCATGAATCCATGCTGTGTCTGCTTGATTGCACTATTCCTATCCAGATGTCCCGCTATTTCTTCCTTAATGATAGTTTCAAGCATTTTCCCCACGACAGATGTTAAACTAACCGGCCTATAGTTACCTGCCTTTTGCCTGACCCCTTGTTTTTAAACAGAGGCATTACATTAGCTGCTTTCCAATCCGCTGGTACCTCCCCAGAGTCCAGAGAATTTTGGTAGATTATAACGAATGCATCTGCTATAACTTCCGCCATCTCTTTTAATACCCTGGGATGCATTTCATCAGGACCAGGGGACTTGTCTACCTTCAGTCCCATTAGCCTGTCCAGCACTACCCCCCTAGTGATAGTGATTGTCTCAAGGTCCTCTCTTCCCACATTCCTGTGGCCTGCAAATTTTGGCATGGTTTTTGTGTCTTCCACTGTGAAGACGGAAGCAAAATAATTGTTTAAGGTCTCAGCCATTTCCACATTTCCCATTATTAAATCCCCCTTTTTATCTTCTAAGGGACCAACATTTACTTTAGTCACTCTTTTCCGTTTTATATATCTGTAAAAGCTTTTACTATCTGTTTTTATGTTTTGCGCAAGTTTACCTTCGTAATCTATCCTCCTTGGCGACTTCAACGCCAGAGTCGGTAAGGACACAGACCTCTGGGGAGGCGTGATCGGCAGAGAGGGGGTAGGGAAAACCAACTCAAGCTGTACCCTGCTTCTGACAAAATGCCGAGAACATGAACTTGTCGTCACCAACACCTTATTCCGTCAGAGGGACAAGTACAAGGCATCATGGCAACACCCTCGCTCCAAGCACTGGCATCTGCTCGACTACGTCATCGTCCGAGCAAGGACATGTGCATCACACGCGCCATGACAGGAGCCAACGACTGCTGGATGGACCACTGCCTAATCCGCTCCGTCATTAACATCAACATAGCCCCAAAACAGTGACGGCAAGAGAAACAATCCCGCAGGAAAATCAACGCTGGGGCACTCAAAGAACCAGTTAAGAAAGCCCTATACAGATAGCGCCTCACTGCTAACCTGGCGACCTTCGATGACCCCGAGACGCAGAGTACCCACTGCACCTGGTCTGTCCTCAAGGCCTCCATAACCAGCACCTGCGAAGAGACACTCGGTCACTCAACCAGGAAACAGCAAGACTGGTTTGATGAGAACAACCAGGAGATCCAGGAGCTAATAAGCCGCAAGCGCAAAGCATTTCTGAACTTAAAGCAGCAACCCAATTCGGAAGCAGCAAAGCAGCTCTACAGGCAGCTGAAGGCCGAGGTCCAACAAAAAACCCGCAACTTAAAGAATAGATGGTGGGCGGAGAAAGCACAGGAGGCGGACAAAAAGCAGGAAACTATAGATCAGTTAGCCTAATATCTGTGGTTGGGAAAATGTTGGTGTGCATTATTAAAGAAGCAGGACATTTGGAAAAGCAAAATTCGGTCAGGCAGAGTCAACATGGCTTTATGAAGGGGAAGTCACATTTGACAAATTTGCTGGAATTCTTTGAGGATGTAATGAACTGAGTGGATAAAGGGGAACCAGTGGATGTGGTGTATTTGGACTTCCAGAAGGCATTTGACAAGGTGTCACATAAAAGATTACTGCACAAGATAAACGTTCACGGGGGTGGGGATAATATATTAGCATGGATAGAGGATTGGCTAACGAACGGAAAACAGAGAGTTGGGATAAATGGTTCATTCTCTGGTTGACAATCGGTAACGAGTGGGGTGCCGCAGGGATCAGTGTTGGGACCTCAACTATTTACAATCTATATTAACGACTTGGAAGAAGGGACTGAGTGCAATGTAACCAAGTTTGCTGATGATACAAAGATGGGAAGAAAAGCAATGTGTGAGGAGGACACAAAAAATCTGCAAAAGGACATAGACAGGCTAGATGAGTGGGCAAAGATTTGGCAGATGGAGTATAATGTTGGAAAGTGTGAGGTCATGCACTTTGACAGTCAAAGAGCAAGTTATTATTTAAATGGAGGAAGATTGCAAAGTTCCGCAGTACAGCGGGTCCTGGGAGTACTTGTGCATGAAACACAAAGGTTTAGTCTGCTGGTACAGCAAGCGATCAGGAAGGCCAATGGAATCTTGGCTTTTATTGCAAAGGGGCTGGAGTATAAAAAGCAGAGAAGTCTTGCTACGGTTATACAGGGTATTGGTGAGGCCGCACCTAGAATACTGCGTGCAGTTTTGGTTTCCATATTTACAAAATGATATACTTGCTTTGGAGGCAGTTCAGAGAAAGTTCACTAGGTTGACTCAGGAGATGAGGGGGTTGACTTATGAGGTATGGTTGAGTAGGTTGGGCCTCTACTCATTGAAATTCAGAAGAATTAGAGGTGATCTTATCGAAACATATAAGATTATGAGGGGGCTTGACAAGGTGGATGCAGAGAGGATGTTTCCACTGAAAGGGGAGACTAGAACTAGAGGGCATAATTTTAGAATAAGGGGCCGCCCATGTAAAACAGAGATGAGGAGAAATTTCTTCTCTGAGGGTTGTAAATCTGCATAATTCACTGCCTCAGAAAGCTATGAAAGCTGGGACATTGAATAAATTTAAGACAGAAATAGACAGTTTCTTAAACGATAAGGGGATAAGGGGTTATGGGAAGTGGAGCTGAGTCCATGATTGGATCAACCATGATCGTATTAAATGACGGAGCGGACTCGAGGGGCAGTATGGCCTACTCCTGCTCCTATTTCTTACATTCTTATGTTCTTATGAGATCCAGCAGCTGGCTGACAACCACGACGTGTAAGGATTCTTCAGCGCAGTCAAGACCAGCTACGGCCTATGCACCCAAGGCCCCACCCCACTGCTGGCCAAGAACGGAGAGACACTCATTAAGGGCTTCGAGGCAGTCAGTGCCCGCTGGAAGGAGCACTTCAAAGATCTCCTTAACCGAGACTCTGTTTTCGACACGCGTGTCCTCGACTCCATCCCGCAGCATACTACCCGCCACCATCTCAGCCCAACCCCAGCCCTGCATGAGATAGTAGAGCACATCCATCAGTTGAAGAACAACAAGGCAACAGGAGCAGATGGAATCCCTGCCAAGACACTAAAGTATGGTGGAGAGGCACTATTGGCACAAATGCATGACCTCATCTCTCTTATCTAGAAGGAGGAGAACATGCCAGGAGAGCTCAGAGATGCCGTAATCGTGACCATAATCAAAAAAGAGGACGTCTGACTGTAGTAACTACAGAGGAATCTCCCCCCTGTCGGCCAGTGGGATAGTCATCGTGAGAATGCTCCACAATCGTCTTCTCCCTGTGGCTGAAGAGCTCCTCCCAGAGTCGCAATGTGGATTCTGTCTACTAAGAGGTACAACGGACATGATTTTCCATGCGTGCCAACGACAAGAGAAATGCAGGGAACAGCACCATCCCTTGTACAAGGCCTTCTTTGACTTCACAAAGGCCTTTGACACTGTCAACCGTGAGGGACTATGGAGCGTCCCACTCCATTTTGGCTGCCCCCAAAAGTTTGTCACCATTCTCCACCTGCTCCATGACAACATGCAAGCTGTGATCCTGACCAACGGATCCACCACAGACCAAATCCACGTCCGGACCGGGGTCAAGCAGGGCTGCGCCATCATGCCAACGCTCTTCTTGATCATCATTGCTGCAATGCTTCATCTCACTCTCAACAAGCTCCCCGCTGGAGTAGAGCTAAACTATAGAACCAATGGGAACCTGGTCAACCTTCGTCACCTCCAGACTAGATCCAAGGTCATCCCATCCTCTGTCATCGAGCTACAGTATGCGGACAACGCTTGCGTCTGCGCACATTCAGAGACTGAACTCCAAGCCATCGTCAACATCTTCACCAAGGCTATTGAAAGCATGGGCCTTACGCTAAGCATCCGTAAGGCAAAGGTCCTCCACCAACCTGACCCCGCCACACAGCACTGCGCCCCCAGTAATCAAAATCCACGGCGCGGCCTTGGACAATGTGGGCCATTTTCCATACCTTGGGAGCCTACTATCAGCAAGGGCAGACATTGACAACGAGGTCCAATTTTGCCTCCAGTGTGCCAGCGCAACCTTCGGTTGCCTGAGGAAGAGAGTGTTTGAAGAACAGGACCTCAAATCTGGCAACAAGCTTATGGTCTACAGGGCAGTAGTGACACCCGCCCCCTATATGGCTCAGAGACGTGGACTATATACAGCAGGCATCTCAACGTGCTGGACAAGTACCACCAGCGCTGCCCCCGCAAGATCCTGCAAATTCCCAGGGATGATAGACGCACCAATGTCAGTGTTCTCGATCAGGCCAACATTCCCAGCATTGACCAGCTTCGTTGGGCGGGCCACATCGTCCGCATACCCGACACGAGCATCCCTAAGCAAGCGCTCTACTCGGAGCTCCGACAAAGCAAGCGAGCCCCAGGTGGGCAGAGGAAACGTTTCAAGGACACCCTCAAAGCCTCCTTGATAAAATGCAACATCAGGCCAGCACCTGGGAATCTTTGGCCCAAGACTGCCCAAAGTGGTGGAAGAGCATCCAGGAGGGCGCTGAACACCTTGAGTCTTGTTGCCAAGAACATGGGGAAATCATGCACAGACAGTGGAAGGAGTGTGCGGCAAACCAGGCTCCCCACTCACCCTTTCCTTCAATCACTTTCTGGCCCACCTGTGACAGAGACTGTAATTCCCTCATTGGACTGTACAACCACCTGAGAACTCACTTTTAGAGTGGAAGCAAGTCTTCCTCGATTTCGAGGGACTGCCTATGATGATGATGAATTACTAAAAAAACATAGATGTACTCAGGGTGATTCCATAATCCATTGGTCCCAGTAAGGTTGAGGGGGGAGGGTGTGGTCACAAGGATAGTGTGTTCCCAGTGGGAGTTCTGGTTTGTGGAATCGCTCCTAATGACCCTTCACCTCCAGGATCTGGATTCAGATCCTGCCCAGACGGTTGAGATGAAAGTCTTCCATAATAGTTATAAGGGTCATCAATAAAATTAACTTGTGCAGTCCCAGTCCAATTCCTAGTGGCTGTGAATTCACAACACTAAACTGCTCATTATGATTCAGCACGAAGGGGTGAAATTCTTCCTATCAAATGTCCGTTTGTCAGTAAAATTAATGATCTCCCAGCAGAATCTCAGAAACTTGCAGTCAAGGTCATTAAATGATGAACTGCACTGGTTTATGACTAATGATCTTAACAAGGCCTTAATAAGAAAAAGCAGTCTTTTATCTTTCATTTTTCAGTGGATATTTTTGAGTTATAAATTCTCGGAGCACAGATAATGCATGAGAAGGGCAGCACTTTGTGCCATCATTTCTTTTACTAAAATTAACATCGAAAGGAATTTCAAAATTGGTAATATATTCACTTTCCCAACACTGACACCCGTTAATGAACACCAAAATAATATGAAGGGCCTTTCATGAAAATATTGATATAACCCAATTTACACAATATGTAATTTTCTTTGGGTCAGGTATTGGGTACAGTGTCAGCTGTGGCTCAGTGGGTAGCACTCTCGTAGTTAGGTCATCAGGTTGTGGGTTCAAGTCCCACTCTAGAGACTTGAGCACAAAACTCTAGACTGACACTCCAGTGCAGTACTGAGGGAGGGCTGCACTGTCGGAGGCCCCATCTGTCTTTTCAGATGGACATAAAAGATCCCATGGCACTATTTCAAAGAAGAGCAGGGAAGCTATCCTCGGTGTCCTGACCAATATTTATCAATCAATCAACATAACAAAAACAGATTATCTGGCCTTTAGCACATTTCTGTTTGTGGGAGCTTGCTGTGCATAAATTGGCTGTAAAGTGCTTTGGGGCATCCTTCTCTTCTTGCTCCTGCATCATTGCCTCTGATGTCCCCCTCTGATGTCCCCCAGAAATGTGCTAATGGTCAGCTAATCTGTTTTTGTTATGTTGATAACAAAACCACACTGAGGCTAAACCACACTGTTTGCAACCTTGGTGTCATATTTGGCCCTGAAATGAGCTTCCGACTACATATCCGCGACATAACTAAGACTGCCTATTTCCACCACTGTAATATCACACGTCTCCGCCCTTGCCTCAACTTATCCACTGCTGAAACCCTCATCCTTACCTTTGTTACCTCTAGACATGACTATTCAAACTCACTCCTGGCTGGCATTCCATGCTCTACCCAATGTAAACTTGATGCCATGTAAAACTCGGCTGCCCATATCCTAACTTGCACCAAGTCCCATTCACACATCACCCTTGTGCTCGCTGATCTACATTGGTTTCTGGTTAAGCAACGTCTCAATTTCAAAATTCTCATCCTTGTTTTCAAATTCCTCCATGGCCTCGGCTGTCCCTGTCTCTGAAATCTCCACCAGCCTCACAACCCCCCCAAGATATCTGTGCTCCTCTAATTCTGTCCATTTGAGCATCCTTAATTATAATCGCTCAACCATTGGTGGCCAGGCCTTCTCTTGCCCAGGCCCTAAGCTCTGGAATTCCCTCCGTAAACCTCTTCACCTCTCCACCTCTCTTTCCTCCTTTAAGACGCTCCTTAAAACCCACCTCTTTGACCAAGCATTTGGTCACCTGCTCTAATTTCTCATTATGCGGCTCAGTGTCAAATTGTTTGTCTTATAATACTCCTGTGGAGCACCTTGGGACATTTTACTACTTTAAAGGTGCTATATAAATACAATTTGTTGTTGTTGTTCAGGACCCACAATAAAATTGTATGTTGTGTAAATTGGATTAAATCAATACTTCCATGAAATGCCTTTCAGATTATTTTGCTTTAAATTATATGTTGTGCTCATTAACGGATTTCAATATTGGGAAAGTGAAAGGCACTATATAAATTCTTTCTTTTGGGGAAGCTTTTGATGAGGTGAGGATGACCTTTTCTTACGGTGATTCTTTCAGATTGTTTTCTTGTATTCTGCTTCTTAGAATCTATAACGAGGTCAGTGCAAGCCCATCATTGTCAACATGAAGCCAAAGCTTCCATAATATATTCAATCCTACCCTGCAATAAAACTAGGATGTGAGGAAGTCCGTTTGAGGTTATTATGAAATTTGTTTTTCAAGATGATGCAATAAAATCTTTTTGACAAGCGTAAGATTATAAGCGGCCGCAGAGGCAGTCAAGTTGATAGCTGTTCCAAAACATATTGGATGGGCAAGATTTCAATTAAATTAACAAGCAAAACATTATCGGATGCAAAACCATTAACTGGATTGTCGCCAAAGCCTAGGGCTTCAAAGGGTTAAACTTGGTGTCAGGCAGATAGATTGGATTGAGGGGAAGTGAGATCGGCAGGGACTGACTGAGACTGGGAGGCTGCAGTTACTGTACTGGCAGAGATAGGACTGGGTGAAGCTGTCAGTTTGGAGTTACAGACTGATGTGGACTGACAAGTGAGGCAAGTCAAGGTACAACAGCAGTCACTGGGACTGCGTGAGGCAGGTCGATAGAGTGTCAGAGACTCAGACCATCGTATAAATTAAGCTTGCAAATCTCTGGGAGCAAGAGGCGCTCTTCCACTTGCGTTGCCAGTTTGTTGAAAAATTAACCATTTGAAATGTTTTTGGCTTTCAGAAACAGAATAAACCCTTGCTGTATAATATATACATTGCTTGTAAACTGCTAAAAGGCTAAAATAAAATGTCCAACTACAAGAGATGCTGATAAACATTCAGATCCTGCGTCACAAATCAGCATTCTAGGCGTTCTGATGTGTCTTAATTGTACAATTACCAATTTTCAAATACTGCTGCGTAACAACCAGAAAACAGCATTAACTTCTAACATTAATACATTTGGATTTAACTTTTTGTGTCATCTGTGGCTCAGTGGGTAGCACCCTCGCCTCTGAGTCAGAAGGTTGTGGGTTTGAGTCCAACTCCAGAGACTTGAGCACAAAAATCTAGGCTGACACTCCAGTGCAGTACTGAGGGAGCGCTATACTGTTGGAGGTGCCGTCTTTCAAATGAGATGTTAAACTGAGGCCCGGTCTGCTCTCTCAGGTGGACGTAAAAGATCCCACGGCAATATTTCAAAAAAGAGCAGGGGAGTTATCCCTGGTGTCCTGCCCAATATTTATCCCTCAACCAACATAACAAAAGAACAGATTATCTGGTCATTATCACATTGCTGTTTGTGGGATCTTACTGTCGGTGTTTCCTACATCACGACAGTGACTACATTTTAAAAAGTACTTCATTGACTTTGAAGCGCTTTGAGATGACTAGTAGTCGTGAAAGGCGCTATATAAATGCAAGTCTTTCTTTCTATATGCACCAAGGAAGAACAAGCATCAGAAAAAGGGGTCCGACATATCCATGATAATGATCTAGGACTAAAATACAGGCTAAGATGTGTAAAATGATGATGTGCAGGCACCAATCTTTATATTCAGTTGATTATTAAACATATCCTGTTGATTGCTCCGTTGTTGTCCCTGCCTGTTCTGCTTTGTAAGTCAGTCCAAGCGTCTGTTATTATTAACCTCTGGTGTCAATGCATGAAAAGCCTATCGAGCAATTTCAGCCACTCCAAAGAGCTCAAGGTGAACAGGTCAAACTGTTACATATTCTAACTGATGTGTCCCGACACAGGTGAAGCCACTCTAAGTACTGAAATGATGACGGGAAAGAATCCCTGCCTTTAAATAATAGACTTAGAGAAAAAGACAACAGCTGGTCAGTGTGATCAGTGATAACAGAATAAATCGCACCATTCACATCCTCAAGATGTCCCAAATCACTTCACTTTTGGAGTGTAGACCCTGTTGTTTTGTAGGTATGGTTTGGTACAAGAAACAAGTGATTCAGTTTTTTAAATATATCTATGAACAGGATGAAGCAAGCAATATTTGCAATAAGGTAACTGCATATGCAATTGTCCCTGATCCTGAAGCACAATAAGACTTTGAGAATTTGTGCTGAGGTGCCAGTGGGGAAGTCCCAGATACCCCAAATCCTAAAGGATGTCCCAACAACTCTGATTCAGCAAGCAAAATATAAATATGTATTTGAATATCTGCATTTAAGGGACAACAGAGTAACAACACTGTCGGGGAACGATAGCCACAGGCAGGGAAAGTGGTCTGTGAAGATATTCTCGATGGGCTTATTGGATTGATCCAGCTGTTGTGCTCCTGCCATGAACATGAATGTCTGGCTTAATTCAAAACTCTTCCGGTGCTATTCTTGTCATGATTTTGATATCTCTCTATTGTTGGAGAGGATAAACTCTGGCAAGGAGTAGACCATTCTCACCAATGCCGTTGTTGCACCTTGTTTTGGACCGTTCTCATTCTTGGAGCCGTGGGTTTTCTCTGCTGCTTGGCAGACAAGGCTACACCAACACCATAAAGCATCCCTACAATGCCCAAGCCATTCCTTTCACACTCATCAGCATTGCGGGAGTACCGTTACGACTCACTGGTTTTATTCACGACTGAAGTTGCTGCCAGTGACAGGTGGAGCTGGGTTGCTTGAGGATTCCCAGTGCTCCAGCTTTCTCAGCCATCTCTGCCACCTGTTTGGCTCAACTTAGATTGTTATGATCACTAAATCAACAAGTTGAATGTTTGTGCTCGGCCCCTTTACAGAACAGAGGCAGTCAAGCAACATCCCGGATAGTCTTTCTTTAACAAGTTATTAGCTGGTCACTGCTAAAGATGCACTGTTTGTGCACTTGTCCAATTCTACTTACATCTGCCTATAATACTTTGTAGACTGTCCTTCAGACAGAGAGTTATTCAGTCTATAGATAGTGCCACCTACAGAGAGACTAACGCCATTTTTGATGAAATCTCTGGGATGAAGGTAAACAGAGTAAGGCCAAGTACAATATCCATAGGTGTGATGATACAAAGCCACAATGCATTTATCACAATCTAATGTTTATAGTCTTTGCGAAAGTTGCGCATCCATTTCAACAATTCTCCAGAAATACCAAAGGAGGCCAAATTTCCACTGAGCCGAGGATACTGATCCAATTGAAGGAGAAGGCTACCCATGTCTTTGGGGCAGTGAGACCTGGAGGCCATGGGTATCCACCTGAAAAGATGGACGTTCAAGAAACATCACACCTATGAGCAGACTTTGAGCTCAGTCTCCAAGGATCTGTGGCAGCTGAGTCTACAGCTCTCATTTGTGCCAACATCAAGGAAGCTTTTTCTTCATTCCATAATATCAATGGAGTGTGCTTCATTGAAATCTGCAGAATACTGCTCCAGCTCCACCAGCTGGTGCCTCAGACTCAATGGAAGCACAAACTGCACCTCTGAGGTCCATAGCGGACAGACTAGATTGTACTTTACGTATTGGCTTCCAGACGCTGAGGGCCAGGCTGCAGGCTGCTGTATCTCAGGGCTTTTAGGATCCAATAGCTGCCATTAGACTAATCACCCCACCCGGGCTGCCACAGATGCCAAGTCCAATGGAATGGCGATGGCAGGAGATGGTCTGCCTTAGGCTGCGGTCTCTCAAGACACCAGCATGTGGAGGCATCTGGTCCTCCCCATCAGAGCACCACATTACTGGAGGTGACACTAGGCTGCCCAGCCACAAACTCCAGAGATGCAGCCAGTGGTGGCTTTCTCCCAGGAGCAAGCTGCCATAAAAGAAAGACTTGCATTTATATAGCACCTTTCATGACCACCGGTTGTCTCAAAGTGCTTTGCAGGCAATTAAATACTTTTGGAGTGTAGCCATTGTGGGAAACGCGGCAGCCAATTTGCGCACAGCAAACAACTTCCACAAACAACAATATGATCATGACTACTTAATCTGTTTTTTTGATTAAGGGATAAATATTGACCAGGACACCAGGGATAGCTCCCCTGTTCTTCTTCGAAATAGTGCCATGGGATCTTTTATGTCCACCTGAGAGGGCAGACCAGGCCTTAGTTTAACGTCTCATCCGAAAGACAGCACCTCCAACAGTGCAGCACTCCCTCAGTACTGCACTGGAATGTCAGCCGAGATTTAATGTGCTCAAGTTCCTGGAGTGGGACATGAACCCACAACCTTCTGGCTCAGAAATGAATGTGCTACCCACTGAGCCACACCTGACACTAAAAAAAAGGACCATCTCAATCCCATGAGCCTTTTGAAGCACAGGAGCAGTCAACCACCTGATCAGATATTGGCTCTCAGATTTCACCTAGGAGAAGCATTGTAGAAAGAAATGTAGGTTTAACCATCGAAGGGAAGAATGGTGTCAGGAGAAAGTAGGCTGGCTTTTGTTCATTTTGGAGTTTATTGCATTGTTCTGCCTTTTCATTTGTGGAGATTACAATCATACAGGAAAGGACGCACTTAATTTGTGCTGAATTATTCAATTGTTGGCATCGACGAGTAGGGGCAAGGAGGTCTGATGTTCTAGGATGGAGACTGGATTGAAGGATTAGTCCTTTATTTGAAGGTGAGCGATAAGTATATAAGGTAGTAATGACCAAGGTAGACCGTGTTAAACAGGAGAGAAGACTTTAATGATCGCGAGAGAAGCCCCTTGCAGCAGTCACTGAGTGATGGTCATTCTGATGCTCTCCTCCATGTACTTCTGCCTCCAAAGCAATAAGGGACACCTCCACAGGAATGTCCATTTCCAGGTCTTTTTGGATGGTGAAGATGTGCAAGGCCCAGCAAGTTACAACAATACAGAATATATAAGCTAGAGCATCCTGTCGAGTCCCCCAGGAAATTCAGAATTATAATAAATTCAAATTAGGTCCATGGGAACTGTCGGGCAGATTGCAGAAAGAACATGAGAAATAGGAGCAGGAGTAGGCCATTTGGCCCCTCGAGCCTGCTCCTATTCAATAAGATCATGGCTGATCTGATCCTGGCCTCAACTCCATTTCCCTGCCCCCCCCATAACCCTTGACTCCCCTATTGTTCAAAAATCTGTCTATCTCCACCTTAAATATATTCAATGACCCACTCTGGGGCAGAGAATGCCACAGATTCACGACCCGCTGAGAGAAGAAATTCCTCCTCATTTCTGTTTTAAATGGGCGATCGAAAAGGGCCAAGTGGCATTCGGAAATTTGGGAAGGGATGGATTCTAGGTTGGAAAACCAGTGGCCAGAGGGTGGGGAACAGCTTCTGCCCCAAGAACTGGCCTGAGAAACAAATCGACCCGATTTAACAGTGAAAACGCCATGGAACTTTGTGACCCCCGCCTGTGCTTTCCAGCACTTTCTGGGGCAGGATGAGAAACCTGGTGTGTATGGCAGCCTTTGTCCATTGTAACTGTGTGTCACTGAGTCGTCCCATTCAGACCACTTTTTTCCTGCAGTTTCTCATCCATACTTTTGCAAGGAAAATATCTGCATCCATTAAAGTTTTTAAAAATAGCACAGTTTGTATTTGTGAAGATTGCAGTAGACCTGCAAGTGTGTCGCAGCGTCTCTGTTTCTTTAATTGGTGTTGTTGTGCATGTTTCTTTAAGTAGAAGACATGTCTTCCTGCAGGGCGAATTGCCATGCATTCTGAAGCAGTGCTTGTTAAAGGATTAATGATTGTTAGTGTGCTGAATAATGACTTCAGCTGGTCCCAGGTGAAATTGGGCAGCAGCAGCAGAGATTTTGGACAATAAAGTGAATACTGTTCCTGGCAGAAAACCCTCGGGAGTCAGGTGTATTTAAAGCTCTTTCTCTCTTTTTACTATAGAGGGTAACAGCACGGAATAAAATATGAGACAGTGTGAAGCATGAAACGTGTCAGGATTGGAAAAATGTTACAGTTCATTGTTTTCGTGATCTGCAGCAAAAAGTGAACTCTCTTTTTTAAAAGTACCATGTCGGCTCTGTCACATGATCCAACATATCTTTCATTCCAACATCATAAATCTTGAGGTCTGACACTATAAATCCAATGTGTCTTTAGGTGCTGTGCCATGAAATCGATAACACCTTTTGTCCTTTATCACCTGCCACTACCTTAATCTAAAAAATCAGAAACCCCCCCAAATCAAACAAGCTAACTGCCAGATTGTCCGTAATGATAAGCAAACCAATTTTAAAAAGAAAAATCAACCGTCTTGTATATAATACATAAATTAGCGATGGCTTGAAGTGGATTGATCTTTGTGCTTGAGGTTTTTGCCGCCATGTGAAGCTCTTAACCATATTGTTACATCATTCCCTGAACACCATCAATTGCCTTTTCATATTTAAAAGTAGTTGAGGTCTATCATTTGAAAATTCAGGTTGATTGTCGATTGTGACGAAGAGTATTACTGCTACATTCAGGGAAAGGCAGGCCTGTCTTACATGAATGGACATGTGCATAACAGTCAAGCTTTTTGAAACATATAAGATAATGAGGGGGCTCGACAAGGTGGATGCAGAGAGGATATTTCCACTCATAGGGGAAACTAAAACTAGGGGACATAGTCTCAGAATAAGGGGCTGCCCATTTAAAACTGAGATGAGAAATTTCTTCTCTGAGGGTTGTAAATCTGTGGAATTCTCTGCCCCAGAGAGCTGTGGAGGCTAGGTCTCTGAATATATTTAAGGCAGAGATAGACAGATTTTTGAGCGATAAGGGAGTAAAGGATTATGGGGAGCAGGCAGGGAAGTGGAGCTGAGTCCATGATCAGAATATGGAGGCAATATATCTCTCTGTAGCTGAGCTTTTTTTTTTAGTATCTCCAACTCTTGTTTCAGTTTCAAAATATATAGATTACAGGCCCAGAGCCATTCAAGTAAACTAGCAGAAGAGACATGAATCCTTCTCACTTGTTCATCTCAGAGTCTTAACTAAAGTGAGAGATGGAAATTTCAGTATATCAATATTTTCTCATATGCTTAGCAGTGAGACTACTTAACAAAAAAGACAACAAAATATTAGGCATCATTTTCCATCTTTGCCAGTAGTGGGAAGGGATACGGTAAGGCAGGCAAGATGTTTACTCAGCAGTGAAGGGACATCCAAAAGTCCAAATTAATCTCAACAGTAATGTTAGCTCTGATGTTAAAATCATTACTGTTATGTTCAGAATAACTCCACAAGACTGTAAGCTCAAACTGTTGTGACCTTGGTCTCTTTAATGTGACTCCAGAGTGAGGAAGCAGCATGGTAGATTACCTTTTATACCTGCTTGCCCAGGGTGCACAGGGTGACCCTTAGGTCTCCCACAGGTGTGCCCCCTGGTGGCAAGTCTTACATGTTGGTGAGGTTTACATACATAAACATCACTCCCCCCCCAAAGTCTTATGTACAAGTTATTTGCAAGTTGAGGCGATCTGGTGCTCTGCGTTCCCGGGTTGATCGCCTGAGTTGAAGTCCTGGCATGGATGAGTTGGTCGGATCATTGCTGCACGGCCACGCGGCTGGTCTGATCGGACTGACCGACATGGTGGGTTCATCCTCGTGGTTGACAGCGAGGTCGATTGTTAGTGGGTCGCTGGGGGCCAGGTCCTTTTGCCGTGGTTCCTGGTTATCTGTAGTTTTCAGTTTGGTCTGGTCCAAATGCTTTTTGCATTTGCCCATTACGCGGTTTCACAACAAACACTCCATTTTCATCACACACACTCCATTCCCCTCTTTGGCTAATACAGTGCTAGCAGCCATCTGGGGCCATGAATATGGTCTACATCATTTATTCTGATGTCGCTTGGAGGAGCTGTGTGATCATGGTACATTCTCTGCTGATAGCATAGGAAAGGCTCGGTTCTGAGTGATTCTGTCCGGTGACTGCGTAGCACCCGGGATAGCTGGGTCTGTAGGGAGTCTATCGTGACACGAGTGGTGCTTGGCTTTATGATTTGGGCTGCCCGCTCCAGACTATTGTCACTGACCCTAAGGTCTGGCAAGCCAAGGATGGCCAATATGGCCTTGAGATTTTCAATAGTGGCAGGAGGCCGCGTGGTCCCCGTGGATCCTGGGCCATGGTATGGAGACCCCGGACCACTGACTGTGTGTAGCCTCCCTGCCTTTCTTTGCAACATTGCAGGGTTGCCCCATAGAGGGCAAGCTGATGGGATGAGCGTTTCGTCTTTGCAACGGATAAGCTGCAACATCCCGTCTAGCGGTTCGCCATTAGCAGGTGGTAACGTGGGATCCTGGCTGGTCCAGGTCTAAACTGGGGGGCCATTACGGTTGACCCCTCGCTCTCTAGCACTTCCATAACAACGAGCAGGTCTGTGGGCTGCGCTGTTTCCAACCCGGTGGTGGGCAATGGTAGCCAACTGAGGGCATCAGCGCTGTTCCCAGTGCTTGGCCCATGGCGGATCATGTTACAGTGCACAGACAGTGTTAGACATACTCGAAACAAAGCATTGATAATAGTGCCTCTGCTCTCCAAAAACTGTAAGATTGGCAGCTTGTCGGACTCGAGCAAATATTGGGACACTCTTTGGTACGTCTCTTTTGTTCCATGGATGCAGGCTACGGCTTGGTTAACTTATTGGATACATGTACAACCGGTCAGGGCTCGCCTGCTACTTTGGCTTGCTGTACAACAAGCCCGACCCCGTGTGATAACACATCACTTGCTACAAGTACTTTGTCAGATACATATACAACCGGTTGGTATTCGCCCGCTACTTTGGCTTGTTGTAAGGTACCCCCGACCCCATATGATAATGCATCATTAGCCGCGAATGAGTGCTCACATGGGTTACACAGTGCAAACAAGTTACTGGAATGTGGTGGGTTCCTGGCCTTCTCAGCGGCCACCTCTTTACCTTTGCCCCAAGCCCAGTCATCTTCCTTGCTGGGCAACACATGCCTCTGTTTCGTTGCGGCGACATTCCGTGGTCTGGATGCTCTCTCGTCCCGTGGTCTGGACGCACTTTCGTCCCGTGGTCTGTGTTATGTATGTATAATATATGTATATACACTGTACACTCAATGTACAGTTACATAAGACCACTGAATGTATCTTCACACTGTATACACTATGCCTGTACCACCAGAGGGTGCAACTGGTGGAGACCTCGGGGTCACCTGCACACTGCAGGTAACCAAGTATAAAAGGGAGCTCACCTTACTCTACCCTCATTCAGGAGCTGCAATAAATGGACTAAGGTCACAACAGTTCAAGTGCAATAACTTACCTCGTGGAGTCATTACTAGAGTGCTTATAGATACAATAACTGGCGACGAGATTACGAATTTCCACGCAACAAATGGCTAACCTTGGCAACTTTCAACAATTCGCTGATGGGGAAGATTGGGATGCCTTTGTGGAAAGGCTCGAACACTACTTCATCGCGAACGACCTGGCTGGAGACACACCGACCTCGCTGGCTGATAAGCGCAGAGCTATCCTGCTCTGCAGTTGTGGGCCCACCATTTATGGCCTTGTCAGGGACTTGCTAGCCCCAGAGAAGACAACAACCAAAACATATGCGGAGCTCGTAACGATGCTACAGGAACAGCTCAAACCTAAAGAGAGCATCCTCACAGCCAGATTATACACACACCGGTGGCCCAAAGGCCAAGAAATCGCAAAATATGCTGCAGACCTGAGACGATTGGCTGCATCATGTGATTTTGGCGACCACCTCACCGAAGCACTGAGGGACATCTTTGTTATTGGAATTTACCACGAGAGCCTCCTCCACAGGCTGCTCTCTGCGGACACCACCGTCACCCTGCAGAAGGCAATTAACGTCAGCCAGGCGTTCATGGCCTCGGCCTGTAATTCCAAGAGGATGATGACTCACCCCTTTAGAGGCAAGGCTGCTACCCCGAGTCTCGCAACCCTGAGTCTGCCACATGGGGCCAACCGGCCAACCCCATGCTGGCGCTGTGGAGGAACTCACAGGGCCTACCAGTGCCACTATAAAGACTATTCTTGCAAAGGCTGTAACGTGAAAGGCCATCTCCAGTGAATGTGTAAAAGAAATTTTACTTACCGAGTCGCCGAGGAGTTTGCCGATCACCTGGGCTCCAGCGCTGATGAAGACGACGAGAGAGTCCAGGAGGTGGCTCAGCCCCAGGAAGAGGTGTACGGAGTGTTTACCTGCTCCACCGAGAGTTCTCTGTTGAAAATGGAAGTTGAAATTATTGTGTTCCTAACACAGATGAGACTGCACACAGGGAGGTTAAAGTAACAGTGACCTCAGTCTTTATTAAGACACTCCAGAGTGAGGAACAGGCCTTAGGGGCCGGCTTATATACAGTGCTCCCAAGGGATGCTGGGATCCCTTGGGACTTCAGGGGATGAGCTTCCTGGTGGAGGAACATGGGAGTGCATGCTTTACAGATACACAACATCACTCCCCCCCCAAAGTCAAAGTGAAAACTATTTACAAGGTGAGGCGGTCGGGAGCCTTTCTTTCCCTGGTGGACCGCCTCGGTACTGTGCCCTCGCTGGGCTGGCATGTTGTTGGCCCTGCAGGGCTGCTGGGTGAGCCTGGCCTTGCTGGGCTGTTGGGCGTGATGGGTTCGATTTCCTGGTCCGGGGTGGTGTCGTTGATCCTTTGGGTGTGTGTCGTGGGCTCAAAAAAGGTGGTGTCTGCTGTGGGTTGTTCAGGGCAGTCTGTGAACTGTAGCCTGTGTTCCTAACACAGATGAGACTGCACACAGGGAGGTTAAAGTAACAGTGACCTCAGTCTTTATTAAGACACTCCAGAATGAGGAACAGGCCTTAGGGACCGGCTTATATACAGTGCTCCCAAGGGATGTTGGGATCCCATCAGGGGATGCACTCCCTGGTGGCGGAACATGGGAGTGCATGCTTTACAGATACACAACAGAAATCAATGATGTTCCAGTCTCGATGGAGTTCGACACAGGGGCGAGCCAATAGCTGATGAATCAGGCAGCCTTTGAGAAACTCTGGGACAATCCAATCAAACGACCTAAAACGCTCCCAATCTAGGTGAAGCTGCTCGCTTACACAAACGACACCATCCCAGTCATTGGCAGCGTGGATGTCCAGGTGTCCTACGGTGGCGCGATGCACAAGTTACCTTTGTGGATCATTGCTGGTGATGGTCCAATGCTGCTAGGAAGAAGATGGATAAAACAAATCCAAATCTGTTGGAGCTGGGAAAGCCTCCAGGCCCCGGCGATCGACGTCCTATGCAGCCCCAAATTTCGATCCATCACAGCACCTGAAGATCCTACCATCCAACTCGACTGCACAGCGACGACACAGACCGCGCAACCCAACGGCGAGATGATCCAACCCAAACAACCAGACCTCACCTTCAGGGCTCCAGTGGCAGGACTCTGGAGGAAGAAGATCGGCGCAGAAGGTAAATTCCTGGCTTCAGTGGTAGAACCTGGGGAGAAAAGGATCACCGCAGCCTACCTTGTGGAGAGAAAGAAGATGGCGCCTGCACCATGAGGTGAAGCACTTGAAATCAAGATGGCCGCGACCAGACCACGAGGGGCAGCGTTGAGGGAGCAACACATGATGCCAAGCATCGAACCGGTTTGGGGTAAAGATTGCAAGGCCCTCTTAAAGGAGACCGGCAGCCCAGCACAATTGAAGGGACAGTTCCACTCTTTGCACAGCGATGCTGGTGATACATATGTAAAAGAAGTAATTAACAAATGCAATATCTAAATGTAACTTTGAACAGCGATGCCGGTAGGATACATGGAAAAGATGTATTTGACAAATGCGAAGATGTAATTGACAAATGCGAATATGTAAAGACAACTAACAATTTCGAGTTGGGTAATCGCGGTCGGAGCCAATGTATCATGACTGTAAGTGAAGAAATGATGTGTGATGCCGGGTTCTACATGTACGCCGACAAAACCAAGGTCAACCTCCCATTGGAAGCACCCAGGTCCAGCGGACTACCCGATCATGTAGCCTGCGCCTCTGGGACCAATATGATGCCCCAGGGAGTGTGGCCACGCACAGAGGGAGCATACCCACTGCAGGGCCAGTGATCAGCGGACGGCACAGGCACCACTACTGGCACCCTGCCCCAGATCGGCCTCACCTCTCTGGCCATCAGGGCCAGTACCAGGAGCAAGAGGCTCGCACCCTCCAGCCCTCCCGATGGGACCTGGGATGACCAGGCTCCCACTACCGCTGAAGGACAGCAGGGAGACCTTGCAGCCCTCAAAGGAGGACAGGGAGGACACACATTCCTATGGCTCTGCCCACCACTAGGCAACGGCAAAGGCACTGAGACCCAGCCAGGTGAGCGATCCAAGCCCACCCAGCTGGCAGGGGGCGCAGTGCCGCCATCAGACAATCTGGACACAGTCCGGTTACTCTGGAACTAGCGTCCTCACCCACCTGTATCTATACCCCAGGGGCAAGACTGTGATACCACGTATGTACCTTACCTATAGAAACATAGAAACATAGAAAATAGGTGCAGGAGTAGGCCATTCGGCCCTTCTAGCCTGCACCACCATTCAATGAGTTCATGGCTGAACATGCAACTTCAGTACCCCATTCCTGCTTTCTCGCCATATTCCTTGATCCCCCTAATAGTAAGGACTTCATCTATATACCTGTAATACATACTTGTTCCACTACTGCTAAACCCAAACAGTGATGTAACTAATCCTATTTTTTTTCTCTCTACATGTATGCAAATGCAGATGTCAAGCCACACACATGGTCTATGTATGGAGGGGGGGGGGGAAATGGATGTATGTAGCCATGGACACACATGGATCACACCCAGACCCCACTCAAACTCCACTGCAACCTCAAACCGTCCATTACTGACCATTTCCCAATGTCGTGGCAATAAGGACTTGGGGGTCTACAGGGAGAGAGCCATTCCCAAGCACAGACAAAGTGCAAGGGCTTTGGGCACTCAAGTCAAGGGCCAGAGCACACAGTGGAAAGGCCAGTGGCATAAGACTTAGGGGGGAGTGATGTTGTGTATGTATAATCTATGTATATACCCTGTACACTCAATGTACAGTTACATAAGACCACTGGACATATCTTCAGACTGTATACACTATGCCTGTACCACCAGAGGGTGCAACTGGTCGAGACCGAGGGGTCACCTGCATACTGCAGGTAACCAAGTATAAAAGGGAGCTCACCTCACTGTACCCTCATTCAGGACCTGCAATAAATGGACTAAGGTCACAACAGTTCAAGTGCAATACCTTACCTCGTGGAGTCATTACTAGAGTGCTTACAGATACAATAGTCTCGACGCACTCTCATCCGTGTCCATGATGCCGACTGCCGCGATCTTCCTCCCCAGGGATTTTACCTCTGGCGTCGGGAAGACACATTCGGATCATTTCAGCCGGAGTCCCACTCTGCTTGGTTGACCTGGAGTCTCTTCCATCTTCGCGAAGATTGGTGGGTACCGCGCCTGTACCGCTGCTCGGTTGATCTTTACCTCCTCGTGGTCGTCATGAGCGGCCTGTGCCTCGGGGATCTGAAAATGGATCTGCACTTCGATGCTGAAGGTGGGGGCTTGCTCAGCCTTTGAGCAAGGGAGATGTCGTTCACCGGAGAAGGTACACCGAGGTCTTCCCAGTTCCATCGAATCTTCTCCATCCACTTTCTACCATCACCTGAAACAATCCACAATGGTAAATCGTGCACCGCTCTCTCATGGGATTCTCTTATGCCCGCACTACCAATAACTGGTATCAGTTCCTTGGTGTAGGTGCGCAGCTTTGCCTGAATTGGGATCAGCTTGGGACGTTGTGCTCTGGCGTCCCACAGCCTCGTGAATGCCTTCTGGCTCATTATTGCTTGACTTGCCCCTGTGTCCAATTCCATGGAGACTGAAGTGCCATTGAGTTTAACTTTTAACATTATCGGAGGGATTTTGGTGGTAAAGGTGTGTATCCCATATACTTCCTCTTCATCCTCAGGTTGAGTTGCCTCTCCTGCTCGTTCAGCATGATCCTCGCTGAATCGGTCATCCTCTCTTGACTCTGCCACGTGGTGAGTCACAGGTCATTTGCGCATTCGCTGGAGGTGCCCCATTGTTCCACAGCCCTTGCACACATAGTGCTTGAATCGACACTGATGGGCTCTATGACTGCCCCCGCAGCGCCAACATGGTGTTAATGGATACACATTCATGCCCCACAGCGGCCTCTGAGTCACCCTAGGCCTAGTTCTGGCCTCTGCGGTCGTGTAGGCCCTGCCATGTATAGTTCTGCCTGCTGAAAGCATTATTTTATGCACAGTACTTGCCGGTGGGCTTCGATTCTGTGAAGATATCTGTTTCGTGTTGTCGCTCGTAGATATGAAAGCCTAGTTTTGTGCTAGACGTAATTTGTGCTTAAAATTCCTCGATCTTTTGCCCTGGTTGATGTCGGTGAATTGCGCCGAAAAAACCAGCACAACCTAGCGGAAACTCCTGCCGAAGTGACTCTAACTTTGTCTATTAATTAGCCCTCCAAATCACCATGGTAACCAGCCTGGTTTTCAGCCTGTAGGTTTATTGTTGAGAAAAAAATTTTGAATTTAACATTACTGAACTATTCTAATTTAAGATGCCACTTTTGGCAAAGCAGGTAGAAGTGTCATCGACCTGCAGTGTTAACTCTAGAATCCAAATGGTTACATTTGCCCACTGACTCATTCACCTCTTTGCTGCCAGTTGCATAATGATATTGATAAAATCCGAGCAATCAATTATTATCTTATGCCATTTGGACAAGAAACAATGCTGAGCTCAGGGGTCCCTAAAGTGGTGGAGAAATATTGAATATAAAAGATATGGAAATAAAAATAGATAAAATTATATTTTTGGTATCCAATCACAGATTTTATTTAAATTACAAGGACTCAACGATATGCTAAAAAAAAAACGCATTCATGAACTAACAATAAGCTGCCTCAAAAGAACTGTGCACTGATTCATCAGCAAGGTCATGAATGCATCATCCATGCATAGCATGATGATGTGTTACAGGTCAGTAAGGCCAATGGTCTGTTAGACTCAGTGAAAGAACCCAAAACAGGATCTGCCTGCTTATCAAAAGAGAGCCTTGGTCTGTTCGACTCTGTACTGGCTGGAGTTTAAGGATAATTGGGCCATTGAGGAATGAGTCACTCAACAAATATGCATTTGCAGAGTTCCCTGTGAAATGTTGACAGTGATTAAGGATTGAAAAAAATATTTATTAGTTGATCAGGTGGTAGCTTTTGAACCCTGGGATTTATCATTGTTATATATTATGTGCTTAGAATTAAGACAAATGGCAGTGCAACATTTAAAAATATAAATATATTTGAACTCTTTAACAGCAGCAGCAATTTCAGCACCATAATCCTGTCGTAGGGTATTGAAGACTGTTAATTGATAAACATACGGTCACATTTTCAATTTTATTCCATAGCACACAGCATAAGAAATGAATGTAAAATTAATTTTGCGGATAACATATTACAGACAAAAGGAGGTGTCTGACTATTGTGACCTTATCTTGAAGAGATCCCTTTGAACACCTTTAAAAAGAAAATCTGACTCTCAGCGACCCTTTCTTAACGGGCCACAATTTTCACAAAGTATTACAACTTTGCATTAATTGATAAGATGTCACACACAGTCAACGGGTTTCATCACGTCATAAATGATTCAGTGCTTTTCTCACTACCTAACACCAAAATAAAATGTCACCAAAGATTTCTTCAACAACAACAACTTTTATTTATATAGCGCCTTTAATGTAGTAAAACATCTCAAGGTGCTTCACAGGAGTGTTAGAAGGCAAAAAAAATACATTTGGCAGCGAGCCAGATAAGAAGAAATTACGGCAGATGACAAAAAGCTTGGTCAAAGAGGTAGGTTTTAAGGAGCATCTTGAAGAAGGAAAGAGAGGCAGCGAGGTGGAGAAGTTTAGGGAGGGAGTTCCAGAGCTTAGAGCCTAGGCAGCTGAAGGCACGGCCATCGATGGTTGAGCAGTTATAAATCAGTGATGTTCAAGAGGCCAGAATTTGAGGAGTGCAGATATCCTGGGGGGTTGTGAGGCTGAAGGAGATTACAGAGATATGGAGGGATTTGTAAACAAGGATGAGAATTTTGAAATCGAGGCATTGCTTAACCGGAAGCCAATTTAGGTCAGCGAGCACAGGGATGATGGTTGAGCGGGACTTGGTGCGAGTTAGGACACGGGCTGCCGAGTTTTGGATGACCAAGTTTACGTGTGGGAGGCCAGCCAGGAGTGCATGAAGACAGTGTCCCTTTAAAGAGAGAGTTTCATCACTGTGACAAGGCAGGTCAACATCACAACCCTTTTTAAAGAGATAGCCTCACTATAAGTTATTTATCCCAGCAGTACGAAGTAACTGAATTAACATACATTCTTCAATAGACATAATGTGTGTCATGACTCAGTGGCCGCTTTCTTGCTTCTGAGTCAGAAGGTCATGGGTTCAATCAGGCTCCACTCTAGAGACTTGAACACATAATCTAAGCTGATGCTTTAGTGCAGTACTGAGGGAGTGCTGCATTGGCGGAAGTACTCTCTTTTGAATGAGATATTAAACTGAGGCCCCGTCTGCCCTCTCAGCTGCATGTAAAAAGTCCAATGGCACTATTAGAAGAAAAGCAGAGGAGATCGTCACATAACCTGGCCAATATTTATGTTTTGTATTTATGCTTGGGTTCACCAGGCACCTGAGGGTGCCACGGTTGGAGGTCATCGGGCTGTACGCGCGCGCGCGCGGTCACTGGTATATAAGCGCGGGTACCATGTCACGCGGGTTACTTTGGGTGCAAATAAAGTTGGATCAGGTTTACACCTGAGGCAGTTTACACTAACAAGTCTTGTGAGTCATTACATTCATTACATTTGGCGACGAGGTAACTTAAGAACCTTCACATGTACAATGGACACTATTGGAATTCTGGAGAGATTCGCGGATGGCCAGGATTGGGCGGATTTTATCGACCGCCTGCATCAGTATTTTGTGGTCACAAAATGGAGGGAGACGCTGATGCAGTTCAGCGCAGGGCGGTTTTCCTCACCGTTTGTGGTCCAAAAATTTATGGCCTCATGAAGAATCTTCTCTCGCCTTTATGTCCAACGGACAAAGAATATGGGGAGTTGTGTGCTTTGGTGCATGACCATCTTAAGCCAAAAGAGGGGATCATCATCTCACGCTATCGCTTCTACACGCATTTTCGTGCTGAGGGCCAGGATGTGTCGGGATTCGTTGCCAACCTGCGACGTCTTGCTGAGCCGTGTAAGTTTGGGAACGTGTTGGAAGATATGCTGCGAGATTTCTTCATGATAGCATCAACCATGATGTGCTTCTTCGGAAGTTATTGACCAAAGTAAAGCTGTATTTGAGCAAGGCCATCGCGACTGCACAGGTATGCATGATGACTGATGATAATTTGAGGCAGATATCATCGAAGAGTCGGAGCTCCACGGCAAGTACTGTAAACAAGATTGTGTCATCGTCTGGCAGAGCTGCTTATAGCAGGGCCTACTCGACTGCTTATGTGAAACCTGTAGCTGCTCAAAGTCCGCCAACTGGTATGAATCTGATTTCACCCTGTTGGTGTTGTGGAGGCAATCATCGGCCTCATCAGTGTCAGTTTAAACAGTACTGTAAAGGCTGTTCGAAAGTGGGACATCTTCAGAGAATGTGCCCAAAACTGAGCAAGCGTGCCGCCGCTCATTACATTGCTGATTTTGACCAGTCCAGTGCTGGCCCAGATACACAACCCGAGGAGGAAGTGTATGGTATGTATTCGTTCTTGGGAAAGAGTCAACCGATAATCATTAATGTGAAGCTGAATGGCGTGCCTGTATCAATGGAGCTGGACACAGGTGCGAGTCAGTCGATAATGAGCCAAAGGACATTTGACAAGCTGTGGGACACTGGGGCTGTGAAGCCTAAGCTGAGTCCAGTTAATGCCAAGTTGCATACTTATACTAAGGAACTCATACCGGTGATTGGCAGTGCAGTAGTTAGGGTGTCATATGATGGTGTGGTTCATGATCTACCATTATGGATCATCCCAGGTAATGGTCCAATGCTGTTCGGCAGGAATTGGCTCGAGAAAATCAAGTGGAATTGGAATGATATCAAAGCATTATCATCGGTGGATGACACTTTGTGTGCTCAAGTGTTGAAGAAGTTTCTTCTTTGTTTGAACCAGGCATTGGTAATTTTACTGGAGCCAAGATGCAGATTCACCTGGATTCGGATGCAAGGCCTGTCTATCATAAGGCTCGGTCTGTTCCCTACATGATGAGGGAGAAGGTTGAAATTGAGCTTGACAGACTCCAACGTGAAGGGGTCATATCACCGATTGAGTTTAACGAATGGACCAGTCCTATTGTTCCTGTATTGAAGAGTGATGGCACGGTCAGGATTTGTGGAGACGACAAGGTTACGATTAACCGATTTTCAAAACAGGATCAGTACCCGTTACCAAAGGCTGATGACCTGTTCACCATGCTAGCTGGTGGAAAGTCGTTCACTAAACTGGATCTGACGTTGGCCTATATGAGACAGAAGCTTGTCGACACTTCGAAGAAACTGGACCGAGGGTCGAGTGGGAAGGAGGAACTGAAGGAAATCCTTATTAGGAGGGAAATTGATGGGATTGAAGACTGTTAAATCCCCGGGGCCTGATAGTCTGCATCCCAGAGTGCTTAAGGAAGAAGCCCTAGAAATAGTGGATGCATTGGTGATCATTTTCCAACAGTCTATCGACTCTGGATCAGTTCCTATGGACTGGAGGATAGCTAATGTAACACTTTTTAAGAAGGGAGGGAGAAAGAAGGTGGCTAATTATAGACCGGTTAGCCTGACATCAATAGTAGGGAAAATGTTGGAATCAATTATTAAAGATGAAATAGCAGCACGTTTGGAAAGCAGTGACGGGATCGTTCCAAGTCAGCATGGATTTATGAAAGGGAAATACTGCTTGACCAGTCTTCTAGAATTTTTTGAGGATGTAGCTAGTAAAGTGGACAAGGGAGAACCGGTGGATGTGGTGTATTTGGACTTTCAAAAGGCTTTTGACAAGGTCCCACACAAGAGATTGGTGTGCAAAATTAAAACACATGGTATTGTGGTTAATGTATTGATGTGGATAGAGAACTGGTTGGCAGACAGGAAGCAGAGAGTTGGGATATTTGGGTCCTTTTCAGAATGGCAGGCAGTGACTAGTGGGGTGCCGCAGGGCTCAGTGCTGGGACCCCAGCTATTTACAATATACATTAATGATTTGGATGAGGGAATTAAGTGTAATATCTCCAAGTTTGCAGATGACACTAAGCTGTGAGGAGGAAGCTAAAAGGCTGCAGGGTGACTTGGACAGTTTAGGTGAGTGGGCAAACGAGTGGCAGATGCAGTATAATGTGGATAAATGTGAAGTTATCCATTTTGGTGCTAAAAACACGATGGCAGAATATTATCTGAATGGCGGCAGATTAGGAAAAGGGGAGGTGAATGAGACCTGAGTGTCATGGTACATCAGTCATTGAAAGTTGGCATGCAGGTACAGCAGGCAGTGAAGAAGGCAAATGGTATGTTGGCCTTCATAGCTAGGGGATTTGAGTATAGGAGCAGGGAGGTCTTACTGCAGTTGTACAGGGCTTTAGTGTGGCCTCACCTGGAATATTGTGTTCAGTTTTGGTTTCCTAATCTGAGGAAGGACGTTCTTGCTATTGAGGGAGTGCAGTGAAGGTTCACCAGACTGATTCCCGGGATGGCAGGACTGACATATGAGGAGAGACTGGATCGACTGGGCCTGTATTCGCTGGAATTTAGAAGGATGAGAGAGGATCTCATAGAAACATATAAAATTCTGATGGGACTGGACAGGTTAGATGCAGGAAGAATGTTCCCGATGTTGGGAAGTCCAGAACCAGGGGACATAGTCGAAGGATAAGGGGTAAGCCATTTAGGACTGAGATGAGGAGAAACTTCTTCACTCAGAGAATTGTTAACCTGTGGAATTCCAGGCCGCAGAGAGTTGTTGATGCCTGTTCATTGGATATATTCAAGGGGGAGTTAGATATGGCCCTTACGGCTAAAGGGATCAAGGGGTATGGAGAGAAAGCAGGAAAGGGGGACTGAGGTGAATGATCAGCCATGATCTTATTGAATGGTGGTGCAGGCTCAGAGGGCCGAATGGCCTACTCCTGCACCTATTTTCTATGTTTCTATGTTTCTATGCATCACCACCCATAAAGGACTGTTCGTCTATAACAAGTGTCCTTTTGGAATTCGTTCGGCTGCAGCCATATTTCAGAGGAATATGGAGAGTCTACTGAAGTCCGTTCCTAGAACTGTCATGTTTCAAGATGACATTCTGGTCACAGGTCACGACACTACTGAACATCTGAACAATCTTGAAGAAGTCCTATATCGTCTGGACAAAGTGGGGCTCAGGCTGAAAAGTTCGAAGTGTGTCTTCATGGCATCTGAAGTTGAATTCCTGGGGAGGAAGATTGCTGCTAATGGCATCAGGCCTACTGATTCGAAAACCAAGGCCATCAAAAATGCACCCAGGCCTCAGAATGCGACGGAGCTGCGTTCATTCCTTGGGCTACTCAACTACTTTGGTAATTTCTTACCCAGATTGAGCACTTTGTTAGAGCCACTGCACATGCTACTCAGAAAAGGCAACAACTGGGTCTGGGGTGTGTCTCATGATAGAGCCTTTGAGAAAGCTAAGAATCTGCTCTGTTCAAACAAGTTGCTTGTTCATTATGATCCGTATAAGCGCCTTGTATTGGCCTGTGATATTTCATCATATGAGATTGGCTGTGTACTCCAACAAGCAAATGAGTCAGGTAAGCTACACCTGTTGCATATGCTTCGAGGAGTTTGTCAAAGGCAGAAAGAGCTTGCAACATGGTAGAAAAGAAGCTTTGGTCCGTGTGTATGGGGTCAAAAAGATGCATCAGTACTTGTTTGGTCTTCGTTTTGAACTCAAAACGGATCACAAGCCACTCATTTCATTGTTTTCGGAAAACAAAGGGATTAATACCAATGCATCATCCCATATCCAGAGGTGGGCATTGATATTGTCTGCCATGATTATGTTATTCGTCATAGACCTGGCATTGAGAATTGTGCCGATGCACTGATTCATCTCCCATTGCCCACGCCTGAGGTGGCAATGCCTCAACCTGCAGATCTACTGTTAGTAATGGATGCTTTTGAGAGTAAAGGAACTCCTGTCACTGCTCAACAAGTTAGGATCTGGACTAGCCATGACTCTATTTTATCAGTTGTGAAACGTTGTGTCCTCAGTGGTGATTGGTCTGCAATACCTATGGAAATGTGTGATGAGACTAAACCTTACAACCATCGCAAAGATAAACTGTCCATTCAGTCAGATTGTTTATTATGGGGCAATCGTGTTGTCATGCCTAAGAAAGGTAGAGATAAATTTGTACGTGAACTACACAGCACTCATCCTGGTATTGTCATGATGAAAGCCATTGCTAGGGCTCATGTATGGTGGTCTGGAATTGACTCTGATCTGGAATCATGTGCGCATCAGTGCAATACTCGCATGCAGCTAAGTAAAGTACCAGCGGAATCTCCGCTGAGTCTTTGGTCGTGGTCATTTAAACCATGGTCGAGGATTCACATCGATTTTACGGGCCCTTTCCTGGGAAAGATGTTTTTTGTTGTGGTGGATGCATATTCAAAGTGGATAGAATGTATTATTACGTCATCCAGTACATCTACAGCCACTACTGAGAGCCTTCGTGTCATGTTTGCTACTCATGGTTTGCCTTACATTGTTATGAGCGACAATGGATCTTGCTTCACAAGTCTGGAGTTTCAAGAGTTCATGAAACTCAATGGTATTAAACATGTGAGGTCAGCCCCATTTAAACCTACTTCTGATGGTCAAGCAGAGAGTGCTGTTCAAACGATCAAGCAGAGCATGAAACGTGTAACTCAGGGTTCACTGCAGACTTGCTTGTTATGCTCAGTTACAGGACCAGACCTCATATGCTTACTGGAGTCTCCCCTGCTGAACTACTGATGAAGAGAAGTCTCAAGACCAAGCTCTCTCTTGTTCATCCCGATTTGAATGATCGTGTTGAAAAAAGATGTCAAAGTCAACAAGAGTATCATGATCGTGTTGCTGTGTCACGTGACATCTCTGTCAACGATCCGGTTTATGTACTGAACTATGGTCAAGGTCCAAAGTTGATCGCCGGTACTTTTACAGCCAAGGAGGGTAACAGTGTTTATTGTCGTGCAATGGGCAAACGTGCAGGAAACATGTTGATCAGATAAAACTGCGGCACACAGATGAACTGGAACCGCTTGAGAAAGATGCAGTCAGTGACCAACCAATCAATGGTCATTCATCAGAGGACTTTGCTGTCATTATTGAAACTGGACCTCCAGTCTTTACCACTCCCATCAGATCGGTTACTTAGCCTTCAGTCACAACTGACTCAGAACACTCGCCTAGAACTGAAGTTGAACTGAGACGATCAACTCGTGAGCGGAAAGTCTTAGACCGTCTTAATTTGTAAAAAGACTGCTATTAAGATCTTGAAAGGGGATGATGTTATGTATTTATGCTTAGGGTCACCAGACACCAGGGGACGCACTGTCGGAGGTCATCGGGCTGTATGCACACGTGCGCGGTCACTGCTATATAAGCGCGGGTACCATGTCACGTGGGTTACTTTGGGTGCGAGTAAAGTTGGATCAGGTTTACACCTGAGGCAGTTTACAGTAACAAGTCTTGTGAGTCATTACATTCATTACAATTTATATCTCAACTAACATTACTAAAGGCCTATTTGGTAATTGTTCTCATTGCTGATTTGTGGGAGCTTGCTGTGCATAAATTGGCTACCGTGTTTCTCTACATTCCAATATCACTGCAATTTAAAAGTACGTTATTGCCAGTAAAGCACTTTGGAATGTCCTGAGGTAATGGAAGGTGTTTTTTAAATGCCTTTCTTAATCACTGGATTTCCTTTGGTTAACTGTGACTTCCAGTTGCATTAAGACAGCTCTCTCATTTGATTGGTTTCCTTGGCAGATTTTGTTTTTTAAACAAAAATAAGCAGAAGACAATATGATAATATCGTTACTAAGGGGGAAATTATAAATTAAAAAAACGAGTGAGTTTGGAGTCCAGCCCATTGCCCTACGATCCTCGGCATACCCCTCGCTCCTCCAGCCACCACCCGGTTCCCAATGTTCCTAGCGACTCCCGCTGATCCTCACACAGCCCGCGCTAATCCTTCCGCTACCCCCCTCGATGTTCCGCACCCCACCCGGTACCCCAAGTTGTTGCCACCCGGCCCAAAATGTTCTGCCACCCTACCCTCTTCCCCCGTGCTCCTCCGGCCAACCCTCCTTGCCTCCTTTCTCTGTGGTGGCCTAATGCTGCAGGCTTATCCACTGGAGCCAGCCAGCCTCTCAATCTGGCTGACTGCAGGTGGGAAACTGAGACCTTGCGTGCAAATCAGGTCCTGCCGTTAAAGTCGGCAGGGCCTGTGCAGAACCCGCCCTCCCACGGGAAACCCACCTTGGAGCCCCTCCAACTCTTCCATGAAAATCCGCCCCTAAGTGTCTGATCTTTAGAAAAATGCTCTCCTGGTAAGACCATCCTCTTTGAAAGAGGTCTTGTTTGAAATAATTCATCTTTGAAAGGTACCGTACTCTTCTGTAGGAAGCTGTGTAGTATTTTCATTCCTTACAAAGGTAAAATTAAGAGAAATGCGAAGATTCACCAGACTGATTCCCGGGATGGCGGGACTGACCTATCAAGAAAGACTGGATCAACTGGGCTTGTATTCACTGGAGTTCAGAAGAATGAGAGGGGACCTCATAGAAACGTTTAAAATTCTGACGGGTTTAGACAGGTTAGATGCAGGAAGAATGTTCCCAATGTTGGGGAAGTCCAGAACCAGGGGTCACAGTCTGAGGATAAGGGGTAAGCCATTTAGGACCGAGATGAGGAGAAACTTCTTCACCCAGAGAGTGGTGAACCTGTGGAATTCTCTACCACAGAAAGTAGTTGAGGCCAATTCACTAAATATATTCAAAAGGGAGTTAGATGAAGTCCTTACTACTCGGGGGATCAAGGGTTATGGCGAGAAAGCAGGAAGGGGGTACTGAAGTTTCATGTTCCGCCATGAACTCATTGAATGGCGGTGCAGGCTAGAAGGGCTGAATGGCCTGCTCCTGCACCTATTTTCTATGTTTCTATGTTTCTATGACTCATTAAATCAAAAGAAAGATGGGAAGATTTTTCAAATGATATTGAAAACAAGGGCAAACTCCTAAAAAGTAGGTGGAGATTGTAAATTATAATATTTAGATGAATCCAGATTTACACATCCGTGATCAGAGTATAATCTGACCTAAGTATGGAATTTTATTGGACCAACCACATCTTGCTCACATCCATTGTATAGAATCGAAATGGACCACTTAACTCCCCATTTATATCCTTTGGATAGAATTGCTGATTAAATTATAATATTTAAATAAATTATAATATTTAAGTACAGTATAAAACCATTAAGCATAAAATGTATCCCACTGCATAGTGCACTAAGTGTATTCTACTAAATTTTCTCCCCAGAGACCTCATCATATTTATATTAACTTTTAGTATTATCTGTTCCTTTGATTAATTGGAATTTCTGCATTAATGATTTAAAGGTATTGCTGGTGCAATGTGTCTGTAGTATTTCAATGTTAGCTTTGAGCAACAAACATTTGTAGAGCTGATACAATCCACAATGCAGTGATATCATCGCCTGACTGGTCATGCAAGGATGGTACTGTGTTGGTGAATGCATCAGGAACTGCAGAAAGTTACCTTTCAAACAATTAAACTTTGAAGATAAGAAAAACTGAAATTAGAATCGTTATAATAATACAGCTAGTTTGAGCTGTAGTAAGTCGTGTCTGCTGTAGAATAGACTTTTCCCATTGGCCAAAATAACAACACCTGAGAAGAGTTTACAGCCCCCGCTCCCCCTGCGCCCACCCTCCCCATCGGCATAACACTCAAGAAGGAGTTAGATATGGCCCTTGCGGCTAAAGGGATCAAGGGGTATGGAGAGAAAGCAGGAACGGGGTACTGAAGGAATGATCAGCCATGATCTTATTGAATTGTGATGCAGGCTCGAAGGGCTGGATGGCCTACTCCTGCACCTATTTTCTATGTTTCTATGTTTCTATGTATGAAAGGAATGTGATAGAAAGGTTTGCAAAATCAACTGTTGTTAATCGGATGTTTGTAGACATCTTGAGACAAGTTATGTTTTATTCATTCTAGGGATGTGGGCAATGCTGGCGAGGCTGCATTTGTTGTCCTGTCCGAGTTGCCCTGTGGTGGTGGAGGTGGGCCTCCTTCTTGAACCATTGCAGTCCTTGTGACGATGGCCCAGATTGATTGGCAGCTATCTCTTAGCAAACCAGTGAGCTGTTTATTGTTAGTATATTGTATATAAAATAATATTTTATCATAACTATTTACATCGCAGTGCCTTTATTCAGATATCAGGAGGTGTAAGATTGTGCTCTGAACTGCAGTGTAAGAGTCTCCATTTTAAAAGGCTGCCTCTCGCAGTCCTCTAATTCTCCAATGTAAATTTACAGTTGTACGGAAATAAAGGTTGTGACTCAGTGTGAAGCCCTGTGACTCATTGGTGACTACCCTCAGGAAACCTGAGCGTTCTTACCTTCAACTGTTTACATTAAAGACCCAAGGAAGATGTTGAGGTGATTCCCATTTTTACCTCATAATGGAGCTGCAAATTGTGACAAAATTAATTTCTTTTAAACTTTAAGGAAATAATCTTTTTTTATCCTCTTCACATTGCCTGTTATCCTGTGACTTGTCTAAAGAACCTAATGCCAAAATCTATGAGGCAGAAATTACTCACAAGATAATTACAGTAGAGGAAAATTGTACAGCCCATCTTAATTCATCCAGCCAGAGAGATCCGAATGTATCTTCAATGTAGCGTCCAGTTGTATCTTAAATGATGCCAGGGTTTTTGCCTCCATTGCTTTATCTGAAAATTTATTCCACATGTTGATCCTTCTTTGTGTGAGAAAGACTGTCCTGATATCAGTCCTAAAATTACTGTTTGCTAGTTTGAACTGATGTCCCCTAGTTCTACTCCTGCATTTTAATTTAACGTAATAATTCCGGGTTAACCTTTTCCATACCTCTAACAGATTTATACACTTGTATAAGATCACCTCTCAGACACTCCTTTCTAAGCTGAAAAGTCCCATCTATCCAGTCTATCCTCGTAACCCAACCACCTGACACTGAAGTGTGGCCTTGTGGCTCTTCAGTGCACTGGCTCCAGCACTCGAGCTGGAAGTGGTATTCAATGGGTGAGAAGTTTGGCTGGAGGGTTCCCAAGGCGCTAATGTCGGATGGCCACTAATTTTAGCGCCATAACATTTTTAGCGATGGGACAGTAAAATTCCGTTTCAGCGCCCTGAGAGTGGAGTGGGGCGCTAAGGGAAGCGTTCCAACTTCTCTTAGGGCGCTAGGCCGGGTGCGCAACTGAATATCCTGTGCTAAAGAGCCAGCTTTATAGTGACCTGAGAGGCCCCCCTGCAAACAAAATATCGGACAGAAAACACAAAAAACATTCCCTGTACATTATTCACCCCAAATAAAGTTAAAGTACAAAAAAAAAGATTATTCTTACTTATCTCGTGCAGTCATTCCTTCCTTTAGCACCCTGGGGCAGCTCTGCACGCCAGCTTTCTCTGGTGGGGTCACTACGAGGTGCTACGGGTGCAGTGCAAACCAAAGTTTGCTTCCGTGTCGATACCGGGGATGTTGCACACCGGCGTGATGCTCCCGGGCGATGCTCCTCAGCACCACCGGTACACTGAATTTGCCGAGCGGCGCTACTGTTCATGCACGCTGGCATTAACCCTTTAGCGCCCCTCACGAGGGACACTATCCAACCAAATTGCTCCCCAATGTTTAATGTAGTTGTATAAGGTTCCTCTGCCTGCTATTTCATTGGAGGTTACCGCCTTTGTGACAACAACAGACAGAGGAATGACATACGAATGCGTTAAGTGTCCATCTGCCAATATCACTGACAATAATTTCTAGCTGATTGAATGGAGAAGAGCTGTTCCATTAAAATATTTAAGAATAGATAAAGTGTCATGTGAGCGATAAGTGTTTATCCCTAAATATGCTCCAGGAATGTGTTTTTGAAGACTGGTTTTTGAAACATTCCTATTCGTATTCCTCTTCCATTAAGGCTGCCATTTCATGGCATAGGCTGTGAGATTACCCTTTAAGTGTGCCTGTGATTTATCATTAGTGTCGCAGACCATTCAACCTCTGCTCAATTTTTCGTGAGACAGCAAGAAATCAATCTGCAGACCTCCTGGGAACTGGCCATGCCCCAGGCTGAAAACTGGCACTTGCCAAAGATCGGAGCTCACCCCACACACAGGACTGTTGTGGGATTGGACCGCCCCACTTGATTACAGTCATATACCCAACTAAGGGAAGTAGTATAGTGGTTCTGTTACTGGACCAGTAATCCAGAGTTCCTGACTAATGATCCAGAGACATGAGTTCAAATCCCACCGTGCCAACTGGGGAATTTAAATTCAGTTAATTAAATAAATCTGCAATAAATAGATAGCATCAGTAATGGTGATCATGAAACTACAGGATTGTTGTAAAAACCCATCTGGTTCACTAATGTCCTTTAGGGAAGGGAAACCTGCCAGTCTGGGCCTATATGTGACTCTAGACCCACAGCAATGTGGTTGACTCTGAAATGACGGCTCACCACCATCTTCTCAAGGGCAATTTGGGAAGGACAATAAACGCTGGCCTTGCCAGTGACACCCAAATCCCGTGAATACATTTTTAAAACCACTCGATAGTAATGGAATAATCCCTTCCCCAATCCTACTGGATTGTAGAGGTAGGCTCTGAATTTTATTGTTTTCTGCCATCGTTACACTATTATTGCGTCAAAAAGTTAAAGGAAATTTGCGTTTTAACGCATTATGCCGCTAATTTGCCAATATTGTGCTAACTGCAAATTTCCTCGATCTTTTTAACAATGCAAATCTTATGATTGTCAAATACCCTCGGGGCTCACTTGCATAAATGCATTGTTTAAATGCACAGATGTTTGCTGGTTTTACACCGCTCTTGCAATCTGTGTAACTGTGTAAAAACACAGTCTAACAGCTCCCTCTCTCACTTCAGACACATGCAAGTGAGAAGTTGCTCAGCTGAAGAGGGCTCCAACTTCATTTGCTGATTACTGGCTTCTGAGGAACTTTTCTTTTTAAACCCCTTCCTTCACATTTTGGGAATCATTGACACCTGCACTTCATTTTACCATCTTGCTGCATTCTCTTCCAAGAAAACACTTTTGTGACCTCCCCACCCCCCCGCCCCTCTGGCTTCTCCCACCCTCAAACCCAGTGTCAGATCGACTTTGGACCAAGGGATGGCTTTCCCCATGGGCATTCCACACTATGCCATCAGAATGGAAGAGGAGTGGCAACAGCAACACAGTGAGGAGAATCAGGCAGCATGGCAGAGGATAGATGCTCAAGCAGGTTTGACCTTCACGACATATGCACAGGCCACACCCATCCTATGAGGACCTAAAAGAAACAGTCCACCTGACACCTGCGCCTCTCCATGGAGGCCCTTGGTCCTTTCTGCCAACTTCAAAATGAAGACTCGCTTCACTGCAACAACTGCTCTGTCTGTGGCAACTACAGTTATAACAGGGTATCTGTGCATCCAGCAGCCGGAATTCACCCACTTTGGCATCACCCCAGGCAGCAGAGGCACAGAGCCCAGGATTGTACAGGTTTGGTGGATACCCCAGGGTGCTCGCTACCACAAGGGCACTCACAAGGCACTGAAGATGCCAACCGAGCAGCTGCTGACTTATGTGAATAGGAAGGGTTTATTTGAAAAATGTCCCACTCGTCTATGATGCAAACCAGGCCGTGTCCTCACGCGCCACCACAAGGGGCAGCAGAGGGCAGACTCTAGAGGATGTTTTCATCGACTGATCAACTGTAATGGGGACATCTGCGATTTCGCCTTCTACGCACTGCTGCCAATGACCCCAAAGCAGTTCTCTTTAATCCTAGTAGGGCTTGTGGCAGGAGTTCTCAACCAGCGCGAAGAAGTCCGAAACTACCGAAGGATCTATTTCCTGACATACTAAAATGTTCATAACTAATAAATCATGAGGCAAGTGCCCAGTGTATTTTAAATCAAGCATTTATTTAATTGCAAGCTAAAGGGGTGGTAGTTTGTGTGTGAGGATAAGGCTGTCATTTAAGGAATGTGTCTCAATTGTGGTGGGAGAGGTGAGGTGTTTTGGGGTTATGCAAGGCAGTTGGTGTGCATTGCAGGATTTGCAGGCATCCTTACCCAGAGTGTAGTGTGAAGAGTTAGTAGTGTGAGAGTCTATTTAAGAGGGCGAGGATTGTGATGGTGCCCAGGCTGGACAGGGAGGAAAGGGAGAGTGTGGTGACATACTACTCTTGTCCGTCCTGGGGAAGTGTTTTCACTTCTTTCTGCACTGTTAGTCCTGGGTGTGTATGAGCTGGGAGGCACTGCCAGTGCCAGCTCCTTGCAGATGGCACAACTGACGTTGGTATCCGAGTTGGTGAAACAAAGACTCAGGTGCATGGGAAAGAAAGAAAGACTTGCATTTAAATAGTGTCTTTCACGACCACCGGATGTGCTTTACAGCCATTGAAGTACTTTTGGAGTGCAGTCACTGTTGTAATGTGGGAAATGCGGCAGCCAACTTGCGCACAGCAAGCTCCCACAAACAGCAATGTGATGATGACCAGATAATCTGTTTTTGTTATGTTGATTGGGTGTAACATTACGGTGCAACAACGGCATAACAGTGTCGTTGCTGATGTCGAGGGAATTCAGGCCATTGACTCCTTTCCTTTAAACTACGTAAGGTTAATCAAATGTTGAGATGCATCACTCAGGGATTTTAAGTTGAAACAAGTTGTTTTAATTCAGTATAATTCAGTACTTGGATGTGCACTTGAAGTGCCATAACCTACAGGGCCACGGACCAAACGCTGGAAAGTGGGATTAGGCTGGATAGCTCTTTTACGGCCGGCGTAGACCGGATGGCCTCTTTCTGTGCCATAAATCTCTATGATTCTATGGTCGTGATCAAGCCTGTTTAGAAATTTGGGCCAAAAATTGCAGTCGGATGACTATGACCAAAACAAAAATGCAAATGTTCTTGGTGGTCCCACTCCAACGAAAGCTTCCAGTCCGAGGCCTAACTGCGCAGCCCAGCACAGAGGCCCGCGCATCCCAGGAGTGTATGCGTTTCCTGGGATCACGTGGGCCTGGACCACCAATCACAATATAATAATCTTATTCATAGTATTGGGAGTTCCGAGCTCCCATTACTATCAATGAGATTACCCCTAAAATCAAATAAAACGCAAACTTAAATTTAAAAAACCTTCACTTTTTAAAAAATTAATAGAAATTACATTAAATTAAATGTTTTAGAGAAAAAAATATTTTTTTGAATTAAAAAAATATTTTAATAGTGTTAAAAATAAACTTACCTTCATAGACAGGGTGTTTAATATAAAAATAAATAATAACATTTATTTTTTCTATATATTTAAATTCTTACACTGGTAAAAGCAGGCCTTACACCTTCTTTAACCAAGCAAAAGAGTTTGAAGGACTTTCGCTGGGCAAGAATTGGGCAAATAATCCAAATCTCTGCCCGCGAAGGACCTTCTCCCAAGGATGTGCGCAATCTGTCCAAATACATTTTGACAGATCGCAAGTGCCGGGTTCAGGTGCATGCGCTTTTCACGCCTAAACCCGGAACCTGTGGGGCCCGTTCGGGAGCGTACGCACATTGTACGTTCCTGGAGAGGCTGGAATTTCAGGGCCATTGTGTGCAGATTCCAGCACTCTACCTTCAGAAGGATTTTTAACCGTTCAAGGTGGCGGGAAGGGAGAAAAGAATTACTCCAGAACATAAAAGATGTTCTGATAATAAGCTGACTGAATTGAACCTATTCTCATTGGAGAAAAAGAGCTGCATAATTCAAGCCTCTAAAATACTGAAAGTTATTAATAATGTAGATGGAAGCAGGTTATTTAACTTAAACTGTGATTGTTGGGCTAGAGGTCATGAGTGCAAAACTGCCAAGCTACAAGTGGCACTAAAAATTAGAGGAGATTTTATCCTCTACAATACAGAAGATACATGGATTAAGCTCCCATTAGAAGTAATTAATGCTTCAGAAATCACGATCTTTCAAAATAAAATGAACAAATATCCAATTAAGAATTGGATTGAAGGTTACAGAGGAATGAGTAATAAAATGAATTCTTCCCCCAAACATTGTGCAGTGCATGATTCAAATCCTGACGGGGTTGTGGTTGTGTGAATGTGATTTGTGGAATTCATCATTGCATGAATTACACAGTAATACAAGGCTGAAATTCGATGCATCCCTTTAACTTTAAAGATCAGGGAGAGATTTGCTGGAGTTTTCTCTTCTCAGAGGTTTTATCTGTGGTTATTTTCCTCCCTCAAAAGTCATAGAATGGTTACAGCACAGAAGGAGGCCATTCGGCTTGTCGAACCCGTGCCGGCTCTCTGCAAGAGCACTTCAGCTAGCCCCACTCACCTGCCCTTTCCCCTGCAATATTTTTTCCTTCAGATACTTATCCAATTCCTTTTGAAAGCCACGATTGAATCTGCCTCCACCAGCCTTTCAGGCCTTGCATTCCAGATCCTAACCACTCGCTGCATAAAAAGGTTTTTCCTCATGTTCCCTTTGGTTCTTTTGCCAATCACCTAAAATCTGTGTCCTCTGGTTCCACCAATGGGAATAGTTTCTATCTACTCTGTCTGGCCCCAACATGATTTTGAACACCTCTATCAAATCTCCTCTCAACCGTCTCTGCTCCAAGGACAACAACCCCAGCTTCTCTAATCTATCCACACAACTGAAGTCCTTCATCCCTGGAACCATTCTCATAATTCTTTTCTGCACCCTCTCTAAGGCCTTCACATCCTTCCTAAAGTGCAGTGCCCAAATTGGACACAATACTCCAGTTGAGGCTGAACTAGTGTTTAATAAAGGTTTAACATAAAAACATAAGGACAGAGGAAATAGGAGCAAGAGTAGGTCATACGGCCCCTCGAGCCTGCTCCACCATTCAATAAGATCATGGCTGATCTGATCTTGGCCTCAACTTCACTTTCCTGCCTGTTCCCCATAACCCTTGACTCTCCTACAGTTCAAAAACCTGCCCATCATTGAATATATTCATTGGCTCAGCCTGCACAGCTCTCTGGGGTAGAGAATTCCAAAGATTCATGACCCACTCATAGAAGGAATTCCTCCTCAACTCCGTCTTAAATGGGTGACCACTTATTCTGAAACTATGCCCCCTAGTTCTACGTTCCCCCACAAGGGGAAACATCCTCACCAACCCCCTCAGAATCATATATGTTTCAATAAGATCATCTGTCATTCTTCTAAAGGGTCCACAGACAGATAGGGAATGGAAGACCAACAGGAAGAATAGTGCAAGGAAGGTAGTGCAGGGATCCCCTGCGGTCATCCCCCTGCAAAACAGATACACCGCTTTGAGTACTGTTGAGGGGGATCACTCATCAGGGGGGAGCAGCAGCAGCCAAGTTCATGGCACCATGGCTGGCTCTGCTGCACAGGAGGGCAGGAAAAAGACTGGGAGAGCGATAGTGATAGGGGATTCAATTGTAAGGGGAATAGATAGACGTTTCTGCGGCCGCAACCGAGACTCCAGGATGGTATGTTGCCTCCCTGGTGCAAGGGTCAAGGATGTTTCGGAGCGGGTGCAGGACATTCTGAAAAGGGAGGGTGAACAGCCAGTTGTCATGGTGCACATTGGTACCAACGATATAGGTAAAAAAACGGGATGAGGTCCTACGAGATGAATTTAAGGAGCTAGGAGCTAAATTAAAAAGTAGGACCTCAAAAGTAGTAATCTCAGGATTGCTACCAGTGCCATGTGCTAGTCAGAGTAGGAATCGCAGGATTGCTCAGATGAATACGTGACTTGAGCAGTGGTGCAGCAGGGAGGGATTCAAATTCCTGGGGTATTGGAACCGGTTCTGGGGGAGGTGGGACCAGTACAAACCAGACGGTCTGCACCTAGGCAGGACTGGAACCAATGTCCGAGGAGGAGTGTTTGCTAGTGCTGTTGGAGAGGAATTAAACTAATATGGGAGGGGGATGGGAACCAATGCAGGGAGACAGAGGGAAACAAAATGGAGACAGAAGCAAAAGACAAAAAGGAGATGAGTAAAAGTGGAAGGCAGAGAAACCCAAGGCAAAAAACAAAAAGGACCACTTTGCAGCAAAATTCTAAAGGGTCTAAGTGTGTTAAAAAGGCAAGCCTGAAGGCTCTGTGCCTCAATGCGAGGAGTATTCGGAATAAGGTGGACGAATTAATTGCAGATAGCAGTTAACGGATACGATATGGTTGGCATCACGGAGACATGGCTCTAGGGTGACCAAGGCTGGGAACTCAACATCCAAGGGTATTCAACATTTAGGAAGGATAGGCAGAAAGGAAAAGGAGGCGGGGTGGCGTAGCTGATTAAAGAGGAAATTACTGCAATTGTAAGGAAAGACATTAGCTTGGATGATGTGGAATCAGCATGGGTGGAGCTACGGAATACCAAGGGGCAGAAAACGCTAGTGGGAGTTATGTACAGACCTCCAAACAGTGGTAGTGATGTTGGGAAGGGCATCAAACAGGAAATTAGGGGTGCATGCAATAAAGGTACAGCAGTTATCATGGGTGACTTTAATGTGCATATAGATTGGGCTAACCAAACTGGAAACAATACGATGGAGGAGGATTTCCTGGAGTGCATAAGGAATGGTTTTCTAGGTCAATATGAGGAACCAACTAGGGGAGAGGCCATCTTAGACTGGATGTTGTGTAATGAGAGAGGATTAATTAGCAATCTCATTGTGCGAGGCCCCTTGGGGAAGAGTGACCATAATATGGTGGAATTCTACATTAGGATGGAGAATAAAACAGTTAATTCAGAGACCATGGTCCAGAACTTAAAGAAGGGTAACTTTGAAAGTATGAGGCGTGAATTGGCTAGCATAGATTGGCGAATGATACTTAAGGGGTTGACAGTGGATGGGCAATGGCAGACATTTAGAGACCGCATGGATGAACTACAACAATTGTACATCCCTGTCTGGCATAAAAATAAAAAAGGGGAGGTGCCTCAACCGTGGTTATCAAGGGAAATCAGGGATAGTATTAAAGCCAAGGAAGTGGCATACAAATTGGCCAGAAATAGCAACGAACCCGGGGAATGGGAGAAATTTAGAACTCAGCAGAGGAGGACAAAGGGTTTGATTAGGGTAGGGAAAATAGAGTACAAGAGGAAGCTTGCAGGGAACATTAAAATGGACTGCAAGAGCTTCTATAGATATGTAAAGAGCAAAAGGTTAGTAAAGACAAAAGTAGGTCCGCTGCAGTCAGAATCAGGGGAAGTCATAACGGGGAACAAAGAAATGGCGGACCAATTGAACAAGTACTTTGGTTCGGTATTCACTAAGGAGGACACAAACAACCTTCCGGATATAAAAGGGGTCAGAGGGTCTAGTAAGAAGGAGGAACTGAGAGAAATCCTTATTAGTCGGGAAATTGTGTTGGGGAAATTGATGGGATTGAAGGCCGATAAATCCCCAAGGCCTGATGGTCTACATCCCAGAGTACTTAAGGAGGTGGCCTTGGAAATAGCGGATGCATTGACAGTCATTTTCCAACATTCCATAGACTCTGGATCAGTTCCTATGGAGTGGAGGATAGCCAATGTAACCTCACTTTTTAAAAAAGGAGGGAGAGAGAAAACAGGGAATTATAGACCGGTCAGCCTGACGTCGGTAGTGGGTAAAATGATGGAATCAATTATTAAGGATGTCATAGCAGCGCATTTGGAAAGAGTTGACAAGATAGCTCCAAGTCAGCATGGATTTGTGAAAGGGAAATCATACTTGACAAATCTTCTAGAATTTTTTGAGGCTGTTTCCAGTAGAGTGGACAAGGGAGAACCAGTTGATGTGGTGTATTTGGACTTTCAGAAGGCTTTCGACAAGGTCCCACATAAGAGATTAATGTGCAAAGTTAAAGCACATGGGATTGGGGGGTAGTGTGCTGACGTGGATTGAGAACTGGTTGGCAGACAGGAAGCAAAGAGTAGGAGTAAATGGGTACTATTCAGAATGGCAGGCAGTGACTAGTGGGGTACCGCAAGGTTCTGTGCTGGGGCCCCAGCTGTTTACATTGTACATTAATGATTTGGACGAGGGGATTAAATGTAGTATCTCCAAATTTGCAGATGACACTAGTTGGGTGGCAGTGTGAGCTGCGAGGAGGATGCTATGAGGCTGCAGAGTGACTTGGATAGGTTAGGTGAGTAGGCAAATGCATGGCAGATGAAGTATAATGTGGATAAATGTGAGGTTATCCACTTTGGTGGTAAAAACAGAGAGACAGACTATTATCTGAATGGTGACAGATTAGGAAAAGGGGAGGTGCAACGAGACCTGGGTGCCATGGTGCTTCAGTCATTGAAAGTTGGCATGCAGGTACAGCAGGCGGTTAAGAAAGCAAATGGCATGTTGGCCTTCATAGCGAGGGGATTTGAGTACAGGGGCAGGGAGGTGTTACTACAGTTGTACAGGACCTTGGTGAGGCCACACCTGGAGTATTGTGTACAGTTTTGGTCTCCTAACTTGAGGAAGGACATTCTTGCTATTGAGGGAGTGCAGCGAAGGTTCACCAGACTGATTCCCAGGATGGCGGGACTGACATATCAAGAAAGACTGGATCAACTGGGCTTGTATTCACTGGAGTTCAGAAGAATGAGAGGTGATCTCATAGAAACGTTTAAAATTCTGACGGGTTTAGACAGGTTCGATGCAGGAAGAATGTTCCCAATATTGGGGAAGTCCAGAACCAGGGGTCACAGTCTAAGGATAAGGGGTAAGCCATTTAGGACCGAGATGAGGAGAAACTTCTTCACCCAGAGAGTGGTGAACCTGTGGAATTCTCTACCACAGGAAGTTGTTGAGGCCAATTCACTAAATATATTCAAAAAGGAGTTAGATGTAGTCCTTACTATTAGGGGGATCAAGGGGTATGGCGAGAAAGCAGGAATGGGGTACTGAAGTTGCATGTTCAGCCATGAACTCATTGAATGGCGGTGCAGGCTCGAAGGGCCGAATGGCCTACTCCTGCACTTATTTTCTATGTTTCTATGTAAACTCCAATGAGTACAGGTCCAACCTGCTCAACCTTTCCTCATAAGATAACCCCTTCATCTCAGGAATCAACTGAGTGAACCTTCTCTGAATGCCTCCAATGCAAATATATCCCTCCTTAAATAAGGAGACCAAAACTGTATGCAGTACTCTAGATGGGGTCCCATCAACACTATTAGAGACCATAAAGGAAATCAGTGTGTAGAGATGGAAGACGTGGGTAGGATTCTTAATGAATACTTTGCATCCGTTGTCACAAAAGAGTGGGGCAATGCAGACTTTGCAATGAGGGAGGAGAAGTGTGAAATATTAGATGAGATAAATGTCGTGAGAGAGGAAGTATTAAGGTGCTTAGCAGCTTTGAACGTGGATAAAAAAATCCCCAGGCCCGGAGGAAATGTATCCCAGGCTGTTAAGAGAAGTAAAAGAGGAAACAGCAGCGGCTCTGGCCATCATTTTCCAATCCTCTCTGGCTACAGGTGTGGTGCCAGAAGACTGGAGGACTGCTAATGTTGTACCTTTGTTTAAAAAGGGAGAAAGGGATAGACCGAGTAATTACAGGCCAGTCAGCCTAAACTCGGTGGTGGGAAAATTATTGGAAAAATTCCTGAGGGACAGGATAAATCTTAACTCGGAAACACCCATCAACCATTACCCTTTGCTTTACTGCCTCCGAGCCAGGTGGGCAGAATAGTGGCAAATGGAATTCATTCCGGATAAGTGTGAGGTAATGCATTTGGGGAGGTCTAACAAAGCAAGGGAATACACATTAACTGGTATGACACTGAAAAGAGACCTTGGAGTGCATGTTCACGGATTTGGAAAGACATGAATTAATCAAGGACAGTCAGCATTCATTTGTTAAAGGAAGTTCGTGTCTGACTAACATGATTGAATTTTTCGAGGAGGTAACCAGGAAGATCGATGAGGGCAATGCGTATGATGTAGTGTATATGGATTTTAGCAAGGCTTTTGATAAGGTCCCACTACCTGGCAGACTGGTCATGAAAGTAATAGCCCATGGAATCCAGGGCAAAGTGGCAAGTTGGATCCAAAATTGGCTTGGAGGCAGTAAAGCAAAGTGTAATGGTTGATGGATGTTTTTGTGACTGGAAGTCTGTATCCAGTGGGGTTCCATAGGGCTCAGTGCTGGGTCCCTTGCTTTTTGTGGTATATATCAATGACTTGGACTTAAATGTTGGGGTATGATTAAGAAGTTTGCAGGTGACACTAAAATAGACTGTGCGGTTGATAATGAAGAAGAAAGCTGCGGACTGCAGGAAGATATCAATGTACTAGTCAGGTGAGCAGAACAGTGGCAAATGGAATTCAATTCGGATAAGTGTGAGGTAATGTATTTGAGGAGGCCTAACAAGGCAAGGTTATACACATTAAATGGTACGACACTGAAAAGTGTAGAGGAACAAAGGGACCTTGGTGTGCATGTTCACAAATCCTTGACGGTAGCAGGCCAGGTAGATAAGCTGGTTAAGAAGGCATATGGAATGCTTGCCATTGTTAGTCGAGGCATGGAATACAAGAGCAAGGAGGTTATGCTTGAACTGTATAAAACACTGGTTAGGCCATAGCTGGGGTACTGTGTGCAGTTCTGGTCACCACATTACAGGAAAGATGTGATTGCATTGGAAAGGGTACAGAGGAGATTTACAAGAATGTTGCCTGGACTGGGGAATTTTGGCTATGAGCAAAGATTAGAGATGCTGGGTCTGGTTTCTTTGGAACAGAGGAGGCTAAGGGGAGACCTGATTGAGTTGTATAAAATTATGAGGTGCCTGGATAGAGTGGATAGGAAGGACCTGTTTCCCTTGGCAGAGAGGTCAACAATCTGGGGGCATACATTTAAAGTAATTGGGGGGAGGTTTAGAGGAGATATGAAGGGAAATTTCTTCACCCAGAGGGTGGTGGGGGTCTGGAACTCACTGCCTGAAAGGGTGGTAGAGGCAGGAACCCTCACCACATTTAAAAGCTACTTGGATGTGCACTTAAAGTGCCGTAACCTACAGGGCTACGGACCTAGAGCTGGAAAGTGGGATTAGGCTGGATAGTTCTTGGCTGGCTGGCGCGGACACGATGGGCCGAAATGGCCTCCTTCCGTGCTGTAAATTTCTATGATTCTATGAACACCCGGTACAGTTGTAGTAAGACTTCCTTACTTTTATACTCCATCCCCCTTGCAATAAAGGCCAACATTCCATTTGCTTTCCGAATTATTTGCTGTACCTGCATACTAACTTTTTGTGTTTCATGTACGAGGACATCCAGATCCCTCTGTACCGCAGCATTCTATAGTCTCCATTTAAATAATATTTTGCTTTTTTATTCTTCGTATCTAAGTGGATAACTCTACATTATACTCCATCTACCAACTCTTTTCCCAATCCCTTTACCTATCTATATCCTTCTGCAGACTCTTTGGGGCCGAATGTTGGGGTGGTCATTTCGCTGATGGAGTTTTTTTGCATTGGCGCAGGGTGTGTCAGCCCTGGTGCGATTCTGGGCACTTTGTGCATAAAAAGTGTTGCTTGCGCTAGCCCGGTGCACCCCCGACGTTTGCGCGCCGCTTGCGGTCAATGCCTCAGCGCCGTGCTGATGATGTCAGCGCATCGCAATGTCCGCCCCGTCTCTCAAAGCCTCCTTGACAAAGTGCAACATCCCCACCGATTCCTGGGAATCCCTGACCCATGACCGCCCAAAGTGGAGGAAGAGCATCCAGGAGGGCGCTGAGCACCTCGAATCCCATCGCCGAGAACAAGCAGAAACCAAGCGTGGACAGCGGAAGGAGCATGCGGCAAACCAGGCTCCCCACCCACCCTTTCCTTCAACCGCTGTCTGCCCACCTGTGACAGAGACTGTAGGTCCCGTATTGGACTCCTCACTCACCTGAGAACTCACTTTTCGAGTGGAAGCAAGTCATCCTTGACTCCGAGGGATTGCCTATGATGATGATGGAAACTGATGCTGTGTTTCTGGATGATGTCTCCAAGGGGCAACATGTAGATGAGAAATAGGAGGGGGCCAAGGTTAGCTCCTTGGGGGGCACCAGACATAACAATGCGGGGGAGGGAAGAGAAGCCGTTGCAGGTGATTCTCTGGCTACGATTAGATAGATAAGAATGGAACCAGACCTACCCAGCTGAACGACGGTGGAGAGGCATTGGAGAAGGATAGAGTGGTCTACCGTGTCAAAGGCTGCAGACAAGTCAAGAAGGACAAGGAAGAATAGTTTGCCTTTGTCACAGTCACAAAGGATGTTATTTGTGACTTTGATGAGAGCCGTTTCAGTACTGTGGCTGGCACGGAAACTTGATTGGAGGGATTCAAACATGGAATTGCAGGCAATTGGGCACGGATTTGGGAGGCGACAACACGTTCAAGGATTTTGGAGAAGGGAGGTTGGAGATGGGCCAGTAATTTGCAAGGACAGACAGATCACAGGTGGTTTTATTTGAGGAGAGGGGTGATGACGGCAGATTTGAGGGAGAGGGGGACAGTACCTGAAGGGAGCGAACCGTTAACAATATCAGCTAACATGGGAGCCAGAAAATATATCTGTTTCGATAGCAATGGTGTACAATATGGAGGTGGTAGATGTACACAGCCTTCAAATGCATCCAACTTCTCTTCTACATCAATAGTATTGCTATGACATGCTGTCTCCCTTAGCAGACCCGTACTAATACCCATACTGCATATGATGATGATGGAAACTGAGGCTGTGTTTCCGGATGATGTCGCCAAGGGGCAACATGTAGATGAAAAATAGGACAGGGCCAAGGATAGATCCTTGGGGGACACCAGACATAACGATTGGATGGAAATCCAAATACACTACATCTACTGGTTCCCCTTTATTCACCCTGCTCATTGCTTCCTCAAAGAACTCTATTAAATTTTTCAAACACGATTTCCCTTTCATAAAACCATGTTGACTCTGCTTGATTGTATTATGATTTTTTAAAAGTTCTACTACTACTTCCTTAATAATGGATTCCAGCATTTTCCCAATGATAGCTGTTAGGCTAACGGGCCAATAGTTTCCTGCTTTCTGTCTCCCTCTTTTCTTGAATAGGGGTGTTACATTTGCGGTTTTGCAATCCGCTGGGACTTTTTCAGAATCTAGAGAATTTTGGAAGATTACCACTAATGCATCCACTATTTCTGCAGCCACTTCTTTTAAGACCCTAAGATGCAGGCCATCAGGTCCAGGGGACTGTCAAGCTTTATAGTCCCATTAGTTTGCCTAATACTTTTTCTCTAGTGATAATGACTGTTTTAATTTCCTCCCTCCCTTTTGCCCCCTGATTTCCTATTATTATTGCAAAGCATTTAGTGTCTTCTACCATGAATACAAATACAAAATATTTGTTCAAAGTCTCTATCATTTTCTTGTTTCTCATTATTAATGCTCCAGTTTCATCTTCTAAGGGACCAACATTTACTTTAGCTACTTTGTTTCTTTTTCTATATTTGTAGAAGCTCTTATTGTCTGTTTTTATATTTCTTGCTAGTTTACTCTCATAATCTATTTTCTCCCTCTTTATTATTTTTGTAATCATCCTTTGCTGGTTTCTAAAGTTTTCCCAATCTTCTGGCTTACCACTAATCTTCACAACATTGTATGCCTTTTCTTTCAATTTGATACCATCCTTAACTTCCTTAGTTAGCCACAGATGGTTCATCCTTCTCATAGAGTCTTTCTTTCTCCATGGAACATATCTTTGTTGAGAATTATGAAATATCTACTTAAATGTCTGCCACTGCTTATCTACCATCTTACCTTTTAATCTATTTTCCCAGTCCACTTTAGCCAACTCTGTCTTCATACTTTTGTAATTGCCTTTATTTAGGTTTAAGACAAGTTTTTCACCCTCAAACTGAAAGTGAAATGCTATCATGTTATGATCACTCTTCCCAAGAGGATCTTTTACTATGAGATCATTAATTAATCCTGTCTCATTACACTCATTACCAGATCTAAAACAGCCTGTTCCCTGGTTGTTCCGCAATCTATTGTTCTAAGAAACTGTTCCAAATACACACTCTGTACTCGTCCTCAAGGCTACCTTTGCCAATTTGATTTGTCCAATATACATGAAGATTAAAGTCGCCCACAATTATTGCAGTACCTCTGTTACAAGCCCCGATTATTTCTTGATTTATATTCTGTCCTACAGTGCAGCTATTGATAAGGGACCTATATAGTACTTCTACCAGTGACTTCTTTCCCTTGCTATTTCTTATCTCCACCCAAACTACATTCTACATCTTGATCTTCCAAGCCAAGATCCTTTATTAACAGAGCTACCCCACCTCCTTTTCCTTTCTGTCTATCCTTCCATAATGTCAAGTGCCCCTGAATATTCAGTTCTAATCTTGGTCACCTGGCAACCACGTTTCTGTAATGGCTATCAAATCAGACCCATCAATTCATCTATCTTGTTACGAATGCTGCATGCATTCAGTAAAGAGCCTTTAATTTTGACCTTTTACCATTTTTTCCTACTCTGACCCTATTTGCTGGTGCACTCTTATGTTTCTACGCTCTGTCCCTTCCTGTCACACTCTGGTTATCATTACTCATATTGCTACTCTGCTCTATTGCCTTGTCCTTTCTCTTTAACTTTCTAAATTTCCCCTCACCTAAACTCTCCACCCCACTATTTAGTTTAAAGCCCTATCTACAGCCCTAGTTATTCGATTCCCCAGACACTGGTTCCATCACGGTTCTAGTGAAGCTCATCCCAGTGGAACAGCTCATTCTTTCTCCAGTACTGGTGCCAATGCCCCATGAACCAAAACCCATTTCTCCCATAACAATCTTTGCATTCAACTCTCTGATCTTATTGAACCTATGCCAATTTGCTCGTGGCTCAGGTAGTAATCCACAGATTTTAGGGCTCAATTTTCCCCAAAGCATTTTTCTGGCGTACTTGAAGAGTTACGCCTGTTTTTTGGGGGCCCAAGTACGGCAAAAAAAACGTTTTAAGTTTCCCTGTTTGATTTCTTCATTTTGGCGCAGCCTAACCTGTCCTTTAGTTTTGGGGGTGGAGCCTTGATTTGCGCCAAAAAGATTGGTTTGCCACAGTAACCAGGGACACAATGCGGGCTGAGGCTGGAAAGTGAAACATACAACCAGCTCGCAACCTGCACAAGGACGTTAAAATACATTGTAGCAACGTTCCTCCATTAAGTGATGAAAGTCCGCCCCCCCCCCCTCCCAATGCCGGTGCCGATCCTCGCTCCTATCCCAAACTGAAAGACCTCTCGGTCTGCTCCCCTACCCCTAGCCCTGGCAGAGTGGCCTCCCGGTCCGCTCCCCTGCCCCTAACCGTGGCCCTGTGGCCTCCTGGTCTGCTCGCCCGCACTTATCCCGAGCCGAATGGCCTCTCGGTCCGCTCCCCTGCACCTATCCCAGGCCGAGTGGCCTCCTCCCTCCCTGTCCCCACACCTAACTATACCCAAAAGGCTTTCCCCCCTCTCTCCCACTCTCTCTTACCTCTCCTGCTGCTGCTGTCCGAGCATCTGCTGCACTTACCTGCGCCGATTTCCTTAACTCTCCAGAAGGTTTTTCTACAAGAGGCCACATACACTGGCCTAAGAAGAACTGGAGTAACAGCTGACCAAACTTCCCTAAATGGCCACAATTGGTGTGCGTGGCAGGTTATGCCCGCTTTGGCTCAAAAAAAACATACCTAAAAAAATCGTAACTAGCTGAGTTACGCTGGTGCAAATTGATCGGGAAACTTGGGTTTTTTAACAGGCCAAAAAAAGTGGCCTGCGACAAAAAAAATGGCGCAAATCACTGGGGAAAATTGAGCCCTTTATCTTTGTGGTTCTGCTTTTCAATTTAGCCCCTAGCAGCTCATACTCCCTCCGCAGAACCTCGTTCTTGTCCTACCTATGTCGTTGGTACCTACATGGACCACAACAATCAGATCTTTCCCCTCCCACTCCAAGTTCCTCTCCAGCCCCAAGGAGATGTCCTTAACCCCGGCAACACAGCCTTTGGGATTCACTCTCTAGGCTGCAGAGGACAGAATCTATCCCCCTAACATTCTGTCCCCGATCACTATTACATTTCTTTTTACTCCCCCAGCTTGAATGGCCCCCTGTGCCATGGTGCTGTGGTCAATTTGCTCATCCTCCCTGCAGTCCCTGCTCTCATCCACACATACTGCAAGAACCTTGTACCCATTGGACAAGTGCAAGGGCTGAGGCTCCTCCAGTGCTACCTTCTGGATCCCCATACCTGCCTCACTTGTAATCACACCCTCCTGTCCCTGACAACGGAACAAATCTTAACCGAAGGGGTGTGACTGCCTCCTGGAACAAAGTGCCCAGGTAACTTTCTCCCTCCCTGATGCATCACAGTGTCCGAAGCTCAGACTCCAGCTCATCAAATCTGAGCTGAAATTCCTCGAGCTGCAGACACTTACTGCAGATGTGGTTGTTGTGGTTCACACAGGTGTCCACTAGCTCCCACATGCTACAGCTGCAACACATCACCTGCCCTGCCATCTGCACTGTATTTTACTTAACTAATTAGGTTTTCAAGTTTTGAAATATCACTCAATTGACTATTTCTAGTTTTTAATCTCGGTAATAACCTTGTTTAATTTATTAAATTTAGTTATATGCTTTACTGTAACTTAGCCCACAGTCCTAATTTAACCCTATTTATTTATATTTATGTTTTTATATATCAAGCAACATCTCTTGCCCCCCACTGTACCGAATTCCCACACTCGCCAAATTCCCTTGACTCTGGTGAAATTGGCACTCTGGTGAAGCTGCTCTGTGCTAATACTCTAATTATTAATTTACTTACTGTTTTACTTACCCCGAATGAAATTTTTTAATTTCCCATCTCTTAGTTTAAACCAACGCCCTTGTTTAGAGAGAGAAAAAAAGAGAAATGCTCACCAACCAATCACTTAGCTGTTTTCCTGTGATGTCACACTTTGGGTTTTCCCCTCTCCCTGTTTTTTCGAACTCTTGATTCGAAAGCAGTCCATCTGCTCCCGCTGCTGCTCCCAATGAGCCCGGTCTGTGCCTCGAACCTCGGGCTTTATTGAAGCACTCCACTACCGCCGGTTCCCTCACAGGTCCGTCCGCTCCCGCTGCTGCTCCCAACGAGCTCAGTCTGGGCCTCGAGGTTCCTTGCTTTTGTACTCTGTGCCTCTATTGATGCAGGCAAATTTAATAAGTTGTGGATTGTGGAAATCATACATAACTCATTGGAAAGATATGGGCTTTTCTGATCCCATGCATTCTCATATTTTCTATTTTAAGCTTTCAGTCTTGGCTAGGTGGTAGCACTCTTGACTCTACGTCTGTAGGTTGTGGGTTCAAGCCCCATTCCAAAAACTTCTGCACATAATCTAGGCTCACACTCCAGTGCCGTACTGAGGGAGTGCTCCACTATCGGAGGTGCCGTTTTTGAAATGAAACGTTAAAGCAAGGTCCTATTTGTCCTCTCAGGTGGAAGTAAAAGATTGCATTGTACTATTTGAAGTTGAGCAGGGGAGTTCTCCTGGTGTCCTGGCCAACATTTATACCTCAACCAACACATAAGAGTGATGATCTGGTTATTTATTTCATTGCTGTTTGTGGGAGATTTCTGTGCTCAAATTGGTTGCTGTATTTCCTACATTACAACAATGAGTACCCTTCAGAAGTGTATTATTTGGGACAGGTCAATGGATGCAGGCTAGGATGGATGGGGGCTTCATCTTGCTGCACTTGTATCTGCGGAACGACCCCAGTGGGATACCAGGCTATCATGTTTAAGAACATACGCTTGGAGACGGCAACGATAGAAATCATAGTGCAAGAACACCTCCCAGAAACCCTTGTGCTCTGGGGCTAAAATATAATGGAATATTTGATGGAATGCAAAAGATTTTTTCCTCTTTTTTGCCATTCCAACAATTTTTAAGTCAATTTGTTCACTATTAAAAAAAACAATATGCTCGCATCTCTGACATACTTGCCAAATTTTATAAAAGTGTAACCTTCCTGTTGTAATTTATTTACTTCATGGATTCTTTGTTTAAGAATTCATAGCAACACATTGCTATTAAGAACGAATTGGTTTATTTACAAAGGTTTAGCAATCACCCTGCACATTATCAGTTCATCTACTAGGCTCACAACTGCATATCTCATCGTCGATGACCTAGACCCAACTGACTGGGTTTTATTGAGTCTTGTGAACATCACGTGACTGGCTAAGCCACTCACAAGGCAACAGCTCGACAAACCTGTGAGCATGCTCACAAATGCATACATTACACCTGTGAAGTACTGCATAGGTGTACTAAAAAAATACAGTTCTTAATTTTCAAATTCTTCCACTGTGGAATATCAGCTAACAGGTTGGGAAGCTTGAAATCTGTCTGTAAACAAGATGCTCTCCTGCCTTTAAAACAGGTGCAAGAGCAGTCAGCATTAGTCAAGTCCTATTCTTAAATATTTGTCTGAAAGGTAACATCCCTAATGGCCAGTAGAGCAAGTATTGTCCGTGTCTTTAAATGACAGCTGTGTGTAGAAAGCAGAGTAATTCTCATGAGTCAGATTGTAAGAGGGCAGATCTGTGATTCTGGTTGCTCTTCCACTTAAAACAACCCCTTACTTGTCTGTCTTTGCCTTGAAGTTTATTGTCTCTATTAAAATGTCTATGCAAGCAACCAAGGCATGTTATTCTGGGTAACATGCCTTTTACCTGCTCATAGGGAGATGTTTCCCCCCCTCTTTCCAAAGACCGTAAGAAACATTTTTAATCATTCCCTCCCTCCCGCAGAGAAAACAACTGTTCAAGAGGATCTGGTATTCAGCAGTACTGCAGTCTTGCCAGTTACAAAGCTGGCGCCCCTACTTTGTAAGGTGGCGAGATTATTCAAAGAGCTTTTGAGATCAAATTATTACAATATAAATGCAATGACAATCACAGTAAGAGCAGTGCTCGTGCTTATTCAAATGAAAATGTATAAAATATCAGCGCAATTGCCACATTATTCTGGTCATGGTTGCTATTATTTCAGAGTGTAATGTCCAGAGATCATTAGAGCCTAGTCACCGGGGGAAAGAGAAGAAAGTTAGAATTTTAAGCAGGAATTTTAAGTAATGAATGCAGAGGAACTTGAGAAAGATCAATAGTTTCTGCAAGAGAATTAAAAGTCACAAAATTGATGTGGCTGACTGCTACCAGATATTAGCATCGCCTGACTGATTGATGAACTGAGGTTAGAATAGAGGGAAAAATAACATTCACTTCCTTATCCTGAGTCCCATTTTCAACTTGCTGTGTCTTCATTTTCAAAATAAAGAGAGCAGAGGGTGTACTAGTGAGCATACATGGAAAGGAAGGAAGGAAGGGAGGAAGGGAGGGAAGGAGGCAGGGAAGGAAGGACTCACATTCATATAGTGCCTTTCACAACCACCGGACGTCTCAAAGCTCTTTACAGCCAATGAAGTACTTTTTGAAGTGTGGTCGCTATTGTAAATGTAAACGCGGCAGCAAATTTGCACACAGCAAGCTCCCACAAATGGCAATGTGATAATTGTCATGTATTCAACTGTAATTGTAACCCATGTATAAACTGATCTAAGTTGTACACCGTGAGAACATTGACCAAGTGGTGAACTTGTGGGAGACACTCCTAACCTGGACTTTCAGGTATAAAAGGGGAAGCTCCGCCCACCTTCATCACTTCAGTGCGGGCTAGTAAAGGTTATTGGTCACAGAGTGACCTTCTCTCAAGTATGGGCCTCGTGTGCATTTATACTGTATAGTAAGGACATACAATTGCCGATGAGAAACTGGGATTTAAATCACGCGAGCATGGCCATTAGCAGCACAGACGAGAGGGTACTGTGTTGGTGATGATTGGGACGATTTTATTGAGAGACTACAGCAAAGTTTTGTCACCAAGGAATGGTTGGGACAGGATTCGCTGATAAACACAGGGCTCATCTCCTGACGGTTTGTGGATCCAGGACGTACTCCCTGATGAAGGATCTTCTAGCGCCAGAGAAGCCGGCGGACAAAACTTTTGAAGAGCTCAGTAAGTTGATCGGGGAACACTTTAAACCGGCGAGCAGCATGCACATGGCAAGACACCGGTTTTACACCCACCGGCGGCGAGAAGGGCAAAGCGTTCCAGACTTCGTGACAGACCTCCGGCGACTGGCGAGTCTATGTAAGTTCCCAGAAGCATGCAGAGTGGAGATGTTGCGAGACTTTTTTATTGAGGGCATCGGGCACGCTGGGCTTTTCAGGAAACCGATTGAGACCAAAGATTTGACCCTGGAAACAGCGGCTTTGATGGCCCAGACATTTATCTCAGGGGAGGAAGAGACCAGAATGATGTTTGACAAAAATCTTGGTTTAAATGCAGCAAAGGGACAGGGAGTCAACATTGTTAACGCGGGACACAGTTCTCCAGGCAGGCAGGGGCAATCGGACATGCCCGAGCATGTAGTTGAACCCAAAGGGGGAATTCAACAGAGACAATGGTTAGCTGAACGGCGATTCATGCGGCCAGTAATGGGGCCATCAACACCTGTTATTGGTGCGCTTAAGGACAGTTACAGAAACAGTCAGAGACGATCAACTGGTAATGGACCTTTTGTTTCCAGCAACGGCTCATGTTGGAGGTGTGGAGGCAAACACTCAGCCAGAGCTTGCAGGTATCAGCAATATACCTGCAGAAACTGCAACATCAGCGGTCACTTGGCGTGTATGTGCAGGAAGTCTGCAGCCAGGTTGATGTACGAGGAGGATGGGCCCGATGTAAGCCCTACAAGGACAAATGAACACTGGGGGAAACTGCTGGAAGCTGAAGTTCAGCGAGTTCATGTGGAGCACATATACAGTTCATACACCAGGACGCCACCGATAATGATGAAAGTGCTCCTCAATGGCATCCCAGTATCAATGGAGCTAGTCCCTGATGAGTATCAAACATTTCGACAAGTTGTGGACGTCCAAGGCCAGGAGGCCAAAATTAGTGCCGATTGACGCATAGCTACAGACATATAAAAGGAGATCATTCCGGTGCTAGGCAGCGCCACGGTAATCATGACCCACAAAGATTCGGAGAACAGATTGCCACTCTGGATTGTCCCGGGGGATGGTCCCGCACTACTGGGGAGGAGTTGACTTGCTGTCATGAACTGGAAATGGGGAGATGTTAATGCAATTTATTCTGTGGAGCGAGTATCATGCTCACAGGTCCTGGACAAATTTGACTCATTATTTCAACGCGGCATTGGCACTTTCATGGGGACCAAGGTAGTGATTCACATAAACCCGGACGCCACGCCAGTACACCACAAGGCCAGAGCGGTGCCGTACGTGATGCGGGAAAAGATAGAAGGCGAATTGGACCGCCTGCTGAGGGAAGGCATCATCTCGCCAGTCGAATTCAGTGACTGGGCGAGCCCGATTGTGCCAGTGCTCAAGGCGGATGGGTCGGTCAGGATATGTGCTGATTACAAGACCACCATCAATCATGTGTCACTCCAAGACCAGTACCCGCTACAGAGAGAGGAGGACCTCTTTGCGACGCTATCCGGTGGCAAACTTTTTTCAAAATTGAACCGGACCTCAGCTTACCTGACCCAGGAGCTGGCGAGTGAGTCGAAGAAGCTGACCACCACAACACACAAGGGGTTGTTTGAGAACAACAGATGTCCGTTCGGGATTCGCTCGGCCGCCGCGATCTTTCAACGAAATATGGAAAGTCTCCTCAAGCCGATTCCAAGGACGGTGGTTTTTCAAGACGACATCCTCATCACGGGTTGCGATACTGAAGAATACCTCCACAACCTGGAGGAGGTGCTACGCAGACTGGACCGGGTAGGGCTGCGACTGAAAAAGGCGAAGTGCGTGTTCCTAGCTCCAGAGGTAGAATTCCTGGGGATGAGGGTAGCAGCAGATGGGATCAGACCTATTGCATCCAAAACAGAAGCGATCCAGAGACCACCCAGACCCTGTAACACGACGGAGCTGCATTCGTTCCTGGGGCTCCTGAACTATTTTGGTAACTTTCTTTCCAAATTGAGCACGCTGTTAGAGCCGCTACACGTGCTCCTATGCAAAGGTCGCGAATGGGTCTGGGGGGACAGCCAGGAAAGGGCTTTTGATAGAGCACGCAATTTGTTATGCTCCAACAATCTGTTAACGCTATATGACCCATGTAAGAAACTTGTTTTAACGTGCGATGCATCGTCCTATGGGGTCGGGTGTGTGTTGCTGCATGTGAATGCCAAGGGTCAGTTACAGCCGGTAGCTTATGCCTCAAGAAGTCTGTCCCAGGCAGAAAGGGGCTACGGGATGGTAGAAAAGGAAGCGCTTGCATGTGTCTATGCAGTAAAAAAAATGCACTAGTACCTCTTTGGCAGGAAATTTGAGCTGGAGACAGATCACAAACCCCTAACGTTCCTTTTGGCTGACAACAAGGCCATAAATGCGAATAAATCAGCCCGCATACAAAGGTGGGCACTCACGTTAGCCGCCTATGACTATACAATTCAGCACAGACCGGGCACTGAAAACTGTGCCGATGCACTCAGCAGGCTCCCACTAGCCACCACCGAGGGGGCAACCGAGCATGCTGCTGAGATGTTCATGGTTGTTGAAGCTTTCGAAAGCGAAGGCTCACCCGTGACAGCCCATCAGATCAAAGTCTGGACTATAGAGACCCGCTACTGTCTTTAGTCAAGAAATGTGTCCTGAGTGGGGACTGGGCAACTACGTACGGGGCTTGCCCTGAGGAATTTAAACCATTTCACAGGCGCAAGGATGAACTCTCGATTCAGGCCGATTGCCTACTATAGGGAAACCGAGTAGTCATGCCCCAGATGGGTAGAGAGGTGTTCATCAGAGAACTCCACAATGAGCACCCGGGCATTGTCATGATGAAGGCACGTTTGGTGGCCAGGGATAGATGCAGACCTGGAACTTTGTGCTCGCAGGTGCAACACGTGTGCCCAGCTGGGCAATGCGCCCAGGGAAGCACCCCCCTTAGCCCCTGGTCCTGGCCCACCAAGCCATGGTCACACATCCATGTGGACTACGCAGGTCCTTTCATGGGAAAAATGTTTTTGGTTGGAGTAGACACCTACTCCAAATGGATTGAGTGTGACATTCTTAATTCAAGCACATCCTCTGCCACGGTAGAAAGTCTAAGGGCAATGTTTGCCGCCCATGGTCTACCGGATGTCTTGTGCTTTACAAGCATTGAATTTCAGGACTTCTTGGCAGGAAATGGTATCAACCATGTCAGAACGGCACCGTTCAAGCTGGCCTCAAATGGCCAGGCAGAATGAGCAGTGCAGATAATCAAACAGGGGATGCTCAGAATCCAAGGGATTCCCTACAAAGACGCTTATCACGCTTCCTGTTGGCCAATAGATCCCGACCACACTCGCTCACAGGGGTTCCACCCGCAGAGCTGCTAATGAAAAAGACGCTCAAAACCAGGTTATCCCTTATACACCCCACCATGAAAGAAATTGTTGAGAGCAGGTGCCAGTCACAATGTGACTACCATGACAGGAATGCGAGGGCGCGATGTATTGATGTAAATGATCCAGTTTTTGTCCTCAACTACGCTGCAAGGCCCAAATGGCTCACAGGCACTGTGATTGCCAAAGAGGGGAATAGGATTCTGGTAGTTAAACTTACCAATGGACAAATCTGCCGCAAACATGTGGATCAAACAAAAAGGAGGTTCAGCAACCCCATAGAAGAAGCAGAGGAAGAACATGATGTAGAGTTCACTCCACCACAGGTGACCGAACACCGGAACCAAGTGGAGGAGAGCCCAGTCACTATGGCAGTCCGGACAGGCCTGAGGCACCGCAAACAGCAGACACTCAGGCCAGCGCCCAACAACCGGAGCCCCAACTCAGGCGCTCTACAAGGGAGCGTAAACCACCAGAGAGACTTAACCTGTGATCCCAATAAGACTTTGGGGGGGAGGTGATGTCATGTATTCAACTGTCTTTGTAACCCATGTATAATCTGACCTAAGTTGTACACCGTGAGAACATTGACCACTGGGTGGTGAACTTATGGGAGACACTCCTAACCTGGACTTGCAGGTATAAAAGGGGAAGCTCCACCCACCTTCATCACTTCAGTGCTGGCTAATAAAGATTACTGGGCACAGAGTGACCTTCTCTCAAGTATGGGCCTTGTGTGCATTTATACTGTATAGTAAGGACATATTAATAATGACCAGATAATTTGTTTTAGTGATGTTGATTGAAAGATAATTATTGGCCAGGACATCAGGGAGAGCTCCTCTGCTATTCTTCGAAATAGTGCCATGGGATCTTTTACATCCACCTGAGAGAGCAGATGGGGCCTCAGTTTAACGTATCCAGCTGAAAGACGGCACCTCCGACAGTGCAGCACTCCCTCAGCACTGCACTGGAATGTCAGCCTAGATTTTTGTGGTCAAGTCCTCGGAGTGGGTGTGTTCGAGAGGGTAACAGTGAATGGTATGTGAGAGTAAGTAAGGGTGCAGAACGGTGGTAATAGAAAAGAGTTACAGGCAAGGTTCACTATAAAATAAGTCCGAACACATTTTTCTCTCAGATTTTTTTCTCAGAGATATTGGGGCCAATTTTAACTCGGGGCGCATTCGGGGCAGGTGGGGTGCAGGGTGGGAGGGAACTCTTCTGCGGGAGAGTCAGCATGAGGCCTGGGACATTTTAACTCCCGAGCCTCATTTAAATAGTCTTTCACTGTCATCTGTCCAAAAATTGAGTCGTGAGCCCAAGGACGACAGGGACTGAAGGGAACTGTCCCTGGTTTGGTTAGTACTGAGGAGTTGGTTTGGGTGAAGATCCTGGTGCAGAGGCGGTGGGGTGGGGGGGGGGGCGGGGGGATGGGGGAGGAGAGGCAAGACCAGGGCTGGTAAAGCAGAACTCCTGCTCCTCCTGGCTGATAAAGAGCCCGCATAAAAGTAAAAGTTTTTAACTCACCTTGGCTTCTTCTGTCCAGACCATGGACTCCTGCCGTAACAGTGCATGTTGGGGTGGGCCCCACATTGTGCTCCAGAATCCATGAGTAAAATATGGTGGAGTGGTGCTGATGAAATCATCGGCTTTTCCATGTAAAGTAGGCCCCTCGCGTGCCTGTTCAGAGGGAAGTTAAAATGGCGGTGGGGTTGGGATGGTGGGTGTAATGTATTTGTCTCATGGATTCTTTGCTTAAGAATTCAAAGCAACACATTGCTATTAAGAATGAGTTGGTTTATTAATAAAGGTTTAACAATCACACTACACATTACCAGTTCATCCACTAGGCCCACAACTGCATGCCTCATCGCGGATGACCGACACCCAACTGACTGGGGTTTTATTGAGTCTTGTGAATGTCACGCGATTGGCTAAGCCACTCACAATGCAACAGCTCTACAAACCTGTGAGCATATTCTCAGGTGCATACATTACAATGGGAACACGGAGTGATACTCCACCGACATCTTAAGCCCTCCACCCCTGCCTGTACCATTTCCAGCAGAGTTAACATTGTCTGCAACAGGTTGTGTCCAGATTAGGAAAAGGGGAGGTGCAACGAGACCTGGGTGTCATGGTACATCAGTCATTGAAAGTTGGCATGCAGGTACAGCAGGCGGTGAAGAAGGCAAATGGCATGTTGGCCTTCATAGCGAGAGGATTAGAGTATAGGAGCAGGGAGGTTTTGCTGCAGTTGTACAGGACCTTGGTGAGACCACACCTTAAGTATTGTGTGCAGTTTTGGTCTCCTAATCTGAGGAAGGACACTCTTGTTATTGAGGGAGCGCAGCGAAGGTTTACCAGACTGATTCCGAGATGGCAGGACTGATATACGAAGAAAGACTGGATCGACTAGGCTTATATTCGCTGGAATTTAGAAGAATGAGAGGGGCTCTCATAGAAACATACAAAATTCTGACGGGAGTGGACAGGTTAGATGCAGGAAGAATGTTCCTGATGTTGGGGAAGTCCAGAACCACAGGGGTCACAGTCTAAGGATAAGGGGTAAACCATTTAGCATCGAGATGAGGAGAAACTTCTTCACTCAGAGAATTGTGAACCTGTGGAATTCTCTACCACAGAAAGTTGTTGAGGCCAGTTTGTTAGATATATTCAAAAGGAAGTTAGATGTGGCCCTTACGACTAAAGGGATCAAGGGGTATAGAGAGAAAGCAGGAATGGGTTACTGAAGTTGCATGATCAGCCATGATCATATTGAATGGTGCTGCAGGCTTGAAGGGCCGAATGGCCTATTCCTGCACCTATTTTCTATGTTTCTATGTTTCTATGCGGGAATAGCTGTAAATACAGCATCAGCTTATCTGGGCTTGCTCACTGGTACATTGCACTGAACTGGGATTTCCAGTTCCTTATTGCTCCTGGGCTGGGATTTCATGAGCTGTAAAAATGTAACATATTACATTGATTCATTATGAGAAATTTAACATTCCCAGAGGCCTGGCTGTAGATAGAAGCCTTTAAAATGCCATTCTGCATCGTAAAATCATTTCCATTGAATTATGTCAATGCTACAACACGGAAACCGGCAGTTTGGCCCAACCACCACATTTTGTTGTTTATCCTCCACACAAGCAGTAGTCTCAATTCCATGTGTCCTCTTGTTTCCCATATCCCTTCATCACCCTTTCCTTCAAACATCTATCTAACCATCTATCATAAATTTTGACATGGTGTCTACTTCAATCACTAACTCCAATAATGCATGCTGTATAAAAATATCTAAAGCTCTAACATTTAATCTCATGTCTCCGTCCCCATATTTTAGATTCCCCAATCACTGGAAACAATCTGTTTCTATCTACCTTGTCCCAGCATTTCATAATTTTAACCACCTCTCTCAGATCACCCTGTATCTCTTTTACAATGAAAACAGCACCAGTTTTTCACATATTTGTATTTCTCATACCAGGAAGTGTCCCAGTGAATCTGTGCTAAACCATCTATATGGCCTCAATGTCCTTCCTATGGTGCGGAGCCCAAAACTGAACACAGCACTCGAAATGTGGTTTTACTCAGATTTTATATAGATTCCACCGTTGCCTCTTGACTTTTATATTCTACTTCTCTTTCCATAAACCCCAGTATCCCATTAGTTTTATTTAAACATGAAGTGCTGATTCTAATGTCTTGTGAACCTGAACAAGTTTACCTCCCAGACCTTAGCCTACTCTACTCTCTAACTGCTTCTCAGTGGCACCTCACGATTTTCCATCCTCTCTCTCTTTGGTATCTACCTGTCATCTTCCTATTTTCACTTGAGACCAAGGGCTCATCGCATTCGGAATACTGCCTCCTTACATTCTGTGGCATTATTGATTGAAATGCCAGAGTACTGTGTCACCAGCCTGCCTTTATAATTGGCGGATGTCGGAGGAAAGTCAATGCAGATCAGCAATGCCAAATGCGCACATTGTTGATCTGAATTGTTGGGCTGAAAGACCAGGCCGGCTCCAGCCAGATACAATCTACATGCAGCAGCAGCTTTAGGCCGGAGGTACCAGTCCCTCCGACGGTGACTCTTGATATCACCCGCAGCACTTTACAGAGTTGCTGCGAGTGGTGCTTTTGCCATTGGAGGCAGTGGAGGATTAGAGGGAGATGAGGAAACATTTCTTCACCCAGAGGGTGGTGGGGTCCTGGAACTCACCGCCTGAAAGGGTGGTAGAGGCAGAAACCCTCATCACATTTAAAAAGTACTTGGATGTGCACTTAAAGAGTCGTAATCTACCGGGCTACGACCTAGTGCTTGAAAGTGGGATTAGGCTGGGTAACTCTTTTTTGACCGGCATGGACACAATGAGCCAAATGGCATCCTTCTGTGTTGTAAATTTTCGATGCTTCTGTGAACTCTGTGAAGTAAGTGGGGTGGCAGATGTTTGAGTGAGTATGTTTTTGGGGGTTCACAATGGGAGAAGGCTTAAAAATCCATATAAAAAACCAATGGATTGTTTGAGGTCTGCCTGCTCCTTTCTGTAGTCCTCGCTCTCCAGCATTAGAGGAATGAGGCTGGGGTGCCTACCAATGCTCCCCCTAAGGTGGGGGGGGGGGGGGCGGGGCGGGGTGGCTGCGCTCCAATCGGGAGGTCGCTCACCAGCTGCTGTCGCCGGAACAGATACCTCGCACCAAAGGGACCGCGCACACACAAAAATTAGAGGCAACATTTGTGCCTTGATCATGACTGGAGCAACACTAACAACAATTTGTATTTATATAGCGCCTTTAACGAAGTGAAACGTCCCAAGGCGCTTCACAGGAGTGTTATGAGATCAAAAATTTGATACCGAGCTGCATAAGTAGAAATTAGTGCAAGTGACCAAAAGCTCAGTCAAAGAGATATGTTTTAAGAAGCGTCTTGAAGGAGGAAAAAGAGATGGCGAGATGGAGAAGTTTACGCGGGGAGTTCCAGAGCTTGCAACAGAAGGCACAGCCACCAATTAGGGATGCTCAAGAGGGCAGAATTAGAGGAGTGCAGACATCTTGAGGGGTTGTGGGGCTGGAAAAAATTACAGATAGGGAGGGGCAAGGCCATGGAGGAATTTGAAAATAAGGATGATAATTTTGAAATCAAGGTGTTGCTTAACCGGAAGCCAATGTAGGTCAGCGGGCACAGGTGAGAGGGATTTGGTGCGAATTAGGATACAAGCATCCGAGTTATGGATCGCCTCTAGTTTACGTAGGGGAAAATGTGGGAGGCCAGCCAAGAGTGCGTTGGAATAGTCAAATCTAGAGGTAACATGGATGAAGGCTTCAGCAGCAAATGAGCTGAGGCAGCGGCGATGACAGGCGATGTTACGGAGGTGGAAATAGGCAGTCTTAAATATGCTGCGGATATGTGGTCGAAAGCTCATTTCAGGGTCAAATCAGAGCTGCTGCTGATTAAGGTGGATCTCCATAACCAGGAACACAAGTGGAGATTGGAGAATGGTGAATTTTCAGGAATTTTGTGTGATAATGTTTTGTGGACCAGGGAGTATTTGGGAGCTTAAATGGATGTGGTAGAATCTCCAGTCGAACAGTCTGTTCTACAAATGAAATATCCTATCCTTATTCCCTGCTTTCTCATGCGACTTCTTGCACTGTTGCAGTAATTCAAAAATATTTTTTGGGATGGCCTTCACTTAGAATACAGCGGAACTGATAATATATTGGTTTATTAATTATTCCTTTCTCTTCTCATAGGAATCTTCTGGATGTGGATACCTTCTCGAAGTCAGATCCTGGTAAGTGCAACTGTTTATGTCGTTGTACTGAGTTCAAAGGTTATGTGCAGCAGCTTCCCAGACATTGCGGGTAATTTTAACCCCCTCCATGTGTCCACTGTTAACTACTGCCAACCGGGTTTCCTTGGTCTTGAGAAAACTAGCAGGTCACAGGAGGCGATAAGGGCTGGATCCATTAGTTCAGTACCTTTACAGCAAGTTTGTGGGCCAGGAGGAGCAGCAGTGTTTCCTCCAGGCCCAACAAGCTAACCGGTAAAATCCCCCACATCCACGATCTTAAACCCCTCAACTTCCCCGGCACCCCTACCCACCCCGCAATCACCGGCGCCCCCATGGCTTTCGGGCAGGAAACCTGGAAAAAATTTGAAACACGGCCTGCAATTAAAGCTTTAGAGTCATCGGGGAAATCTGTTCTTTTGCGGTTCCTGTCCATAACACCGCCCCCACTCCCCCACCCCCCCGCCCCCGCCGGCACCCATTTCCGATTACACGCCTCTGTAAATATCAGGAACCTTATTTGAGAAACACCAACTGCAAATGACTCGGATCAAATTTTCAGCTGTTCTGCATTGATGCTGGTACATTTGCTTGTGGTGGTGGTGGTGGAGGGTTTGGTTGGACATCAGTTGAGATGACATAGAAACCAGCACATAACTAGGAATCTACCACAAACGTTGTAACACTCAAGGACTGATGGTACGTCTGTAAGAGCAAAGTTTGTGAATCTTAATGCTTGAGTGCGCCACAGCCTTGAATACAATCCCTCGGGTCCTGCTGAATTTAACGGCGGGACCTGATTAACATTTCTTGTCTCTGTCTCCGGGCTGCGGCCAGCTAGATTGAGAGCGTGTTTGGTGGGTAGACCTTCGGCACCTGGCCGCAGCTGGGGGAGGTGGGTGATCAGAATGGTCGAGTGGAGATTGAAAGGACCGGTGTAGGGGAGATCGGAGGCCTCAGGGAGCAGCAGATCGGAAGAGTTGGCGGGGCAGATCGGAAGAGTTGGGGGGGGGGAAGATCGGGAGGGTCGGGATATCCGGTCGGGGGTTAAGCAAATCAACTGGATCCAGCAGGTAATTGGAAAGGCACTTACCTCCTAGATCTAGCAGTCCTCATCTCCCTTTAGCTGCTGGGTTTTCCAAGGCTTGGAAAACCTGGCTAGCCAGGGTTAAATTAAAATGCTAGCTATTTAAATTTAAAATAATGGTTAATTCTGAGGCACTCATAAGACTTGAAGGACCAACCGCCTCCTAACCCCTATCCCTCCTCCATTAAAATCGGAAATGGGCCAGTTGGAAGTGTTGGGTTTCAGGTATTTTACATTTTCACATACTACCCGACCCAAACCCATATATTTTTGTGAGGTTAAAATCCCCCCCAGGGGCATCTGGGACCTTAGCCAACTGTCTATCTCCTTAACCAATCAGATTGAATGATTGTTAAATAAACAGCGCAAGGACTGACAAGGAAGTGTAAATTAGAGTGGATGAATTCAATGTCAAGTCAGGTACAGAAAGAGAAATAAAGAGAGGGAAATAAAGATTGGATTAAGAGAGAACAAAGAAACAGAAAGGAAGAGTAAAAAAAAGTTTAAACTTGACATTTTTAAAATCTGAAACAATGAAGTCCTGAAAGAATAAGACTCCACATTTGTCATAATTAATTTTCAGTACCAGAGAGGTTGACCAGCAGTAATTAATAATTATCATGTCATTAAAAGTGTACTTAGACTTGAAATGATTTGACTTAACTTTCTGTGGTGAGTTTAATTTTTATCTACCATTCAAATGCAGCAACTTCACACCATTGAATGCATTTCAATAGTGAGGCAGACAGTGAGATGCTGTTTTTGCAAAGCTAATGGTGTTGTGGCACAACTTGGACAGCAATGTTTGGATATTGCTATTTAACCGCGCATCTGCCCTCATCTGAAGTCGCTGTACCATTTGCCTTAAATAACGGCGAGCGCCATTAGCCTCACTGTTATTTTGACAGCAAAATCTGGTCCCATTAACTCAGTTTTCACTCATAGAAAGTCCAGTCAAGAGTGCACATGGGCAATTAGATAACTGACGGAAGAGGCTTCATGAACATCCCCATCCTTAACTGTAGCGGAGTCCAGTATGTGAGTCAAAAATACCAATCCTACATGGTGTCCTCCTGAGGTCATCCAGCACTGCCGCAGTGTGTCTGCAGTGTGCATTGTCGACAGGATGCCCTGCAGCAGCTCACTAAGTTTGCTTTGACAGCACCTCTCGACCTCGTGATCGCTACCACCTAGAAGGACAAGGACAGCAATGCCATGGGAACACCATCACCTGCAGGTTCCCTTCCAAGTCACATATTGTCCTGTCTTGGATATACATTAGCATTGTTGTTGGATACAAGTCCTGCTATTCTTTACTGTGGAAGCACCATCACAAAGACTGCAGTGGTTTAAGGTGAAAGCCTCTCACCATTTTAGGGCAAAGAGGGATGGGCAGTAAACACAGCCTTGCCAGCGTCACCCACCTCCTGTGAACACATTTTTAAAATACTGGATAAAATTTCCAGTCTTTTGATTATCACAACGCTATCCAAACACACTTTCATTACAAAATGCGGCACTTTGAAGGGATGAACCTCCCATAGTGCTAATGAGAGGAATACTTGCCCCTGTGCAGAATACGGAATTGGAGCATGGCGATGCTTCTATTAATTGAAGAGCTTGTTTGTGTTGAAGGAGACGGAAAATTTATAGAAACCAGGATTTAACATCTCATTAGAAGAAGAACTGAGTGCAGAGATTTGAAAAACCTGTCTACCAACACTTATAAAACTGGGAGTTGATGCTTAAAGTGAATCCTCAAGCTATGTGATCGGCAGCGAGCATTTCCAATTCAAGCATTAACTAATAGTGCTTTGGTTGTAGGTTCCAGTCTCACTCCAAGAACTTGAGCACATAAATCCATGCTGACACTCCAGTGCTGTGCTGAAGGAGTGCTGCACTGTTGGAGATGCTATCTTTCGGATGAGACGTTAAACTGCTGGCTCAATTGGATGTAAAAGATCCCATGGCACTTTTTCAAAGAAGAGCAGGGGAGTTATCCCCGGTGTCCTGGGGCCAATATTTATCCCTCAATCAACATAACAAAAACAGTTTATCTGGTCATTATCACAATGCTGTTTGTGAGAGCTTGCTGTGCGCAAATTGGCTGCCGCGTTTCCTACATTACACCAGTGACTACACTCCAAAAAGCACTTCATTGGCTGTAAAATGCTTTGAGATGTCCGATGGTTGTGAAAGATGCTATATAAATACACATCTTTCTTTCTTTGCCTGAGAATCTAAAGGTCAAAAACTTCCAATTGTGAATCTTTAACAAATATTTTTCTTTATTCAGATTTGGTTTACTTCCCCAACTCTTGATATTTTGATGAATATTGCACAGATGTCATAACTTGGTGTCAATTCATATAATTGATGTTTAAGAGGAGTACATTAGATAAAGGTGTAATAATATAATTGAAAGCAACAATTTATTTCCAATGTTTTCCCTCCTACCCTGGTTACTGCTCCATGGGCGGGGCGGGGGGTGGGGAGGGGGTTGGTACCTTACCTAAATGGGTACTAGCTTTAATTGGGTGCCTGATAGTTGAAAGTTGAAAGAATTATTTCCTTCTAGAACTCCCACACACTTTGCACAATGTTGATGTTTCCAGGGAGCAAGGGCAGTGAGTGACAGCCTAAATCATGAATATATACATGTGGAACAGGAACAGTACTGCACACCATTTTCTGATATTTAAAAAGAAAGAAAGACTTACATTTATATAGCGCCTTTTATGACCACCAGGCATCTCAAAGCGCTTTACAGCCAATGAAGTACTTTTGGAGTGCAATGTGGGAAAAGCGGCAGCCATATAGTGCACAGCAAGCTCTCACAACCAGTAATGTGATAATGACCAGGTAAAGTGTTTTTGTTATGTTGATCGAGGGACACCGGCGATAACTCCCTTGCTCTTCTTTGAAATAGTGGGATCTTTTATGTCCACCTGAGAGCAGACGAGACCTCAGTTTAACGTCTGATCTGAAAGACGGCACCTCCGACAGTGCAGCACTCCCTCAGCACTGCACTGGAGTGTCAACCTAGATTTACGTGCTCAAGTCTCTGGAGTGGGACTTGAATCCACAACCTTCGTAACTCAGAGGCGAGTGTACTGCCCACTCAGCCACGGCTGACAATCGCGCATGGGACATGAAGTCTGAAGGATGTCCATTTCAAATGGATGTGGCAGTGACTGATTAGAAATACCAAATTATGTAACTTCAAAAAATATTTCAGTCATATTATAACTGTTTTTATTCATTTATTTCTGCTCCCATTTTGTTTAGCCTTGGTCTCCATTGTTCCTTCCCCTCCCCACCACCATGACTTGCACCAGTGAGTTTCCTGATAGGAATCCCCCTAGCTGAAGAAGAGGGCCTATGGAGTGATGCCAGGTGGGTCGCTGTGTCCATAAGATGCTCAGTGCCCATCGACCGAGACCCTCCCAACTGGCGGCTAGACGTTACTTTGGCAGAAAGCTAGTGCTGACAGGGGCTTCTCTTCCGAAGGGAAGCTGAGACGGCAGACCAAATGACATCTCTAAAATATGCAACTGCCTAACTGCAATGTTCGATGGTTCCTTGGAAGTGTCCCAACCACAATATGACATGCTTTCGGTGGCACTGCATGAAAAGAGTAGTGCTGGGGCGAGCAAGAGCCAACCAAGTCTGATTCGCCGCACCTGTCAAGGTACCAGCAGTCACACCTGCAAGCCTTGGCACATCTATGTAGCAGTGACAATGGAGATCCATCAATACGAGGTCTGGATAAGCAGAGAGCTCAGTGTAGAATTTGTGGCATTTTCTGCAAGGTTACCTGTGGCTATCATGGGGCATAGCGCAGGCACATGCAGCGGCAGTAACAGTCAGTTGTGCTCTGAAACCTGGCATGCTTTAGTGCTTTCAGATCTTTCCCAGGAATAGAATTTAAGGGCTCAATTTTCCCCAGTTATCTGCGCCGCTTTTTGGCGCGTGACACTTTTATTGGCCGAAACTAAAATATCCAAGTTTCCCCAAAGTTTGTGCACCAGCGTAATTCAGTTACGATTTTTTTTTAGGTTAGCTTTTTTTTGCGTCATAGGGGGCTTAACCTGATATCTGAGCCAGTTTTTCACATTTAAGCAAGTTTGGCCAATTTATATTTCTCCAAGGATGGCGTATGTGACCACTCCCAAAAAACCTACCGGGCACTTAAGAAAAATCAGCGTAGAAAGACGCTATTGTTTTTATGCGAAGTTTTGGAGGGAGTCAAGAACACATTAAATACGCATCATGAAGCTTAATTTTTTCAAACTTAAAATGTAGAAGATGGAAGTCTAATGCAATTCTTTAATCTTGGCTTTTTTACAAAGTACCACGCCACCACTGAACATCTCCTCACCAGACTTGACGGTCGGAGCATTGGCCGGCAGAATCACTCCCTCGCCCGGATACAGAGGCTCGGGGCTAGACTGGGGAGGTGGGGGGAAGCTGAACTGAAGGCACGAGAAGCCTTACACTATGCAGCAGCATCAAAAGAAACCCGGGGGTGGGGAAGGGGTGGGTGTTTGCCGAGCCCCTGTGTCCGGGCAAGGGAGCGATTCTGTCGGCCGACCCTCGAGCCCGGTGAGGAGACGTTCAGTCAGTGGTGGGATGGTACTTTGAAAAAAATCTAAAATTAAGGAATTGCATTAGACTTCGTTGCCCCAAACGTCTTCATTGAATGCCTTGCTTCCGTTCTAAACAAGCCTATTGCTCATGTGCAGACCTGGGTGTGGTCCAAGCTCAGGCATCGACCTTGGGGAGAGAGAGAACAAAAAAGCTTTAACTCCTTGTCCTGCTGTTTTGAGCTTCTTGCAAAGGTACAATTTAAATATGGGGGCAATATTGACAAAGCCATACCTCGTGCAAGCCTTCTACATGATGGTGCTGCAGAGGAGATGATTGATTAGACATCATCCCATGAGGAACCTCAGAGCATGTAGGATGATGGGCAGGAGGCCTTACCCATGTCAGGTATATCAAGATAGGCATTCATACTGGCACCTGAGTGATGCAGACAGTGTCAGAAGGCTCGTTTCTGCAGAAAAGTTGTAACCGAGATCTGTGAGTTAGTAAAAGCAGATCTGCAACCTAGAAGCATCAGGAGGACTGCTTTGTCAGTTGAAGTGAAGGTTATGTAAAGTCCTATCCCCTCAGTACAGATTCACACGAGGCATGAAGTGAAGTCAAGGTCACTCTGGACCTGCACCTTTATTTCACAGCTCTGGAATGCTGCACTTGCCTGAGACCTGTCCTTATATATCTGTCTCTTGCAAGTGCACCCCTGGTGGTAAGGTATGCTGGTGGTTACAAGTCATATCTTATTACAGTCATATATAGCATGTTAGGATACAGTTATATATAATAATGTAAGAAACATTACATCACCCTCCCCCAAGGTCTTATTGTCCTTATAGGTTAAGTCTCTCAGGTGGTCTACGCTCTCGCGTGGAGCGTCTGAGTTGTGGTTCAGTTGTTTGCCTTGGTGTCTGTTTATCTTTGGGTGTGGTTGCTGGTATCTCACCTGGGCTGTCTGTTTCAATTGGTGTGATTGTTGTTGACTCGCCTGGGCTGTCTGTTGGGATTGACCTTTCCTCAGGTTGTTCCCTCTGTCTGTCCACCAGGTGTGGTGCAAGTTCCACATTGTAGTCTGCCTCTGGTTCCGCAGTGTTGTTGGTAAATCTGCTTTTGACTTGGTCTACATGCCTCCGGCAGGTTTTGCCATTGTCCATTTGTACTACCAGTAGCCTGTTTCCTTCCTTGCCCGTTACTGTCCCTGCAAGCCATTTGGGACCCCTGCCATAGTTTAGTACAAACACTTTGTCCCCTATCTCATTCCATCTCCCCCTCGAATTTCTGTCATGGTACTAAGTCAGCTGATGGTGCTTTGCCTCAACAATTTTGTGCATGTCTGGGAGGATTAATGAGAGCCTTGTTTTTAAAGTCCTTTTCATCAACAGTTGCGCGGGGGGGATCACAGTCTGTTAGTGCGGATGAAATCTGTATGCCAGCAGCAGTCACGACAGGCGACACTGCAGCGTGGGACCTTGGATTTTAAGCATGCCTTGTTTAAAGATTTGCACTGCTTTCTCTGCCTGGCCATTGGAGGCCGGCTTGAACGGTGCCGTCTTGACGTGATTTATGCCGTGGTCAATTATAAAGTCTTGGAATTCTGCGCTGGTGAAGCACGGACCATTGTCACTGACCAATATGTCAGGGATTCCATGCGTTGCAAACATGGTTGCGAGGCTCTCCACAGTGGTGGAGGTTGTGCTCGAGTTTAAAATGGTGCATTCGATCCACTTTGAAAATGCATCTACAACTACGAGGAACATTTTGCCCATGAATGGGCCAGCATAGTCTATGTGCACCCGCGACCACGGTTTGGTAGGCCAGGGCCAGGGGCTCAGTGGAGCCTCCCTGGGGGCATTGCTGAGTTGGGCACAAATGGTGCACCTTCGGACGCAGAGCTCCAAGTCCGCGTCAATACCAGGCCACCAGACATGGGATCTGGCTATGGCCTTCATGGGAACGATCCCCGGGTGCTCGCGGTGGAGCTCCCAGACAAATGCCTCTCTGCCTCGCAGAGGCATGACTACTCGGCTGCCCCATATCAGGCAGTCTGCTTGTAGTGATAGCTCATGCATGCGCCTGTGAAAGGGTTTTAATTCCTCGGGGCAGGCATCGCGAGCCTCTGCCCAGTCACCGGTTAGGACACATCTTTTTACTAAGGATAACGTGGGGTCACTGGGCGTCCAGGCTCTGATTTGGCGAGCCGTCATGGGCAAACCTGTGGACTCGAAGGCATTGATTGCCATGACTATCTCATAATCCTGTTCGTCAGACCCTTCCGTGGTCGCCAAGGGTAGCCTGCTGAGCGCGTCAGCACAGTTGTCTGTGCCTGGTCTGTGCCTTATGGTGTAGTCGTAGGACGCCAGCATGAGTACCCACCGTTGAATTCGCGCTGAGGCGTTGGCATTTATTGCCTTGTTCTCGGATAGGAGGGACGTGAGGGGCTTGTAGTCAGTTTCTAACGCGAACTTGGCCCCGAAAAGGTATTGGTGCATCTTTTTGACACCGTACACGCACGCGAGCGCCTCCTTCTCTACCATTCCGTACCCGCGCTCCGCCCGCGAAAGTGACCTGGAGGCATAAGCTATGGGTTGTAATTTGCCCGCAGTATTGACATGTTGCAAAACGCACCCGACACCATACGCTGACGCATCGCATGTGAGAACTAGCTTTTTACCTGGGTCAAAGAAAGTCAAAACACTGTTGGAACACAGAAGGTTGCGTGCCTTATTGAAGGCACGTTCCTGGGCATCCCCCCAAAACCAATCGCACCCCTTTCTGAGTAGCACATGGAGAGGCTCCAGCAGCGTGCTTAAGTTCTGCATAAAGTTCCCAAAGTAATTGAGTTGCCCGAGAAAGGCGTGCAGTTCTAAGACATTCCGGGGCTTGGGTGCCAGGCGAATTGCTTCTGTTTTGGACTCTGTTGGGCGGATTCCATCAGCGGCAATCCTTCTGCCCAAAAATTCAACCTCGGGTGCGAGAAACAGGCACTTGGATTTCTTGACTCGTAGGCCTACCCGATCCAACCGCTTTAGTACTTCCTCCAAATTACGGAGATGGGAGTCGGTGTCCCTGCCCGTGATAAGTATGTCATCTTGAAATACAACCGTCCCCGGGATGGACTTGAGCAGACTCTCCATGTTGCGCTGGAATATGGCAGCTGCCGACCTGATGCCGAATGGGCATCGATTGTACATGAAAAGGCCTCGATGTGTGTTGATGGTGGTGAGTAGCTTGGATTCCTCGGTCAATTCTTGCGTTATATACGCAGATGTGAGGTCTAATTTTGAGAAAAGTTTACCACCAGCCAATGTGGCAAATAAGTCCTCCGCTCTGGGCAGTGGGTACTGGTCCTGTAGGGAGACTCTGTTTATGGTAGATTTGTAGTCCCCAAGATTCGGACGGATCCATCAGGCTTCATGACTGGGACGATGGGATTTGCCCAGTCGCTAAATTCCACAGGTGATATAATGCCTTCCTGCAGAAGCCTGTTTAGTTCGTGTTCAATCTTTTCCCTCATTACATAGGGTACAGCTCTGGCCTTGTGATGGACCAGTGTAGCATTGTGTGTGATGTAGATTTTGACTTTGGCCCTTTTGTAAGTGCCCACACCTGGCTGAAAGAGAGGTTCAAATCGCATTATAACTGTTGAGCAGGAGGTCCGTTCCTCTCCTGACGGACCGCGTTGCAGAATTGGAGCTGAGGGTGGATTCACTCTGGAGCATCCACAATGCTGAGAATGACGTGAGTAGCTCGTGTAGCGAGTTGGTCTTACCGCAGGTGAAGGGTCCACAGCCAGCTAGGGAATGGAAGACCAGCAGGAAGAGCAGTGCAAGGAAGGTAGTGCAGGGGTCCCCTGCGGTCATCCCCCTGCAAAACAGATACACCGCTTTGGGTACTGTTGAGGAGGATGACTCATCAGGGGAGGGCAGCAGCAGCCAAGTTCATGGCACCATGCTGCACAGAAGGGTGGGAAAAAGAGTGGGAGAGCTATAGTGATAGGGGACTCTATTGTAAGGGGAATAGATAGTAGTTTCTGCGGCCGCAACCCAGATTCCAGGATGGTATGTTGCCTCCCTGGTGCAAGGGTCAGGGATGCCTCAGAGTGGCTGCAGAGCATTCTGGAGAGGGAGGGTGAACAGCCAGTTGTCGTGGTGCACGTTGGTACCAACGATATAGGTAAGAAGCGGGAAGAGGTCCTACAAGCTGAATTTAGGGAGCTAGGAGTTAAATTATAAAGTAGGACCTCAAAGGTAGTAATCTCTGGATTGCTACCAGTGCCACATGCTAATCAGAGTAGAGGAAGCAGGATAGTTAGAATAAATACGTGGCTTGAGCAGTGGTGCAAGACGGAGGGATTCAAATTCCTGGGACATTGGAACCAGTTCTGGGGGAAGTAGGACCTGTACAAAAGGGACGGTCTGCACTTGGGTAGGACTGGAACTGCTGTCCTTGGGGTAACATTTGTTAATGCAGTTCTGGAGTGTTTAAACTAATATGGCAGTGGGATGGGAACCTATGCAGCGAGATAGGGCGAAGTAATATGGAGTCAGAAACAGATGGTAGAAAGGTAAAAAGCAATAGTGGAAGGCCGAGTAAACAAAGGCAAGAAACAAGAAGGGCCACACTACATCATAATTCTAAAAGGACAAAGGGTGTTAAAAAAACAAGCCTGAAGGCTTTGTGTCTTAATGCAAGGAGTATCCGTAATAAGGTGGATGAATTAACTGTGCAAATAGATGTTAACGGATGTGATGTGATTGGGATTACAGAGACGTGGCTCCAGGATGGTCAGGGCTGGGAACTCAACATCCAAGGGTATTCAACATTCAGGAAGGGTAGAATAAAAGGAAAAGGAGGTGGGGTAGCATTGCTGGTTAAAGAGGAGATTAATGCAATAGTTAGGAAGGACATTAGCTTGGATGATGTGGAATCTATATGGTTAGAGCTGCAGAATACCAAAGGGCAAAAACGTTAGTGGGAGTTGTGTGCAGACCTCCAAACAGTAGTAGTGATGTTGGGGAGGGCATCAAACAGGAAATTAGGGGTGCATGCAATAAAGGTGCAGCAGTTATCATGGGTGACTTTAATATGCACATAGATTGGGCTAACCAAACTGGAAGCAATACGGTGGAGGAGGATTTCCTGGAGTGCATAAGGGATAGTTTTCTCGACCAATATGTCGAGGAATCAACTGGGGGGGAGGCCATCTTAGACTGGGTGTTGTGTAATGAGAGAGGATTAATTAGCAATCTCATTGTGCAAGGCCCCTTGGGGAAGAGTGACCATAATATGGTGGAATTCTACATTAGGATGGAGAATGAAACAGTTAATTCAGAGACCATGGTCCAGAACTTAAAGAAGGGTAACTTTGAAGGTATGAGGCGTGAATCGACTAGGATAGATTGGCAAATTATACTTAAGGGGTTGACTGTGGATGGACAATGGCAGACATTTGTACAACAATTGTACATCCCTGTCTGGCATAAAAATAAAAAAGGGAAGGTGGCTCAACCGTGGCTATCAAGGGAAATCAGGGATAATATTAAAGCCAAGGAAGTGGCATACAAATTGGCCAGAAATAGCAGTGAACCTGGGGACTGGGAGAAATTTAGAACTCTGCAGAGGAGGACAAAGGGTTTGATTAGGGCAGGGAAAATAGAGTACGAGAGGAAGCTTGCAGGGAACATTAAGACGGACTGCAAATGTTTCTATAGATATGTAAAGAGAAAAAGGTTAGTAAAGACAAACGTGGGTCCCTTGCAGTCAGAATCAGGGGAAGTCATAACGGGGAACAAAGAAATGGCAGAACAATTGAACAAGTACTTTGGTTCGGTATTCACTAAGGAGGACACAAACAACCTTCCAGATATAAAAGGGGTCAGAGGATCTAGTAAAAGAAGGAGGAACTGAGGGAAATCCTTATTCTTTGGGAAATTGTGTTGGGGAAATTGATGGGATTGAAGGCCGATAAATCCCCAGGGCCTGATGGACTGCATCCCAGAGTACTTAAGGAGATGGCCTTGGAAATAGCGGATGCATTGACAGCCATTTTCCAACATTCCATAGACTCTGGATCAGTTCCTATGGAGTGGAGGGTAGCCAATGTAATCCCACTTTTTAAAAAAGGAGGGAGAGAGAAAACAGGGAATTATAGACCGGTCAGCCTGACATCAGGGTAAAATGATGAAATCAATTATTAAGAATGTCATAGCAGCGCATTTGGAAAGAGGTGACATGATAGGTCCAAGTCAGCATGGATTTGTGAAAGGGAGATCATGCTTGACAAATCTCCTGGAATTTTTTGAGGATGTTTCCAGTAGAGTGGACAAGGGAGAACCAGTTGATGTGGTATATTTGGACTTTCAGAAGGCTTTCGACAAGGTCCCACACAAGAGATTAATGTGCAAAGTTAAAGCACATGGGATTGGGGGTAGTGTGCTGACATGGATTGAGAACTGGTTGTCAGACAGGAAGCAGAGAGTAGGAGTAAATGGGCACTTTTCAGAATGGCAGGCAGTGACTAGTGGGGTACCGCAAGGTTCTGTGCTGGGGCTCCAGCTGTTTACATTGTATATTAATGATTTAGACGAGGGGATTAAATGTAGTATCTCCAAATTTGCGGATGACACTAAGTTGGGTGACAGTGTGAGCTGCGAGGAGGATGCTATGAGGCTGCAGAGTGACTTGGATAGGTTAGGTGAGTGGGCAAATGCATGGCAGATGAAGTATAATGTGGATAAATGTGAGGTTATCCACTTTGGTGATAAAAACCGAGAGACAGACTATTATCTGAATGGTGACAGATTAGGAAAAGGGGAGTTGCAATGGGACCTGGGTGTCATGGTACATCAGTCATTGAAGGTTGGCATGCAGGTACAGCAGGCGGTTAAGAAAGCAAATGGCATGTTGGCCTTCATAGCGAGGGGATTTGAGTACAGGGGCAGGGAGGTGTTGCTACAGTTGTTCAGGGCCTTGGTGAGGCCACACCTGGAGTATTGTGTACAGTTTTGGTCTCCTAACTTGAGGAAGGACATTCTTGCTATTGAGGGAGTGCAGCGAAGGTTCACCAGACTGATTCCCGGGATGGCAGGACTGACATATCAAGAAAGACTGGATCAACTGAGCTTGTATTCACTGGAGTTCAGAAGAATGAGAGGGGATCTCATAGAAACGTTTAAAATTCTGACGGGTTTAGACAGGTTAGATGCAGGAAGAATGTTCCCAATGTTGGGGAAGTCCAGAACCAGGGGTCACAGTCTAAGGATAAGGGGTAATCAATTTAGGACCAAGATGAGGAGAAACTTCTTCACCCAGAGAGTGGTGAACCTGTGGAATTCTCTACCACAGAAAGTTGTTGAGGCCAATTCACTAAATATATTCAAAAAGGAGTTAGATGTAGTCCTTACCATTAGGGGGATCAAGGGGTATGGCGAGAAAGCAGGAATGGGGTACTGAAGTTGCATGTTTAGCCATGAACTCATTGAATGGCGGTGCAGGCTCGAAGGGCCGAATGGCCTACTCCTGCACCTATTTTCTATGTTTCTATGACATGGCATGGACATCATCCCATTTCCAGTTTAGTTTTGCCAGCCAGCTTCTCCCCAGCAGTACTGGGGGACCTCCGGGGACAATCCACAGGGGAAGTCGGTTCACTGTCCCTTTGTGTGTGACAGTGAGCATGGCGCTGCCGAGGACTGGTATGATTTATTTGATCTAGGTCCTTAGTTTGATGTCAACCCTTGTGAGTTTTGGTCTGTCTCTTTTATGCGGCCACAGTTGTTCAAATTGTTGAGCACCCATGAGAGATAGACTCGCTCCCGTATTCAGCTCCATGTTGACAGATATAGAAAAGAAAATAAGTGCAGGAGTAGGCCATTCGGCTCTTCTGGCCCATTGAGTAGGACCCTCATCATTATAGGAGGCGTCCTGTTGTAGGAGCAGCGGCCATTGATCGTGTTTACCCGCTGTACATCGGTGTCCCGGGTACTGTCCCCACCATCTTCTAGTCTGCTTTCTGACCCATCCGATTCGTATACCAGCTGAGCTGCCGTTTTCTTGCACATGCGGGCCAAATGCCCTGTATATTCACAATTTCTGCAAACAGCTTACTGAAATCGACATCCCCTTGACGAGTGCCCACCCCCACACCTCCAGCACAGACCTGTTCCATTGTTCAAAGTGTTCCCAAAGAATGAGCTGTGTCTGGCTGATCTCTCTTGAGCTTCTCTCAGTTTGTAGTTGATTGCTCGCATTGTGGGTTGATGAGGTGTGAACGGCCGTTCCTGTGGCCTTTGATGGCTTCTGCCTGCTGTCGAGAGCCTGTTCTCCTGGTTTTGTCTTGTTTAGTGCTGTGAACTTCTTGTTCCGATATTTCGTTAGTTGTCGTACCTGCATTGTAAATCAATTAGCAGCGTGTGGAGGTGCGTCGCTGAGTTGGGAGCAGCGTCGAGGAGGTGCGTGGAGAGGCGTGAGTTCCGGGGTCGGCGAGAGGCCTATAAAAGGCCCAATGCGGCGGCAGTCGGGAGCCGCGTGTGGAGGTGCGTCGCTGAGTCGGGAGCAGCGTGAGGAGGTGCGTGGAGAGGCGTGCCAGTGCAGCTACAGGGAGAAGGCAAAAAAGAAGTAGAAAGAAACAGAAAGGTGACATCACAGCCAAGGGGGTAAGTGATTGGTGAGTAGTTTTTCTTTTTTCTCTTCTATAACAGTGAGTAAACTTTAGCATTGTTGTTGCCTATCTAAGGGTTAAGTCATGGCAGGAGAGCTCGGTCACGTGTTATGCTCCTCCTGTACCATGTGGGAACACGGGACGCCTCCAGTGTGCCTGACGACTATGTGTGCGGGAAGTGTATCCGCCTCCAGCTCCTGACAGACCGCGTTGCAGAGTTGGAGCTGAGGGTGCATTCACTCTGGAGCATCCACGATGCTGAGAATGACGTGAATAGCACGTTTAGTGAGTTGGTCATACCGTAGGTGAAGGGTCCACAGCCAGCTAGGGAATGGAAGACCAGCAGGAAGAGTAGTGCAAGGAAGGTAGTGCAGGGGTCCCTTGCGGTCATCCCCCTGCAAAACAGATGCACCGTTTTGAGTACTGTTGAGGGGGATGACTCATCAGGGGAGGGCAGCAGCAGCACCGTGGCTGGCTCTGCTGCACAGGAGGGCAGGAAGAAGAGTGGGAGAGCGATAGTGATAGGGGATTCGATTGTAAGGGGAATAGATAGGGGTTTCTGCGGCCGCAACCGAGACTCCAGGATGGTATGTTGCCTCCCTGGTGCAAGGGTCAAGGATGTCTCGGAGTGGGTGAAGGATATTCTGAAAAGGGAGGGTGAACAGCCAGTTGTCGTGGTGCACATTGGTACCAACGATATAGGTAAAAAAAGGGATGAGGTCCTATGAGATGAATTTAAGGAGCTAGGAGCTAAATTAAAACGTAGGACCTCAAAAGTAGTAATCTCGGGATTGCCACCAGTGCCACGTGCTCGTCAGAGTAGGAATCGCAGGATAGCTCAGATGAATACGTGGCTTGAGCAGTGGTGCAGCAGGGAGGGATTCAAATTCCTGGGGCATTGGAACTGGTTCTAGGGGAGGTGGGACCAGTACAAACCGGACGGTCTGCACCTAGGCAGGACCGGAACCAATGTCCTAGGGGGGAGTGTTTGCTAGTGCTGTTGGGGAGGAGTTAAACTAATGTGGCAGGGGGATGGGAACCAATGCAGGGAGACAGAGGGAAACAAAAAGGAGACAAAAGCAAAAGACAGAAAGGAGATGAGTAAAAGTGGAGGGCTGAGAAACCCAAGGCAAAAAACAAAAAGGGCTACTGAATGTAAAAGGGCTGCAGGAGGGGTCAAAACTAAAAATCATGGATTAAAAACTAGTATTAAAACACTCTACCTAAACGCACGCAGCATTCGAAATAAAGTAAATGAGTTGACGGCACAAATCATTACAAATGGGTATGATTTGGTGACCATTACAGAAACGTGGTTGCAGGGTGGCCAAGACTGGGAATTAAACATACAGGGGTATCTGACGATTCGGAAAGATAGACAAGAAGGGAAAGGAGGTGGGGTAGTTCTGTTAATAAAGGATGATATCAGGGCAGTTGTGAGAGACGATATTGGCTCTAATGAACAAAATGTTGAATCATTGTGGGTGGAGATTAGAGATAGTAAGGGGAAAAAGTCACTGGTGGGCGTAATTTATAGACCCCAAAATAATAACTTCATGGTGGGACGGGCAATAATCAAGGAAATAATGGAGGCATGAGAAAAAGGAACGGCAATAATCATGGGGGATTTTAACCTACATATCGATTGGTCAAATCAAACTGCATGGTGTAGCCTGGAGGAGGAATTCATAGAATGCATACGGGATTGTTTCTTAGAACAGTATGTTACAGAACCTACAAGGGAGCAAGCTATCTTAGATCAAGTCCTGTGTAATGAGACAGGAATAATAAACGATCTCCTAGTAAAAGAACCTCTCGGAATGAGTGATCACAGTATGGTTGAATTTGTAATACAGATTGAGGGTGAGGAAGTAGTGTCTCAAATGAGCGTACTATGCTTAAACAAAGGGGACTACAGTGGAATGAGGGCAGAGTTGGCTAAAGTAAACTGGAAACACAGACTAAATGGTGGCACAATTGAGGAACAGTGGAGGACTTTTAAGGAGCTCTTTCATAGTGCTCAACAAAAATATATTCCAATGAAAAAGAAGTGCGGTAAGAGAAGGGATAACCAGCCGTGGATAACCAGGGAAATTAAGCAGAGTATTAAATTAAAAACCAATGCGTATAAGGTAGCCAAGGTTAGTGGGAAAATAGAAGATTGGGAAAATTTTAAACGACAGCAAAGAATGACGAAGAAAGCAATAAAGAAAGGAAAGATAGATTACGAAAGTAAACTTGCGCAAAACATAAAAACGGATAGTAAAAGCTTTTACAGATATATAAAATGGAAAAGAGTGACTAAAGTAAATGTTGGTCCCTTAGAAGATGAGAAGCGGGATTTAATAATGGGAAATGGCTGAGACCTTAAACAATTATTTTGCTTCGGTCTTCACAGTGGAAGACACAGAAACCATGCCAGAAATTGCTGGTCACAAGAATGTGGGAAGGGAGGACCTGGAGACAATCACTATCATGAGGGGGGTAGTGCTGGACAGGCTAATGGGACTCAAGGTAGACAAGTCCCCTGGTCCTGATGAAATGCATCCCAGGGTATTAAAAGAGATGGCGGAAGTTATAGCAGATGCATTCGTTATAATCTACCAAAATTCTCTGGACTCTGGGGAGGTACCAGCGGATTGGAAAGCAGCTAATGTAACGCCTCTGTTTAAAAAAGGGGGCAGACAAACGGCATGTAACTATAGGCCGGTTAGTTTAACATCTGTCGTGGGGAAAATGCTTGAAACTATCATTAAGGAAGAAATAGCGGGACATCTAGATAGGAATAATGCAATCAAGCAGACGCAGCATGGATTCATGAAGGGGAAATCATGTTTAACTAATTTACTGGAATTCTTTGAGGATATAACGAGCATGGTGGATAGAGGTGTACCGATGGATGTGGTGTATTTAGATTTTCAAAAGGCATTCGATAAGATGCCACACAAAAGGTTACTGTAGAAGATAAAGGTACGCAGGGTCAGTGGAAATGTATTAGCATGGATAGAGAATTGGCTGGCTAACAGAAAGCAGAGAGTCGGGATAAATGGGTCCTTTTCGGGTTGGAAATCAGTGGTTAGTAGTGTGCCACAGGGATCGGTGCTGGGACCACAACTGTTTACAATATACATAGATGACCTGGAAGAGGGGACAGAGTGTAGTGTAACAAAATTTGCAGATGACACAAAGATTAGTGGGAAAGCGGGTTGTGTAGAGGACACAGAGAGGCTGCAAAGAGATTTAGATAGATTAAGCGAATGGGCTAAAGTTTGGCAGATGGAATACAATGTCGGAAAGTGTGAGGTCATCCACCTTGGGAAAAAAAAGAGTATAGGGGAATATTATTTGAATGGGGAGAAATTACAACATGCTGCGGTGCAGAGGGACCTGGGGGTCCTTGTGCATGAATCCCAAAAAGTTAGTTTGCAGGTGCAGCAGGTAATCAGGAAGGCGAATGGAATGTTGGCCTTCATTGCGAGAGGGATGGAGTACAAAAGCAGGGAGGTCCTTCTGCAACTGTATAGGGTACTGGTGAGGCTGCACCTGGAGTACTGCGTGCAGTTTTGGTCGCCTTACTTAAGGAAGGATATACTGGCTTTGGAGGGTGTACAGAGACGATTCACTAAGCTGATTCCGGAGATGAGGGGGTTACCTTATGATGATAGATTGAGTAGACTGGGTCTTTACTCATTGGAGTTCAGAAAGATGAGGGGTGATCTTACAGAAACATTTCTCTCGACAAGATAGAGGCAGAGAGGTTGTTTCCACTGGTCGGGGAGACTAGAACTAGGGGGCACAGCCTCAAAATACCGGGGAGCCAATTTAAAACCGAGTTGAGAAGGAATTTCTTCTCCCAGAGGGTTGTGAATCTGTGGAATTCTCTGCCCAAGGAAGCAGTTGAGGCTGGCTCATTGAATGTATTCAAGTCACAGATAGATAGATTTTTAACTAATAAGGGAATTAAGGGTTATGGGGAGAGGGCGGGTAAGTGGAGCTGAGTCGACGGCCAGATCAGCCATAATCTTGTTGAATGGCGGAGCAGGCTCGAGGGGCTAGATGGCCTACTCCTGTTCCTAATTCCTGTGTTCTTATGTTAACCTCGTTTCTTCTTCCCCTACCAAGAATGTCTGTGCAACTAGTGCTGCTGCCTCTAAGGTCAGGTTCTTGGTCTCTATGAGCTTTCGGAATATACCTGCGTGGTCTATTCCTTCAATGAAAAAGTCTCTCAGCATTTCTTTCCTCAGTTCATCGGAGAACTCACATAAACTAGCCAACCTCCGAAGTTCCGCCACGAAGTCGGGTATGCTCTGGCCCACACAGCGTCTGTAGTTGTAGAACCTGTGTCTAGTCATGTGTAGGCTGCTCGCTGGCTTCAGGTGGTCTCTTATCAGTGTGCTCAATTCTTCAAACGACTTGCTTGCTGGTTTCTCGGGTGCCAACAGATCCTTCATTAAAGCGTATGTTTTTGAGCCACAGCTGCTCAAGAGATGGGCTCTTCTCTTGTCTGCCTTACGTCGCCTAACCAGTCTTTGGTTACAAAGCTTTGCTGGAGCCTTTCTATAAAGTCCTCCCAATTGTTTCTCGCATTGTACGTTTCATCTGATCCGTTGTTCGCCATTCTGTTGATCTGTAATCCCGTAACTCGTCGCCACTGTAAAGTCCTGTCCCCTCAATACAGATTCACACGAGGCATGTCGTGAAGTCAAGGTCACTCTGGACCTGCACCTTTATTTCACAGCTCTGGGATGCTGCACTTGCCTGAGACCTGTCCTTATATACCTGTCTCTTGCAAGTGCACCCCTGGTGGTAAGGTATGCTGGTGGTTACAGGTCATATCTTATTACAGTCATTTATAGCATGTTAGGATACAGTTATATATAATAATGTAAGATACATTACAGGTTACAGCTGCACTTTCATTCTGTGCATTTGGCTCATTCCAGGCCACAACTAGGGATGTGTGTACCATTTCTCAACATGCAACACATATCTGCATTTGGCAGGTGACTGCTGCACTATACGTCCGGGGGAATGAATACATAAAGTTCCCCATGACTGCCCAGGCAATGCGTGAAAGGTCTGTGGGCTTCTCCAGGCTTCCCAAAGGTACAGGGCTGCATAGATTGTACCCACATTGCCTTGCGAGCACCTTTGGAGGATTCTGAGATGTACAGGTACAGAAAAGGCTTCCACTCCATTAATGTGCAGCTCGTGTGTGACGACATGCATCGCATCATGTCAGTTGATGCGAGATACCCTGGGAGCACCCATGATGCATTTATCCTATGCGAGAGCGCTATATCTGCCATGTTTCAGCAGCAGCCAGAAGGGCAGAGCTGGCTGCTGGGAGACAAAGGGTATGACCTCGCCACCTGGCTCATGATGCCCCTATGCATAACCCAGGAATACAACATGTCACACATTGCAACGTGCAGCATAATAGAGAGGACCATTGGCATCTTGAAGCAGCTTTTCCAATGACTGGATCATTTCGGAGGTTACTTGCAATACTCCCCTGAGATTGTCGGTCAGTTCACTGTTGTGTGCTGCATGCTGCATAACTTAGCCATCATGAGGCAGCAGCAGCTGGTAGGAGAAGACCCAGTGTGGCTGATGATAATGATGAGGAAGATGCAGATAATGAGCAGCAGGAGGACGAGGACGAGGAAGCCATGCAAGTACCTGAACCCGGAGCACGACGACGGAGGAGGGCGGGCCGTCGTGCCTCTTGAACGATTGTTCAAGCCTTGCGCCAGCAGCTCATCTGTGAAAGCTTTGCTGCCTGAAGGCTCAGCGGCAACTATTCCACATGGACCATGTTTACTGTTTGGACCTGTTCCGTAATGTTGTGTTGTGTTAATGGAACAAATAATGGAAATGATTCTTCTACAGTTCAAAACGTTGTGTTAATAATGGAACAAATAATGGAAATGATTTAGTTATAATTTGAAATATATTTTATTCAAAAGTTTAACACTTGTTTGCACTTAACTTTAATAGAAATATTCTTGTATCAAACTTTAAAGTTTTCAGTTAAGGTCAATTAAAAATTTTAAGACCACTTACAAACTTTAAGACCACTTACAAACTTTTAAAATTGTAAATTTACATAACTTACAAAAAACTTTTAATTTGAGAACAGTTACAACAGGAACAACAATAATAATAATAACAACAACAGCAGCAAAGAAAGGCTGCACCCATCGCTCCTCCACCTTATTCTCAGACCGCCCGCTGCGTTTGGTCTTGGTGACTCCACTCCTGCCCGCAGGCGGTGGCGCAGTGTTTCTCGGGTTGGTACCAAGCTTATTCTTTCGAACATCTCTGGTAATGCGCACTTCTTGATGGGGAGTGGGGTGGGGGGGGGGGGTGCAAGAGGTAATGTGGAAGGCCCGGCTTGGGCCTTGAAAGAGGCTGGTCTGGGGATTGGAGTGGGAGTGGCAGTTGATTCTGTCAATGGGCGCAGGATCTGGGCGTGTTCCCTTATTGCAGCAGCTAACTCCGACATTCCCTCCCTCATGTTCACCTACAGTGTGTCAACTACTTGCAACGTTCCCTCCCTCAAGGTGCACCGACAGTGTATCAGCGACCTGTGACATGTCCTCCCTCATTTGCCTGGACAGTGTTCCCATTTCTCTTGAGAGTGTTGTTACTTCTCCCGACAGTTCCAATACCTCATGACCCACTCCATTGATGGTGTCCTGGAGTGATCGTGTAAGGTCAATGCTCTCCGCACTCATTGCCATCACCTGAACCACATCTGTTAGATCCTGCACCTCAGGAGAGCGCTGTCAAGCTCTCCTTCCCCTCCTCACCCTGGGTGTGTCTTGCTGCATCCCACTGGGACCTGCAGCCTTGGACTGTGGGACCCTGGGTGTGCTCTGCTGCATCCCACTGGGACCTCGCAGCCTCAGACGGTGGGGCCCTGGGTGTGCCTCGCTGTACCATACTAGAATCCCCAGCCTCGGACTGTGAGAAGCCATGGAATGTCTCAACAATCGTACCACTCAGGAAAGGGCCCGTCACCTCAATGGATGGCATCTGCATCTCCTCCAGAGTGTGTACAACAGTGGGGGCTTCATTCATCACCTCCCCCTGCCCCTCACCCCCATGCTTTTGGTCTGGAAGGCGGGATTGGAAGATGTTCTCCTCTTTAGGCTTGTCCGCGTCTGAATCTTCTTCTGCATTGGCTTCAGCCTCGTCAGGGTTGGCCTCAAGTTCTGCAAAATATAACAGAACAGACAAATGGTTAGCAGCAGAGGAGGGGGCAGGGTGGGTGGCATGAGTAGGCTCACACAGCGCAGGCAGCAGGCTGATTTGAAGGACCACGATGAATGATAGTACATTGCATCAACCGAAGCGTAGCTGACGGAAACATCCCCATGAACCGAAGCATGGCTAGCCCGCGCGGTACTTAACATTTAGCAAAGCCAGACTGTGGAATTTGCAGGACTTACCCTCTCCCTCGAGTATGGGCCCAGCTTGTGTAGTGGTGGTTGCTTTTCTCCAGGCAGGACCCATCAAAGCAGCGACCCTCTCTTCCAAGGGTGTCAGTGGGTGCAGATTTGCCGAGCCTCCTCCTGTTCGAGTTCTTTTCCTTTTGTTGTGTGCCACCTTCCTCTGCAGAGATGAAAATATAACTTTTTAGAGAGGCTGTCTTTCTTTGGTTGGGACATTTATACAGATGGTCACATTTACAATTGCAATTGCATTGAAAACATTAAAATATTACTTGCACTAACTACTTGACCAAGGTCCTGCCACTTCTTTTTGCACTAGCCTCCAGACCTCGGGGTGGTCACCATTACACAGTCATCTTCTGCAAGTTGGTTCCAGCGTTTCTTTATTTCTTTTGGCGAAACTTTTATGTGACCTCTGCTGGTGTCCAGCTCGTGCCATCTAGCCTCAATTACAGTAACCAGTGCCTCCACTTCATCTTGTAAGAAATTCTTGGTCCTTGAGCCATGTTGCATCTTGTATTGCAGCTCCGATTTTTCCAATGAGAATTAAAGTTCTCACACACAACTGGCTCTTTAAAACTGGCCGAATGCAGACCGGGATTTGTACTGGGCATGCACGCCCATAGCAATCACGTCAAAAACGTCCTTTTTTTTTCACAGATGGGGGGGGGCATCATTTTTTTCGGCGCAGACATTAGGTTCCACACCCCGAAGCTAAAGGACAGGCTGCGCGGCACCAATTTCAAAATATATTTTTTTGGAGTAGTCGTGGCCAAAAAAAACGGGCGTGACTCTTGCAGTACTCAAAAAAAAATCATTGGGGAAAATTGAGCCTTAAGATTTGGGAACAACCGCTCACACACACAAGCAGACTTGCATATTTCTTTTTTGTGAATTTATCTTGTTCATATCATTGCATGGCTTCTTAACTTTACTAAAAATTGGGAGACTTTTTTCCAATTAAATTACCAATTAAAGGTTTGAATCATTGGCGCTGATAAAACTAGCATGAAAACGCATTCCTTTTTTACTCTTGTCCTTCCAAAAATATAAACCAGTTGGTGGCAATCCAAATCTCAGTAAGTTGAAAGTAATGGGGCCAAATTTGGTGTAGGTTGCGCCTGCAGCTGCCGAAGATCCGCTGAAAATGTATGTTTTCTGGGCGATTCCTCTGGAACCATCCATCTGCCATCCAGCTTCCGCCCGGTGCGGGATTGGTCCCGGGGGATCCGCTGGCCCGCCCATGCTGTATGTTGCAAATCGGCCATTTTGGTGAGGGATGCTGGTCTCAGATCAACCGGCCGCCCGTCAGAAGGACCGCTCGCAAAAAGCAGGTCAGACCTGGCCGTGAGTCAGGCGGCAGGGAGAAGGGCTCCGAGTGCTGCAGCGCTGCACATCGCGGCTATGGTGCAGATGCTGGACTATCAGGAGTGGGACTGCTGGAAAAAAGTTAGGTGGATGTTGCTTTACTTTATTGCTGATCGTCATGTTTAATTTGGATGTGATAAAAGTGACTGAAATGTGTCTCGGCTGATGCACACTTTTTTCTTTGAAAGATCTTCATTGGGAAACCCAATGGCAACGGCAACGTGAAGAGTCACATTTTGTCCATCCAAGCTGATTAATTAATTCTGTGACACAGTCCTTCAAGAAGTTCTCAGGGAAGCACAACATATCACATAGAGGGTTAGAGGGTTAGGGTTAGAATGACCTATTGTAAGCCTGAAACAGCTGCAGACTCTGACAACATTTGTAGGGGAGGAAAAGGGTATAAAGTTACAGCTATTCAACATTAGGGGCAGCACGATTACAGACCAAACTGAGGAAGGACTAAGGTCAACAGAACACAGCAAGACACAAGTGCCATGGTGACTCAGTGGCCTATCATTGAGATTTCAACGACTAGACTGTCACTATCGCCTTGTTAATGTGTCTTTCTTTGTACTGCAAGGAAACTACTTCATAAAATCTGTTCTGATTCAACATAAAAGACCTGTTCCCAGCTTGTCTTGTTGTGGTGACGGACATAAGTCTATTCTGAAAGATGTAATTAATCTGACACATTGAATAACCCTCACAGCACTTAAAGCATGTTGCGATGGGCTAATGACTGTACCCATTATATAGTGCAGTCATATGTGGATAGGAAGATATTTCTGATAAAACAGATGACCTGATGGACAGATGTGTGTTTCTCACAAGGCACCACACATGATGTTAAAATCAGACACTCACCAAGAGAGGGTCAACAATGTGAGTGTATTTACAAGTGCACAATAATAAAGGTTGTTATGTATGCAACCCTATGTAACCAGCATTCTACTGCCATCAGAGGGCGTATCTGTTGGAGTCCCAAGGGATCCCAGCATCCCTTGGGAGGACCATATATAAGCAGGCCTCCCATGCTGTACCAACACTCTGGAGTTAGAATAAAGAGACTAAGATCACACTCACATCTACAGTACTCAATCACATTACTTTATTTTGGACGTAACAGCTGGCAATGAGATAACGAATCATCATGTGAAAATGCAGAGAACTGTTGGGCTCCTGGAGAAATTCTCAGAAGGAGACGATTGCGAGGCCTTCGTGGAGCGACTCAATCAATACTTTGTGACCAATGAGCTGGAAGGGAATGAGAATGCTGCCAAATGAAGGGCGATCGTCCTCACCATTTGCAGGGCAACAACCTATGGCATCATGAAGAATCTTCTTGCTCCAGTGAAACCAATAACCAAATCGGATGAAGAACTGTGCACGCTGGTCCGGGAGCACCTAAATCCAAAGGCGAGCGTTCTGATGGCAAGGTATCGATTTTACACATGTCAATGGTTTGAAGGCCAGGAAGTGGCGAGCTACATCACCGAACTAAGGCGCCTTGCAGGACATTGCGAATTTGATGGATTCCTGGAGCAAATGCTAAAAGACTTTTTTGTGCTTGGCATTGGCCATGAGTTATCCTTTGCAAACTATTGACTGTTGAAACACCGAACCTGAGCAAAGCCATAATGATAGCCCAGGCATTTATGTCCACCAGCGATAACACCAAACAAATTTCGCAGCATAAAGATGTTTCGGCAAGTACTGTACACAAAGTAATGTTGTTTTCAGGCAGGAATGCATATGGCAGAACATACACTCAGATGAATCAGAGTCTGCCATAAGCATTAATGCAAGGCAGTTAACACCTTGTTGGCGCTGCGGAGGTGATCATCGAGCCCATCAATGCCACTTCAAACACTATGCGTGCAAAGGCTATGGAACAATAGGACACCTCCAGCGAATGTGCATTTGAGCTGCAAACCCTGAAAACCGCCACATTGCAAAGGAAGACTGATCCATGGTGGATCAAACTGGACTAGAGACTCAAACCGAGGAGGCAGAAGTGTACGGGGTACACACCTTCACCACAAAATGTCCACCGATCATGTTAAAAGTTAAACTGAACGGAATTCCAGTATCCATGGAATTGGACATGGGTGCGAGTCAGTCCATCATGAGCAAAAAGGCCTTCAACAGGCTTTGGTGGAACAAGGCACACAGTCCCAAGCTGAGCCCCATTCACACCAAGCTGAGAACTTACACGAAAGAGCTGATCCCTGTAATTGGCAGCACAGCAGTAAAAGTCTCCTACGATGGAGCAGTGCATGAACTACCACTATGGATAGTACCAGGAGATGGCCCCACACTGTTTGGCAGAAGCTGGCTGGGAAAAATCCGCTGGAACTGGGACGCCATCCGAGCACTTTCGTCCGTCGATGACGCCTCATGTGCCCAGATTCTGAGCAAGTTTTCGTTGTTGGTTGAGCCAGGCATTGGAAGTTTCTCAGGGGCGAAGGTGCAGATCCCGGTACACGACCCATCCACCACAAGACACGGGCGGTGCCATATATGATGCAAGAGAAAGTGGAGATCGAGCTGGACAGGTTGCAATGAGAGGGCATCATCGCGCCGGTGGAGTTCAACAAGTAGGCCAGTCCAATTGTTCCGGTTCTCAAGGGCGATGGCACGGTCAGAATTTACGGGGACTATAAAGTAGTGATTAACCGTTTTTCACTGCAGGACCAGTACCTGCTATGCAAGGCAGATGACCTATTTGCGACGCTGGCAGGAGGGAATACATTCACCAAGTTGGACCTGACCTCAGCCCACATGATGCAGGAGCTGGCAGAATCTTCGAAAGGCCTCACCTGCATCAACACGCCCAAAGGTTTGTTCATCTACAATAGATGCCCGTTTGGGATTCAGTCGGCCGCGGCTATTTTTCAAAGGCACATAGAGAGTCTGCTAAAGTCGGTTCTACGTACTGTGGTTTTCCAGGACGACATACTGGTCATAGATTGGGACACCATCGAACACTTGCAGAACCTGGAAGAGGTTCTAAGTCGGCTAGATCGTGTAGGACTCTGGTTGAAACGCTCAAAGTGTGTTTTCCTGGCGCCAGAGGTAGCGTTCTTAGGGAGAAGAATCGCGGCAGACGGCATCAGACCCACCGACGCCAAGATTGAGGCCATGAAGAATGCGCCGAGACCACAGAATGTGATGGAGCTGCGGTCGTTCCTGGGATGACTCACACATTTTGGTAATTTCCTACCCGGGTTAAGCATCTTGCGAGAACCTCTACACGTGTTACTATGCAAGTAAGATGATTGGGTATGGGGGAAATCACAAGAGACAGCTTTTGAGAAAGCCCAAAATCTGTTATGTTCCAACAAACTGCTTGTCCTGTATGATCCTTGTAAACGTTTAGTGCTAGCTTATGATGTGTCTTCGTACGTGTTACAACAAGCAAACGAATCGGGAACATTGCAACCGGTTGTTTATGCATCCAGGAGCTTGTCCAAGGCCAAAAGCGCCTACAGCATGATTAAAAAAGAAGCTCTGGCATGCGTTTATGGAGTAAAAAAAATGCATCAGTATCTGAGCTTAAGTTCGAGTTATAAATTGACCATAATCCGCTCATATCGCTATTCTCAGAGAGCAAAGGTATCAATACCAATGCCTCTGCTCGCATCCAAAGATGGGCGCTCACGCTGTCTGCATATAACTATGTAATTCGCCACAGGCCAGGCACAGAGAACTTCGCTGATGCCCTCAGTCGGCTACCATTGCCCACCACCGGGGTGGAAATGGCACAGCCTGTAGATTTGCTCTTAGTGATGGATGCATTTGAAAACAAAAAGTCACCTGTTACGGCACGCCAGATCAGGACCTGGACCAGCCAGGATCCTTTACTGTCCCTTGTAAAAAACTGTGTCCTCCATGGGAGCTGGTCCAGCGTTCCAGCAGAGATGCATGAAGAGATCAAGCCGTTCCAGCGGCGTAAAGACAAAATGTCCAAACAGGCGGACTGTCTTTTGTGGGGTAATCGCGTGGTTTTGCCCAAGAAAGGCAGGGAAACTTTCATACGTGACCTACACAGTACCCACCCAGGCATAGTAATGATGAAAGCTATAGCCAGATCCCATGTGTGGTGGCCCGGCATCGACTCAGATTTGGAGTCTTGCGTGCGCCAATGCAACACTTGCTTTCCAAACCGTGGGCTAGATCCACGTTGACTTCGCTGGCCTGTTTCTAGGCAAAATGTTCTTGGTTGTTGTGGATATTTATTCTAAGTGGATTGAGTGTGTAATAATGTCTGTTAGCACGTCCACTGCCACCATCGAAAACCTACGAGCCATTTTTGCCACGTACAGCCTGCCTGATGTCCTTGTCAGCGACAACGGGCTGTGCTTCACCAGCGCTGAATTCTAGGAATTCATGACCCGCAATGGGATCAAGCACGTCACATCTGCCCTGTTCAAGCCCGCATCCAATGGCCAGGCAGAACGGGCAGTCCAAACCATCAAGCAAAGCTTGAAATGCGAGCCGGAAGGCTCTCTGCAGACCCGCCTGTCCCGAGTCCTGCTCAGCTACTGCACCAGACCCCACTTGCTCATCGGGGTTCCATGAAAAGGGCACTCAAAACAAGGCTCTCTCTCGTCCATCCTGATCTCCATGATCACGTCGAGGGCAGGCGGCATCAACAAAGTATGTACCATGATCGCGCAAATTTGTCATGCGATATTGAAGTCAGTGACCCTGTTTTTGTACTCAACTATGGACATGGTCCCAAGTGGCTTGTTGGCACTGTCATAGCCAAAGAAGAGAGTAGAGTGTTTCAGGTCAAATTCGCAAATGGACTAACTTGCAGAAAACATTTGGACCAAACCAAACTGCAATTCATAGACAGCCACGAACAACCTGAAGAAAACACCACCAACTTCGACCCTCCGACACACACACAAATGGCAACTGAAATCACGGTTGACCACGAAGCTGAACTCATCATCCCCAGCAGCCCAGCAAGGCCGGCTGTGCAGCAGCCCAGCGAAGAACCAACCAACTCACCTACACCTGCATTTGTACCGAGCCGATCGACCAGGGAGCGAAAAACCCCAGATCGTCTCATCCTATAAATAAATGTACTATTGACTTTGGGAGGGAGTGATGTTATGTATGCAACTCTATGTAACCAGCATTCTACTGCCACCAGAGGGCGTATCTGTTGGAGTCCCAAGGGACCCCAGCATCCCTTGGGAGCACCCTATATAAGCAAGCCTCCCATGCTGTACCAACACTCTGGAGTTAGAATAAAGAGACTAAGGTCACACTTACTCACGTCAACAGTACTCAATTACATTACTTTATTTTGGACATAACATTACTACATTTACACCACCAACACCCACCCCTCTACCCAACACCACCGTCTCTCGTTCCCCCCCCACCCCCACTTGAAGCGATGCGCAAGCTCCTCTTCCTCGCCCTGCCTACACCACGGTGTCCCGCTCCCCTGTCCCTCACTGCCTCTGGTTGACGAGGTTGTGCAGGAGGGCAGCGGGATGTCTGCAGACGTGTGCGTCTTGGTGAGAAGGCAGGGGGCACGTGACTGAAGATGCCGGGATCTCCTGCTCCTCCGTATCTGTCTGCCTTGAGAGTATGGGCTCGGGGGCTTGCACTACGCGTCCAGAAGCCATCTCTTGCCTCTTCGCCTCAATGGCCTTGGTTGTGCACTCCAACACAGTAATGAGCCGGTCCATCCTGTCATCACACTGCTGGGTGAAGATGGCGATGCTGCCAGCGATTCCAGCCATGGTCTGCAGCATATCGCGACCCATGCTTGTCTGTGGTAGCTGGACCATCTCCTGAATTGCAGAGATCGATGATGCATTCTCAGGCGGTTGCTCGCTCCTGGTGGGTTCTGGCGCCTCGCTTGCCTTCGTGCCACGGCCTCTGCTCTTGGTAGAGCTTTCCAGTGTGGAGTCCGTTCCAAACCCCAGGAACTCGGAGCCCGACGCCGAGGTTCTGCAGACAGATGGCTCACATGGCAGGAGGTTGTTGTCATCCTGTTCCAGCTCCTCGAGCTCAAGGGCCACAAAGTCGGGCCCTTCTCCTTCCTCTCTCTCCTCTTCTTCGTGGCTCTGGCTGGCAGAGGTGGGAGTGGTGGAAATGGGTGATTTGGAGGTGGGGGGGATGGGGGAGGTGGAGGAAGGATCCGCTGTCTTGGGCTGGGGGAAACGTCGGGGTGGGAGACGTTGGGGTCTGACGGCTTCTCTGAAGGCCAGAGGTCGATGGTGTGCCTTGATCGGTGCTGTCCGAGTCATCATCTGTAAGTAGAGGACAACATTTCAGTCTGTAGGTGGGGGGGCCGGCAGTGGGGGTGGTGGTGCTGGTCAAGCTGAGATGTGAGCTGTGCCATCTCACATTCTGCCAGCAAAGAGTTGAATCTCTACATGGGCACACCAATACGGGGCAACAAAGTGTGCAGTAAGTCGCGAGTGCCTTAACATTGCATGACCTTTCATGCCATGAGCATGGCTCAGACCGCAGATTATTATAACCTTACCATGCTGTAGCACTGGATCTGCATCAACTGTTATGGTTGCACGGTGGCGGTCACCCACCAATGCCAATGCACGCTCCTCCAGCCTGCTCAATTTGACACCTCTTCTGGTCCCCCTCCCATCGCACTCAAGCCTGCTGCCTTGGATGCGTTTTTCTTCTGGACAAAGAAACATTGCTGCCTTTAGCTCCTTTGCTTATGTCCCCCACATACGCTCCCACAAACACACACATCTGGCGCACAATCCTTTTGGCGTTGGACAGGAGGGGCGAGTACATTTTTACTCACTCTTGCTGCCGCCACCAAATCGTTCCAACATTTCCGGCATTGGTTCATATCCCGCTCAACGTTGCCCATTGCGGACACGATCTCAGTGATCTCCCTCCAAATGCGTCGATATTGGGGTGGTGGAGGTTTGCCACGACCATCCCAGGTGAGGTCTTTGTACCTGCGCTCCACCTCCATTAGTAGCTCCCCCATGCTCATTAAACCTCTGGGCCTGGTTTTGCTAGTCTTCATGGCAGATTTCTGGCCACTCATCATCAATGATGAAACAAATGGCTGCTCAACAGTTTGTGGGTCTCAATTTCTCCGACTGCCCCCTCTGCAACTTCCAGCTCTGTCCTCTGCAACTTCCAACTCTCTCCTCTCCAACCTCCAACTCTGTCCTCTCCAACCTCCAACTCTGTCCTCTCCAACCTCCAACTCTGTCCTCTCCAACCTCCAACTCTGTCCTCTCCAACCTCCAACTCTCTCCTCTCCAACCTCCAACTCTGTCCTCTCCAAACTCCAACTCTCTCCTCTCCAACTTCCAACTCTCTCCTCTCCAACCTCCAACTCTGTCCTCTGCAACTTCCAACTCTCTCCTCTCCAACCTCCAACTCTGTCCTCTCCAACCTCCAACTCTGTCCTCTCCAACCTCCAACTCTGTCCTCTCCAACCTCCAACTCTGTCCTCTCCAACCTCCAACTCTCTCCTCTCCAACCTCCAACTCTGTCCTCTCCAAACTCCAACTCTCTCCTCTCCAACTTCCAACTCTCTCCTCTCCAACCTCCAACTCTGTCCTCTCCAACCTCCAACTCTGTCCTCTCCAACCTCCAACTCTGTCCTCTCCAACCTCCAACTCTGTCCTCTCCAAACTCCAACTCTCTCCTCTCCCCTTTCACGCTCACAGGTGGAATAAAGTAGTGTGCATTTGTGTAGTACAGCTATCGGCCTCAAACAACCCCGAAATGACGACACGTCGCAAGACAAAAACAACAGGAAAAAAAATTGTGAAGTCTCGTGCGTGTGCATTGGAGGCCCTCCGTAGATCCCTGAATGGAGAGGCCTCCGATTGCTGCACACTGATGACGCTGGCCGCTTACTCCCACTGCAGTCCGCTCCCACCCGGTGACTGCCGCTGCCTGCCGCTGCCGCTGCCGCCCACACAATGGAGCCGAACGTGGCTCCCGATGGGACCCGGCGGCAGCGAGTAGCAAAAAGGTTGCTGCCGCCCGGGGGCCGCCGAGAAATGGGCGACGACCAAATTCGACCCCAATAATTGAAGCGCCACAATTGTTGTAAGAAGAAGAAAAAGAAAGACTTGCATTTATATAGTGCCTTTCACAACCAAAGCACCTTACAGACAATGAAGTACTTTTTGACGTGTAGTACTGTTGTAATGTAGGAAACGCAGGAGCCAATTTGTGCACAGCAAGCTCCCACAAACAGCACTGTGATAATGATCAGATAACCTGTTTTTGTTATGTTGATTGAGCGTAAGTATTGGCCAGGACACTGGGGATAACTCCCCTGCTCTTCTTCGAAATAGTGCCAAGGGATCTTTTATGTCCACTTGAGAGAGCAGACAAGGCTTCGGTTTAACGTCTCATCCGAAAGGCGGCACCTCCGACAGTGCAGCACTCCCTCAGCACTGCACCGGAGTGTCAGCCTAGATTTTTGTGCTCAAGTCCCTGTAGAGGGTCTTGAACCCACAACCTTCTGACTCAGAGGCTACTACCAACTGAGCCACGGCTAAACGCACTGGCCTGTTACAAAAAGTGTTCTATGAGTGTTGCCCTTTCTGAAGAGATTAAAGTATTTAAAACAGAACACAATTTGTGCAGTCATGCCATCGGCCTTCTCCCCTGCTACAAGTCAAGAAGCAAAACCAAAAAAATTGGGATTGTCAAGACCTCAATACCTTCTTAAGGAAGGGGCTTCAGTCAAATTTACGGGCTCAAATTTCCCCAAGAGTTGCCCTACTTTTTTTGGAGTAACTTAAAAATCGCAAATTTCCCCATTTAACTTGCCCCAGTGTAAGTCAGTTAGTTAGGTTTTGTTTTAGTTTCATTTTTGTCCTCCAAAAGGGGGCGTGACCAGCCACTTACACCTGTTTTGGCCAAGAAGCAAATTCGGCCAGCTGAAAGTTACTCCAAACTAACTTAGGCCAGTGTATGTAGCCACTGTTGCAGGCATAGAAAAACCTTACCTACATTTAAGAAATCAGAGCAGGTAGCGAGAGATTGCGGCGGCGGAGGGCTTTGGCGGGGGGGTCGGGAGTGGGTGGGGGGCGGGGAAGGTGAGTTAGAGGATTCCAAAGCTCTAAAGACTTTCACAATATCAGCACAACATTACGACATCTTCAGCACCAAAGCTGCACAACATCACCACAAATAAATGAAAGATAAATCAGCTACAGAAAATAGACCAGTCCTACCGTGCCGACTGCAGAACACACCGGCTAGCCCTCCCACCAGTGCAAGGGGCGGCAGGCACACATGACTGTAGGGGTGAGGGATTTTAACTTTTTACAGTTGACCCTAAATGTTGTGTGGTCCTAAAGGAGGATGATTCAGTTTGGATGCAAAATATCTTTTATTGTGAATTTTACAGTGCACTTCAATGATACAAACAACAACAACAACAACAACCACAGCAAGAAAGAAAGTCTGCACCCATCCCTCAGCCACATCTCGGGGAAAGTGCACTTCCTCATAGGGTCGGTGATGGTGGTGGGGGGGGCGGGGGGGCATTGGAGGCCCAGCTTGGGTCTGACCGGTGGCTGATGCGTGGAGTGAAGTGGGAGTGAAAGTTGAGTCTCCAGCCTTTGTGCCCTTATTGCAGAAGCCAGTTCCCTCATGGCATCTGCCATCGTCTGCACACCCTCTGCAATGCCCGCCCTCAGTTCCCATCTTAGTGCAGAGATTTCACCCGATAGTGTGGCGACCTCATCATGCACCCCAGTGATGGCCGCCACGAGTGATCTTGTGAGGTCATTGGTCTCCTCACCCAATGAAAAAACCTGATTTACTTCTGCTGAGGGATGGCTCTCAGGAGAGACTGGTCGGCTTCTCCTTCCCCTTGCCGTGGGTCTACCTAGTGGCACCCCTCCAGTGCGAGGCTCAGGCTGGGATGGTGGGGCACTGGCTGTCCCAAGTTGAAATTCCCGACTGCCAGTCGGACCTGCGACCTCGGAAGGTGTGGACCTATGGAAGGTTGCCGAGGAGCCAATGGAGGGTTCTGGCAGTGTGATGCCCTGTGATATGTCATGATCGATATCGCTGTCAGCATTCTCCTGAGCACACATTTCCATGGACCCTTCCCCCCCCCCCCCCCACCCGCCTTGGTCTGGAGCGCATGCACCTGGATCCTCAGGATCTTGAGGAGTGTCGTCTTCTGCAAAAGATAACACAACAGTCAAATGGCTAGCAGCACAGGAAGGGGCAGGATGGGTGGCATGAGTAGTCTCACGCGTAGCAGGCCAGTCAGCAGGTTGATTTGAAGGGCCACTATGCATTTTAATGACTTACCCTCACCCTCGCGTGTGAGTCCAGCTTGTCCAGAGCTTATTCTTTTCTGCCAGTGCGAGTTAGCAAGGCAGCAACCCTCTGTTCCAGGGGTGTCAGTTGGTGCAGATTTGGCGGACCTCCTCCTGTTCTAGTTCTCTCCCTCTTGTTGTTCTGCAAAGATGAAGATTTAAATTGTCAGACATGGTGCGCTTCTGATAGGTGGGACACATACAGATGCTCACATTTTCCACTGCAATTCAATTTAAAGATGAAGATATTACTTACACTCACTACTTGACCAATATCCTGCCATTTCTTCTTGCATTGGCTTCCAGATCTTGCAGTTGACCCCAGCGGAGAATTCTTCAGCAACGAGGTTCCACCTTTTCCTCATTTCCTTAGCGGAGACCTTTGACGGACCACTCTTGCTTATGTCCAGCTCCAGCCATTTCTCCTCAATAACCGTTACTAATTTCTCCACTTCCTCATGGAGGAAATTCTTGATTCTTCTTGCACGCTCTTGCGCCATTCGTCTATTGGACTCAAAAGCAGGTAATGTTCAAAGATCACACTTACACCTCTCTTACACCTATTCAGCACTCCATTCCACACCCTCAGCCACACAAAAATCAATATTTAGACCTCACCTTTATATATGCTCCATAGTCACTTATTCTGATGACGCTCTCCCTTTAATTGGCCAATTGCCAAGCTTCCTGTTACACTGCGCATGCACGCAGACTGGAGCGCCTATTGTGCATGCGCGCACACTGAAACAGTCATGCGTGCCCCTGCCGGCACTGCACGACACGCTGGGCCCAAACCCCACCCTCCTGCCGGCCGCGCTGAGCAAGCGCGGCCGAAGCTCCGCCCCCACCCCACACTCGGCTGCGCGACGCTGACGGATGCGGACGACGAGGGAGCGGCCAAATTCACAGGTAGATTTTTGCCGCTGTTTCTCCTCCAGGAAGTCGGCACACCACATCGAGATACGCCGCTCTAAGCGGCTGGGGAAATTTGGGGCCTATGTTCCTCCCCCACAGTATAGGAATACTTTTTGGCTTCACGCTTGGCTGTGAGCCTTGCCCACTGGAAACATGTATGGAAAATTTGGATGCGGAATGCTTTTCCAAACATTTAATGTTCAGAATCACTTGCAGTGTGTGTCATATGTATGCTTCTGTCACCCAGCCAGAAGCAGGAACTCGGAATATGAGCCCTTGTATGAGGTATCATTAACAGGCTGCTGCTCCTGCCTTTCTTGATGCAACTGCTAAACAGTATACAAAAGATCCGCCCACTCCGACTGAATCTATTAACCCATCAACGTTTTTTCGGCAACCTCTTTGGAAAAGCACCCAACCTCAGTTTGGGCATTTCTACTCCACAGGATTTGGTGTTCACCATACAGTGAAAGGAACCACAGATCTGCATCATACTACTCTATATCATCTATTGATGTCAGAATTTGTTTTGCTAACAATTCTGTGCTACTTCCTTAGTTGGGAGAAATATCAGCAGGTATCAACATATAACTTCTGTTGCCAAGGCCCCAAGCTCTGGAATTCCCTCCCTACATTTTGTCTCCTCTCTACCTCTCATTCCTCCTTTAAGACACTCCTTAAAACCTACCTTTGTCCAAGCCTTTGGTCACCTGCCCTAATTTCTCCTGTGAAGCGCGTTGGGATGTTTTACTACGTTAAAGGCGCTATATAAATACAAGTTGTTGTTGTTGTTGTATAACATTACAATGCGAACCGCTATCAGGCACAATCAGTAATCTGGATTAGGAGGTATCCTCTTTAAGGATTCAGAGCAATAGAGGGTGCTCGTTGGTACATGCATCTGGAGAGGATTGCTCAGATAAGGTGGAAGGAAACTGGAGAGTTTTAAAAATAACAACGGGGACCTTGAGGTTAATGCACTGGCAAATGTGAAAGACGGGACTGATGGGTGTGTAGGACTTTGGGCAGTCGGGATTTGAACAGCAGATTTCTTGATTAACTGAAACTTGTGAAGGATCGGGGGGGGTGGTGTGGGGGGGGGGGAGGCTGTTGAGAACTTTCGAGAAATGAATCCTGAAAGAGGACAGCTCCTAATCTGTCAGGTGCGTCTCAAATTCTCTTTTGGAAGTAAGCCACATCACAACCTGACTGCATCAGATGAGCAATATTTTCTTTCTTTTGACTGGTCTCCTTTGAGGATTTTATATGCTTCACTTCAACCAAGAGCACTCGGGAGCCCCATGCTCCTTCCGTTGACAGGTTTCAGTACCTGTGGCAGACTGACACAGTCATTTAACTCAGTGGACAGTGGATTCAAACAGCCATCTAGCTATTTCTCCCTCAGAAAATATCCATCGCTGCAGAGACGGATTAATCACGGGGGCGGATTAACCATGGGGCGGATGGGGCTGCAGCCCTGGCCCACCAAAGGACATAGGCCCACCAAATAAATATTGGAAAAAAATATAAGGTCACTAAATAGGCTGAATAGAATAGACAATACGAGAGGAAAAACAAGTTTTATTTCACATGTTGTTGAGAGAAATTTGCATATATGTATAGGAATCTAGTATTGCAATGTTACCAGAACCAGAATACTCTGTACTCAATACAGAATATATGCTTCCATTATTGAATATACTGGCCTATGTTTTCAAACTCAGAATCAGAATCACATACGTAATGTAATGAACATAACTATAGGCCCATTTGGATCAGTCTGCCCCAGGCCTATCAGGCCCTTAATCCGGCCCTGCATCCCTGGACATTCACACAATGATTACATGAAGGCAGATTCTGTGTTTTGTGCTGGTTAGGTGCACCAACTCAGTCCTGTTGAGAACAAAGCCAAAATACTGAATAGCCACTTCCCTGATGCGCTGAGTGTTAACCCCTCATTCCACAATTATCTTAAACTCTTTTTCTTTCTCTTTTGCAGTTGTTGTGCTTTTTATTCAAGGGATTGGCAGCAAAGAGTGGCGGGAGGTGAGTGATACATGTTTTTATATTTTATCTTGTATATTAGGTGATATCGATTTATCTGAAGACAAAATAATAAATGCGGTGGAATTTCCTGAGGCCCCACACCACAGGTAGGCTTCAGGCAGCCTTCTGGGGCTGCAGGGCCTCACAACATTCCACTCCTGAGAATATTATTGGCATTAAAAGATAACTGAGGTGATGACTGGCATAGAACAGTAGTACCTACTCCAATGCAACATGGTACTGATTGGTCACTGAAGGTGTTAGACCAATTGTTTGAAAGGGAAGAATGCTGTTTGCACCCAATCTTCCTCCTCTTATCCCCGTAGTTTCCTGCATGCCGAGTTTCTCATTCACAAATAGAGTATGAGTGGGGGAGGTGGAGTACTTCACTAAGTGGAAGGAATGAAGATTTAGTTGGGTAAATGACTCGAAGTTGCTCCTAATGTTGAGGTCCAATGACTGGGCAGGTCATCTGTTATCTTGAAATGGTGAACAGGCATGGCAGGAAGGGAGGAAAATATACAGAGGGTAAAGAGAAAAGAGAATTCACTGTCTACTATTACATCAGTTAAAGCTTTGGCCGGGAAATTAGTGTCAGACGGAAACGGGCGCGAAGTGGGCAACGTGTCTGCAACGAATACCCGAAGGTGAAGGCCCGAACCTTACTGGCACTTGGGTGTTGTGTCTCATCTACGTAATACCAGAGTGGGGAGAGGGGGGGGGGATGGGGGGGTGGGAGGCGGGTCAGGCGCGGGCTGGCAACAGCCCACAGTATTGCTGTATTTCCAGGAGAAGCTCTGGAGTGCTCCATATAAAGCCGCATTCAAAAAAAAATCGCTAAACGTACCTGTTCTTTGGCAGCCTCCAGCGGTCCCGTTAGGGACCTCTGGTTAGGTCGCTGTAGACATGAAAAAAACTGAGTGTAACATGCGGTGTTATTTGCTGAAATTGGCATCAGGGTCCTAAAACAGGCATTTAGGCTCCTGATTAGCATATTCTATTAGGCAGGTGCCCTGGGCACTTAAAAGATGCCGGTTGCCAATTTGGAAACTGCCGCATTTCCAATTTCTCCCCCATTATTCATGTATATTTTAAAGGAGAAGTCAATGTTATAGACACTTAACAGTATACATCATTATTAGCCACATACATAGGAATAGGCCATTCAACCCTCGAGCCCATTCCACCATTCAATTAGATCATGGCTGATCTGCAGCAGAACTCCATCTACCCGTCTTTACTCCACATCCCTTGGTACCCTTATCTAGCAAAAACCTAGCAGTTTTGAAATTTTCTATTGACCCAGCATTCACAGCCTTTTGGGGGAGAGAATTCCAGATTTCCGCAAGATTACGGTGGGGGGAGCGGACTAGGAATGTCAATACTGTAAGCAAACTAGACTGGGAAAAAAGAGGGAACAAGGACTTGCTGGGGCTACCCTGTTATGGAAAGCAAAAGTTTCATAAAAAAGATTATTACTGCTGTGAACTGTGGATAATCTCCATCTGTGGGTGTAGAAAGGTACATATGATAATTGAAGAAGGGATTGAAAGTTAAGACTAATTTATTGATAGGTAGCTAATTAGATGAGCTGCCTGTGGGTTCTCTGAGTGTGCATGATAATCTGAAATCCAATTAAGAGTTTAGGAACTATCAGGAGAGCATTCCAGTAAAAAAATAATAATTCTTTGGCAGCAGCTCTGTGGAGAATTTGTAGATTGTGTGACATAATTTGCACATTGCATCATAGAAAGGTAAAACTGACTTCCATGGCTTCCTGCTCCCACAGAAACATAGAAACATAGAAAATAGATGCAGGAGCAGGCCATTCAGCCCTTCTAGCCTGCACCGCCATTCAATGAGTTCATGGCTGAACATGAAACTTCAGTACCCCCTTCCTGCTTTCTCGCCATAACCCTTGATCCCCCGAGTAGTAAGGACTTCATCTAACTCCCTTTTGAATATATTTAGTGAATTGGCCTCAACTACTTTCTGTGGTAGAGAATTCCACAGGTTCACCACTCTCTGGGTGAAGAAGTTTCTCCTCATCTCGGTCCTAAATGGCTTACCCCTTATCCTCAGACTGTGACCCCTGGTTCTGGACTTCCCCAACATTGGGAACATTCTTCCTGCATCTAACCTGTCTAAACCCGTCAGAATTTTAAACGTTTCCATGAGGTCCCCTCTCATTCTTCTGAACTCCAGTGAATACAAGCCAAGTTGATCCAGTCTTTCTTGATAGGTCAGTCCCACCATCCCGGGAATCAGTCTGGTGAATCTTCGCTGCACTCCCTCAATAGCAAGAATGTCCTTCCTCAAGTTAGGAGACCAAAACTGTACACAATACTCCAGGTGTGGCCTCACCAAGGCCCTATACAACTGTAGCAACACCTCTCTGCCCCTGTACTCAAATCCCCTCGCTATGAAGGCCAACATGCCATTTGCTTTCTTAACCGCCTGCTGTACCTGCATGCCAACCTTCAATGACTGATGTACCATGACACCCAGGTCTCGTTGCACCTTCCCTTTTCCTAATCTGTCACCATTCAGATAATAGTCTGTCTCTCTGTTTTTACCACCAAAGTGGATAACCTCACATTTATCCACATTATACTTCATCTGCCATGCATTTGCCCACTCACCTAACCTATCCAAGTCACTCTGCAGCCTAATAGCATCCTCCTCGCAGCTCACACTGCCACCCAACTTAGTGTCATCCGCAAATTTGGAGATACTGCATTTAATCCCCTCGTCTAAATCATTAATGTACAATGTAAACAGCTGGGGCCCCAGCACAGAACCTTGCGGCACCCCACTAGTCACTGCCTGCCATTCTGAAAAGTCCCCGTTTACTCCTACTCTTTGCTTCCTGTCTGACAACCAGTTCTCAATCCACGTCAGCACACTACCCCAAATCCCATGTGCTTTAACTTTGCACATTAATCTCTTGTGTGGGACCTTGTCGAAAGCCTTCTGAAAGTCCAAATATACCACATCAACTGGTTCTCCTTTGTCCACTTTACTGGAAACATCCTCAAAAAATTCCAGAAGATTTGTCAAGCATGATTTCCCTTTCACAAATCCATGCTGACTTGGACCTATCATGTCACCATTTTCCAAATGCGCTGCTTTGACATTCTTAATAATTGATTCCATCATTTTACCCACTACGGAGGTCAGGCTGACCGGTCTATAATTCCCTGTTTTCTCTCTCCCTCCTTTTTTAAAAAGTGGGGTTACATTGGCTACCCTCCACTCGATAGGAACTGATCCAGAGTCAATGGAATGTTGGAAAATGACTGTCAATGCATCCGCTATTTCCAAGGCCACCTCCTTAAGTACTCTGGGATGCAGTCCATCAGGCCCTGGGGATTTATCGGCCTTCAATCCCATCAATTTCCCCAACACAATTTCCCGATTAATAAAGATTTCCCTCAGTTCCCCTTCCTTACTAGACCCTCTGACCCCTTTTATATCTGGAAGGTTGTTTGTGTCCTCCTTAGTGAATACTGAACCAAAGTACTTGTTCAATTGGTCTGCCATTTCTTTGTTCCCCGTTATGACTTCCCCTGATTCTGACTGCAGGGGACCTACGTTTGTCTTTACTAACCTTTTTCTCTTTACATACCTATAGAAACTTTTGCAATCCGCCTTAATGTTCCCTGCAAGCTTCTTCTCGTACTCCATTTTCCCTGCCCTAATCAAACCCTTTGTCCTCCTCTGCTGAGTTCTAAATTTCTCCCAGTCCCCGGGTTCGCTGCTATTTCTGGCCAATTTGTATGCCACTTCCTTGGCTTTAATACTATCCCTGATTTCCCTAGATAGCCACGGTTGAGCCACCTTCCCTTTTTTATTTTTACGGCAGACAGGAATGTACAATTGTTGTAATTCATCCATGCGGTCTCTAAATGTCTGCCATTGCCCATCCACAGTCAACCCCCTAAGTATCATTCGCCAATCTATCCGAGCCAATTCACGCCTCATACCTTCAAAGTTACCCTTCTTTAAGTTCTGGACCATGGTCTCTGAATTAACTGTTTCATTCTCCATCCTATTGCAGAATTCCACCATATTATGGTCACTCTTCCCCAAGGGGCCTCGCACAATGAGATTGCTAATTAATCCTCTCTCATTACACAACACCCAGTCTAAGATGGCCTCCCCCCTAGTTGGTTCCTCGACATATTGGTCTAGAAAACCATCCCTTATGCACTCCAGGAAATCCTCCTCCACCGTATTGCTCCCAGATTACTAAGGGGCATTTATACTGACCTTGCTATCGTGATGCAAAGCAATTTGGAGTGTGTATTAACACATTAATGGTAGTAAAGAAAAAGTAAAGGATTGCATTTATATAGCATCTATCACAACCTCAGGCACCCCAAAGCTCTTCACAGCCAACAAAATACTTGTGAAGTGTTGCAATGTAGGGAAATGATGCGGCCAATTTACGCATAGCAAGCTCCCACAAGCAGCAATGAAATAAATGAGCAGATCGTCTATTTTAGTGATGTTGGCTGAGGGCTAAATGTTGGAGAGGACACAGGGAGCACTCCCCTGCTCTTCTTCAAAATTGTACCACAGGATCTTTTAAATCTGTCTGAGGGGGGAAATGGGGGCAGTTTAATGTCTACCTCACAACCACCTCTCTCAACCCCTCCACTGCCAGTGTGTTGTCAGACTGCTTGTCCCACATCCAGTCCTGGATGAGCTGCAATTTCTTCCAACAAAATATTGGGAAGACCAAGGTTTGCTGCAAACTCTATTCCCTAGCCGCCGATTCCATCCTCCACCCCGGCTGATTACGTTCCTGTGAAGTGCCTTGGGATATTTCCCTACATTAAGGTGCTATATAAATGCAAGTTATTGTTATCATTGGCATCATCTCACACTTCAAATCCACCCTATAACTCCTGCCCAATGTGAACCCACATTTTAACATAGAATTGTAGAATGATAAGGCACAGAAGGAGGTCATTCAGCCCATCGTACCTGCATTGGCTCCTTGCTAGAGCTGTCCAATTAGTTGCATTCCCATCTCTTTCCCATAGCTCTATAAATTCTTTCCCTTCAAGTATTTATCCAGTTTTTGAATGTTACTTATTGAATATGCTTCCAGCATCCTTTCAGGCAGTGCATTGTCGAAGTGCCGAAGCAATCCAATGAACTTTCTGGGCATTTCTAAACTTATTTTTCAATGTTAATAGAAGGTGAAATACTGCAGCTTGATTTCTTCCAAAATTAAAAGTTAGTTGCCTAGAAAATGGAGTACTGCACATCCATCTTGTTCTTTAAAAATTCATTCATGGGATAGGGGTGTTGCTGGCAAGGCCAGCATTTATTGCCCATCCCTAATTGCCCTTGAGAAGGTGGTGCTGAGCTGCTTCTTGAACCGCTGCAGTCCGTATGGTGAATGTACTCCCACAGTGCTGTTAGGGAGGGAGTTCCAGGATTCTGACCCAACGACGATGAAGGAATGACGATATATCTCCAAGTCAGGATGGTGTACGACTTGGAGGGGAATTTGGAGGTGGTGGTGTTCCTGTAATAAATAGGGCTCTTTGTTGCTAAATTCAGGAAGTCTCTTTAGACTGGAACATTGCGCATATCACTCTGCTATTTAAGAATAGCGAGAGAGGGAAACCAGGGAATTATAGACCAGTTAGCCTAACATCTGTTGCCAGGAAATTGCTAGAGTCTATAATTAAGGATTGGGTGATTGAACACCTTGAACATTTTCAGCTGATCAGAGCGAGCCAGCATCGATTTGTGAAAGGTAGGTCATGCCTCACAAGCCTGATTGAATTTTTTGAAGAGGTAACTGAAGTAGTGGACAGGGGAATGTCCATGGATGTTATTTATATGGACTTCCAGAAAGCATTTTACAAAGTCCCTCATAAGAGATTGTTAACGAAGGTTGAAGCCCAAGGAATTGAAGAAAAATTATAGACCTGGTGGAGCAGCTGGAGACTGAGAGTAGGGATAATGGGTAGGTACTCAAATTGGCAGGATGTGACTAGTGATGTCCTGCAGGGCTCTGTGTTGGGGCCTTAACTATTCACTGTATTTTATTAACAATTTAGATGATAGCATAGAAAGCCACATATCCAAATTTGCCGATGACACAAAAAAGATAGATGCAAGCATTTTTGATGAAAGCATCAAATTACAAAGAGATATTGATAGATTAAATAAATGAGCAAAATTGTGGCAAATGGACTTTAATGTAAGCAAATATGAGATCATCCATTTTGGACCTAAAAAAGATAGAACAGGGTACTTTCTAAATGGTGAAAAGCTAAAAACAGTGGAGATTCAAAGAGACTTGAGGGTCCAGGTACATGGATCATTAAAAAGTCATGAACAGGTACAGAAAATAATCAACAAATCCAATGGAATGTGTTATATATGCAGATTGTGTAGTCACTGTATCGTTGCATAAGATGGAGATTTGTTACCTGATGTATTATCAATAAGGTTTACACTGTGTATATACTATGCTGGCACCACTAGAGGGTGTAACTGGTAGAGACCGGGGTTTCCTGCCCCTGTGGCAGAGGCTGTCGACCAGAGGGCACTGCGGTGGGAGACCTGAGGGTCACCTGCATAGGTGTGCAAGGCCCAGTATAAAAGGCTGCCCACCAGGCTTGTGCTTCACTCTGGAGTTATGAATAAAGGACCAAGGTCACTACAGTCTGAGTACAACACATTGCCTCGTGGAGTCATTCATGTGCATTACAGACATAACAACTGGCATTGTGAATACGGACTTTCACTCGATTAACTTTGGCACACTAAAAGACTTCGCAGAGAGTGATGATTGGGATGCCTTCACAGAAAGACGCGAGCAATATTTCGTGGCAAACGACCTGGCAGGGGAGACGGACACATTGGCGGAGAAGCGCAAGGCTATACTGTTGACCATTGTGGGCCCGAGGTCTACCGCCTCGTCAGGGACTAGCTAGCACCCACGAAGGCCAAGGATAAGACATACGATGAGCTGACTGAACTAATTCACGACCAATTAAAATCAAAACAGAGCATCCTCATGGCCAGACACAGATTCTACACTCACCGCAGTCCTGAGGGCCAGAAGATTGCAAAATATTCTGATGACCTCAGGAGACTTGCGGCACTGTGTGATTTTGGCATGCATCACAGTCAACCTGCAGAAGACTATCAGCATCAGTCAGGTATTCATGACCTCGACCTGCAGCACCAAGCAAATTATTCATCCTGTGGACTCAAACCCGGCAAGTACTGTACACAGAATGGTGCCTTTCACTAGCAAGACTGTAGAACATGGCTCTGCCCAGGGCAGAGAGCACAGACCTCAGGGTTCCAGAACTCCAAGTCCGCTGAGGGGTGCTAATCGAGTAGCACCATGCTGGTGTTGTGGAGGAAACCATAGGGCTTACCAGTGTCGGTTTGCTGAGTACGTATGCAAAGCTTGTAACACGAAGGGCCACCTCCAGCATATGTGTAAAAGAAATACGACTCACCGCCTAGCAGAGGAATCGGTAGATGACTTTGAATCCAGCGGGGAGCATGATGACTTGGCCAGAGAGGCAGCTCAGCCCCAAGAAGAAGTGTATAGAGTGTATACCTGCACCACCAATTGTCCTCCAGTGAAGATGGAAGTCGAGATAAATGGCGTTCCATTCTTCATGGAAGTGGACACGGGAACAAGGCAGTCAGTGATGAGCCAGGATGCCTTTGAGAGGCTATGTAACAAAAAACAACCCGAGCTGATTCCAATACAGGAAAAGTTACACTCCTACACCAAGGAGCTGATCCCAGTCCTTGGTAGTGCAGATGTGAGTGTAATCCATAATGGCGTGGCGCACAAGTTAATTCTTGTTGCAGGTGATGGTCCAATTCTACTCGGAAGAAGGTGGATGGGGAAGATCCAGTGGAAATGGGAAGAACACTTCACTCCAGCAATCGATGTCTCCCATGCTCAGAGACAGAGCAAAACCTCACCTTCACTTGGGCCAGGCACCAAAGAACAGACGAGCACAGCACCTGAGGCACAGACCGTCCATCACAATTGCATGGCAATGATCCGACCGGAACGACCTAAAAGTACCTTCCCGGCTCCAGTGGCAGGACTCGTGGGGAGGAAGATTGAATTCATAGGCACTCTTCCAGCTTTTGTGGCAGAATCACAAGAGAGAAGGATCAAGGCAGTCGACCTCGAGGACAGAGGCAAGATGGCGTCCCTGCTGCAGCGAGGTGCAGCGTGGCTGAAAAAAAAGATGGCCGTGGCCACATCACGAGCTACAATGCTGAGGGACCAACACATGGTGTCTAACAAAGAATTTGATTGGGGTAAAGCCAGCAGGGTTCTCTTAAAGGAGACCTGCAACCAACTGAACTTAAAGAGACATTGTATGCATGGCAAGCAATGTAACAAACCAATTAAGATTGTGAACAAAATGTTGTTGCGAGATGTTTGGAATAGAGTGTCCCCAAAAGTAGCAAGCGAGTGAATTCAGGAGGGTAAAGGCACTGATCCTGATGCCCTGCCCCAGGTGTCCCCACAAGTTATAGGCCAGCGACCTCAGGAGGGTGAAGGCACTGATCCTGATACTCTGCCCCAGGTCTATCCCACATTGCAGGCTCTATTCGCCATGGACCTGGAAACGAAAACGGCGCCAATCCGTGCAGTCGGCCGCCATTGCCCACCACCTGAGTGGAGACAGCGCAGCCCCTGACCCAGTCGCTACCTCGGCCATGTCCGGGAACAAAAGGTCAGAACCAACGAGTTCCCCAAACAGCACCTGGAACAGCCAGGTTCCCAACACCGTTAGAGAGCAGGCAGAAGATTCTGCAGCCCTCAAAGGAGGACAGGGAGGACACACACATCTGTTGCTCTGCCCACCACAAGGCAATAGCAAAGTCCCAGAGTCCTGGCTAGGTGAGCGAACCAAGCCCACCCCGCTAGCAGGGGGCGCAGCGCTGTTATCAGACGACTAGGACCCCGTCCGGTTGCTCTGGAACCTGCATCCTCGCATACCTGTACTGCTACCTCAGTATTTACCATGACTGAACCATGAATGCAATCTACCCAATCCTGGCACACGACTGCAAAATGTAACGAATGTAAGTAGGTAGCCATGGACACACACATGAATCACACCCAGAATCCACTGGAACCTCCACTGCATCATCGAACCATCCAATCTGGTAACCACTACCCAACGTTGTGGCAAAAGGACTTGGGGGTTAACAGGGAGAGAGCCAAGCCAAAGCACAGCCAAGGTGCAAGGGCTATTGGCACTTAAGTCTGGGGAGAGCTAAGCCAGAGCACATAGTGTAAAGGTAATCGGCACAAAGGACTTGGGGAGAGTGATGTTATACATGCAGACTATAGCTATACTCTCTATGTAGTCACTGTATAGTTGCATAAGATGGAGACTTGTTCCCTGATGTACTATCAATAAGGTTTACACTGTGTATATACTAAGCTGGCACCACTAGAGAATGCAACTGGTGGAGACTGGAGTTTCCTGCCTCTGTGGCAGAGGCTGTCCACCAGAGAGCACTGTGGTGGGAGACCTGAGGGTCACCTGCATAAGTGTGCAGGGCCCAGTATAAAAGGCTGCTCACCAGGCTTGTGCCTCACTATGGAGTTACGAATAAAGGACCAAGGTCACCACAGTTTGAGTACACACATTGCCTCGTGGAGTCATTTATAAGTGCATTACAGACATAACAGAATGCTAGCCTTTAAATCTAGTGGATTAGAATACAAGGGGGTAGAAGTTATGCTGCAGCTATACTAAGCGCTGGTTAGACCACACCTGGGGTACTGTGAGCAGTTCTGGGCACCACAGCGTAGGAAGGATATATTAGCCTTGGAGGGAGTGTAGCATCAGCTTAATAAAATGATACCCGGACTCCAAGGGTTAAGTTATGAGGAGAGATTATACAAATTAGGGTTGTATTCCCTAGAATTTAGAAGGTTAAGGGGTGATTTGATTGAAGTTTTCAAGATATTAAGAGGAACAGATAGGGTACATAGAAAGAAACTATTTATGCTGGTTGGTGAGTCTAGGACGAGAGGGCATAGTCTAAAGATTAGAGCCAGACCTTTCAGAAGTGAAATTAGGAAACACTTCTACACACAAAGGATGGTCGAATTTTGGAACTTTAGTCCGCAAATGGCATTTGATAGATTATTTGTTAACTTAAAATATGAGATTGATAGATTTTTTACCAGCCAAAAGTATTAAGGGATATGGGCCAAAGGCCAAAGGCCAAAGGCATCAGGTGACAGATCAGCCACAATCTCATTGAATGGTGGAACAAGCTCGAGGGGCTAAATGGCCTACTCCTGTTCCTATGTTCCTATGTTCAATGCAATTGGCAGCTAGTAATGCAACTCACGTCTCCATCTACACTCTGCAGATACTGGTCTGAGATCAGTGGTTCCAGTTTAAAAAAGATAAACATTTTAATTAAGGTGAAACATTACATCAGTCTCTGTAATACAATGATACATGGCACACCGCTATCTGTAATACAGTGATTACTGTACACTCTTCACTGTAACATAGAAATTAGTATACACCCTTCACCATAACATAGAGATTAGCGTCCACCCTTCACTGTGACACAGTAATACATGGCACACTTCTCTCTGTAACAGTGATACTTTCACACATCCTTCAAGGTAACATAGAGAGAGGTGTGCTCCAATGGCCACAAAATGTTAAAAAAAGACTTGCATTTATATAGCAATCACTGGACATCTCAAAGTTAGTACAAAAAGTACTCTTTCACAGCATGATCTACGATGTGGGGTTTCAAAACGTTTTGCCACATACACACCAACTCAATCTGGATAACAGAGTCAGGCACTCTGGAAAAAGAATGGGATTTGTAGAGTAGAAATTACAGTCAGTGATATTGTACAGATGCTTAATGTACTAATACCAAGCTCTTCTCACCACTATTTTAACAGCGGCATTAACACCTCTGTTAAAATAATACAGATACGATCATGTCAAGTATTTGCAACATAACATTACTGACAATCATTTGTCCCTTTAATATTTTTCAAGACATTCGGAATATGTTTCTTTTGAAAAACACAGAAGTCACGGTACCTGCTACATGTTAAAGATTATGTAGGCTTGTCATTTTGGAAACGTTATTAAAATAAAGGATATCCTGGGCTGCAATTTCATGCCTCGTTAAACAGTACTTAACTGGTGAGGTTAAGTAATCATAAAAATTCTCTGTGACTTTAGTTTCTTGTTTTATGGTAATAGTTTTGTTTTGTAAGATGTGGCACTAGTAGCTCACAGCTGCGGTGAGCGTTACCGTTGAGTTTGTCTTGTTCTGAATGATTTTCCTGAAGGTGAATGTTTGACGAGGAGCCAAAGACTAATAATTGTTTCGGTGCCGTTGATTCAGAGAAATAAAAATAATTATATATTCTACATGCGTCAGAGCTGGCCTTTCTTGAATAATTCTTGTCTACACTTTAAAATATTTAAGGCTTTAACAAACCATTCTATTTGATTTCTCTGGGGAAAGTCTGCATTTAAATAGTGACCTTTCCTGCAACTTTTGTTATCACTGCAGTGCCACGAAAATAGGCAACATGATTCTGGCAGTGGGGAGGGACCTAATCTCTCACTGCACAAGGGTGATAGGTCACTTTCTGCCCCTCTTGGAGGATATTGGGTTTAAATTTCACCCTCACCACCTGGCTTGTTGTGCAACCTGCCTAATTAGCATTTCTTTGATTTCAATGGGATTGAAATCCGATGGGTTCTATAATAAAGAAAGACTTGCATTTGTATAACACCTTTCAGGATGTCCCAAAGTGCTTTACAACCAATGAAATACTTTTGCAGTGTGGTCACTGTTGTAACGTATGAAACGCAGCAGTCAATTTGCGCACAACAAGCTCCCACAAACAGCAATGTGATAATGACTAGGTCATCTGTTTTAGTGATGGTGGTTGATGGATAAATATTGGCCAGGACATTTGCAAGAACTTCTCTGCTCTTCTTTGTATAGTGCTGTGGGATCTTTTATATCCACGCAAGAGATTTACCATCTCATCCGGTTCAAACAGTACAATGCTCACTCCGTACCTCACTTTTGTATCAGCCTGGGTTACGTGCCCAAATCCCAAGAGTGGGACTTGAACTCACAACCTTCCAACTTGGAGGTGAGAGTGCTACCCACTGAGCTACGAGTACTGCCCGGATAGTGGAGGTGAAATTGTATCTGATTGTCCTTGGGGGTCTGGTAATGGTTATGTTACTGCACTCGTAATCACTGAACTAGTGGAGACCTGGGCTAATGATCCAGTGACATGAGTTCAAATCCCACGGCAGCTGGGGAATTTAAATTTAATTAATTAAATAAATCTGGAATAAAAAGGGTTGTTGTTAAAAACCCATCTGGTTCACTAATGTCCTTCAGGGAAGGAAATCTGCCGTCCTTACCCAGCCTGGCCTAAATGTGACTCCAGACTCACAGCAATGTGGTTGACTCTTAACTGCCCTCTGAAATGACCCAGCAGGCAACTACGTTGTATTCAAGAAGGTGCTCACCACCACCTTCTCGAGCGCAATTAGGGATGGGCAATAAATGCAGGGCTTGTCAGCGATGTCCATATCCTGTGAATGAATAAAAAAAACCCACTGGCATTTTATTGAGCACAAAACCATTTTATCTGGAAGCGCCAATGTTGGCCAATGGGTGTTTGAATATATACACCAACTCCTTCCTGCTAGGAATTACACAAGAAAGAAAAAAAATTGAAAAAGAAACCATGCACTTCTAAAGCACTTTATCATGTCCTCACAATGTCTCAAAGTAGGCAAGTGCAGCAAGCCATTTTGCACATAGCAAGGTTCCAAAGAACCAAATGAATAAATGATTAGAAACTCTAATTTGGGAACAGAGTGCACCATTAGGTACTGCCATAGGATGAGATCGGGATGGCCCCGTGATTTGGTTTCTCTCTCCACAAATGAAGCCATTTCAATGTCAGGTCTCAGTGAAAATAACAGCAGGCTCGAACTGAAGTAAAAGTGCAGAGACAAGCATAGTTAACATAGCTGAAATGTGAAGTACCACCTAGAAAATATGATTAAAGAGGAATATCACATGGCTGCCATATTCCTATAGTTCAATGGGTAGAGAGCAGTGGCTTGCACTGATCTGTGGAGATGGTAGAATTGCAGTCACTGTTGTGGTAGATAGGGAGATCTATTTTGTATCACCCAGGGTAGTATTGAATAATACACTAATCTCAATATGGCATCGAAGTGTTTACTTATATTAGACGAGAATGCTTCACGTTTTTAAAAAGAAGTGTGCGCCATACTTGTGATATAACTCATGTTGATTCACATAGGGACACATAGCATGTGCAAGTTGTTTTGATACCTCTTATTCTTTTTTTCTCCAACATCATTAATTCTTCAGAATCTGAAGGCAATCTGAGTCAGTAATCTGCGCTTGTAGCTCCTAGTGAATTTTGTGCTTTTCAAGATGTAGAATGAAACATTTAGGAACAGGAGGAGGTCATTCAGCCCCGAGAGCTCGTTATGCCATTCAGTAAGATCATGGCTGATCTGTATCCAAATTCCAACCATCCATCTTGGCTCCATATCCTTTAATATACTTGGCTAGCAAAAATCTATCAATCTCAGATTTAAAATTATTAATTGAGCTCACATGCTTTTTGTGGCAGAGAGTTTTATATTTCTACTACTCTTTGTGTGAGGAAGTGTTTCCTAATTTCTCTCTTGAAGGGCCTGGCTCTGGTTTTAAGATCCTTGACTCCCCCACCTATGGAAAAAAAATTCTCTCTATCTACCTTATCAATTCCTTTTAAAATCCTAAAAATCTCGATCAAATCACTTCATAACCTTCTATATTCCAGGGAATATGAGGAATTTATGTAATCCCTTCTCATAATTTAACCCTTGGAGCCCTGGTAACATTCTGGTGAATCTGTACAGCACTCCTTCCAAGGCCAATATATCCTTTCTAAGGTGCGGAATCACAGAATCATAGAATGGTTACAGCACAGAAGGAGGCAATTCGGCCCGTCAAGCCCGTGCCGGCTCTCTGCAAGAGCACTTCAGCTAGTCCCACCCCCCCGCCCTTTCCCCGTAGCAATTTTTTTTTCCTTCGGGTATTTATCCAATTCCCTTTTGAAAGCCATGATTGAATCTGTCTCCATCACCCTTTCAGGCAGCGCATTCCGGATCATAACCACTCGCTGCATAAAAATGTCACCTTTGGTTCTTCTGCCAATCGCCTTAAATCTGTGTCCTCTGGTTCTCGACCCTTCTGCAAATGGAAACAGTTTCTCTCTATCTACTCTGTTGGGACCCCTCATGATTTTGAACACCTCTATCAAATCTCTATTATATTCTAGCCCTGTCATTATAAATTCTAAAATTCTATCAGACTACTACATTTTAGTGATCTGTGTACATGAACCCCTAAATCTCTCAGGACATCCACTGCTCCTAGCTTTCCACCATTTAGAAAATACTCACATCTATCCTATTTTGGTCCAAAATGGATGACCTCACACATATCTGTGTTGAAATCCATCAGCCACAGTTTTGCCTACTTACTTAATCTCTCAATGTCTCTTTGTAATTTTATGCTCCCGTCTACACTTCAATCTTTGTATCTTTGGCAAATTTGGATATATGGCTCTCTATTGAGTTATCTAAGTCATTAATAAATATAGTGAATACTTGAGGCCCTTGCTTTAATTTTAGCTAACAGTCTCTTATGTGGAACCTTATCAATTGCCTTCTGGAAGTCAGTATAAACTACATCTATAGGCATTCCTCTGTCTATTACTTCGGTTATTTCCTTTAAAAAAAATCAATTAGGTTCGTTAGACATGACCTACTCTTTACAAATCCATGCTGGCTCTCTCTAATCAGCTCACATTTCTCCAAGTGCTCAGTCACTTTGTTCCTAATTATGGATTCCAATAACTACCCATAACAGATGTATAATTTCCTGGTCTCTCTCTCTCTCACCTTTCTTAAATAATGGAGTTATATTTGTAATTTTGAAAACTAAAGGGACAATTCCTGAATCGAGAGAGCTTTGAAAGATTATGGCTAAAACATCTACAATTTCCTCACCTGCTTCCTTTAAATCCCTGGAGTGGAAACCATCAGCTCCTGGGGATTTGTCAGTCTTTAGTACCATTATTTTTTCAAATACTCTTTTCTTGCTAATGTTAACTTGAGTGAGTTCCAGTCCTTGATTCATTCTTAGTTTTCCTGGAATATCAGATATATTATTCTCTTGCTCTACTGTAAAGACTGACACCAAGTAATTATTTAACAAGTCTGCCATTTCCTTATTTTCATTTGCAATATTACCCACATCTGTTTTTAAACGGCCCACATTACCCTTGACTACCCTTTTCCTACTAATATAATTGGAAAAACTTTTTGTGTTAATCTTGATCTCCTTCGCAAGTTTGTTTTTGTATTTTTTTTGCAGCTCTTACTGTTCTTTTGTCTTCCTTTCCTGTTCTGATCTCCTAGTCCCCCGGATCTACACTATTCTTTGCACTTTTGGATGTTCTTTCCTTTTGTTTTAAGTTATCTCTCACCTCTTTTGTCAACCATGGCTGTTTTATTTGATAAGTAGAACCTCTTAGAGGTATATACTGGTCCTGAATTAAGCTAAATTCTGTTTGAATACCTCCCACTGTTCATCTGTAGTTTTACCCAATAACAGTTTTGACCAGTTTGCTGTTGTCTTATCCTGTTAAAGTTGGCCGTACCAAAATCTAGAATCTTAGGGCCCAAGTTTCCACATGATTCGCGCCTGATTTTTAGGAGCAACTGGTGGAGAACGGACTATTTTAGAAATCGTAATTCTCCACATTTTTTTTTGTGCAGTTCTAGTCAGGTAGAACAGTTCTAGGTTAGAACAGAATTTTTTCTTCAAAAGGGGGCGTGTCCGGCCACTGACGCCTGATTTGAAAGTTTCCACAGTGAAAAGGTACTCCAAACTAAAGTAGAATGGAGCCAGTGAAGATTTTTGTAGAAAAAACCTGTTCTACACATTAAAAAATCAGGCACAGGTTACAAATTAGGCGTCCAGAACGAGGTGGGGGGGGGGGGGGGGGAAGGGAACTCATTAAATTCGACAATAAATCCTTATTTATACTTCTACAAATATTATACAAATAAATCCAACCTGAATAAACATTTATAAGCCAAGAAAAGATTAAATAAACCATCTTCCTACCTGTGTGAAAGTGCTTCAGCCAGGGAGAATTCTGCAGCCGTTCGTGCCGCTGAGCGGGAGGTGGGGGGGGCAGAAAGCCATTCGTGTCGCTGAGCGGGAGGGGGAGAGAGAGAGAGAGAGAGAGGGAGCGAGAGAGAGAGAGGGGGGGGAGGGAGGGAGAGAGGGGGTGGGAGGGAGGGAGAGAGAGAGGGGGGGGGAGGGAGGGAGAGAGGGGGGGGAGGGAGGGAGAGAGAGAGAGAGAGGGGAGGGAGGGAGAGAGAGGGGAGGGAGGGAGAGAGAGAGGGGGGGAGAGAGAGAGGGGGGGAGAGAGAGAGGGGGGGAGAGAGAGGGGAGGGAGAGAGTGGGGGGGGCGGGTCGGGTCAGGGAACAGGAGCGCGGGTCGGGTCGGGTCAGTGGGGGGGGGGAGCGGGTCTCGGGTCGGGGCGGGGGGGGCAGCGGGTGTCGGGTCGGGTCGGCGGGGGGGAGAGAGAGGGTCGGGGAACAGGAGCGCGGGTCGGGTCGGGTCAGTCGGGGGAGGGGGGGAGCGGGTCTCGGGTCTCGGATCGGGGCGGGGGTGGGGAGCGGGTGTCGGGTCGGGGCGGGAGCGGGTGTCGGGTCGGGTCGGCGGAGGAGGGGGGAGCGGGTGTCTGGTCGGCGGGGGGTGGGGGGAGGAGCGGGTGTCGGGTCGGGTCTGGTCGGCGGGGGGGAGGGCGGAGCGGGTGTCGGGTCGGGTCGGGTCTGGTCGGCGGGGGGGTGGGGGAGCGGGTGTTGGGTCTTGTCGGGGGCGGGGAGCAGGAGCTGGCCATGGGAGGAGCCTTATTCATGCAGCCCCAGTGAGGCCATTCGGCCAGGGCTAGGGGCTGCGTGCTTCAGGCCCCTCCCACACAGTTCGGCGCCTGGAGCTACTGCACTTGCGTGCCGACTGTAGCGCGCATGTGCAGAGGTCCAGGCACTGTTTTCAGCGCCGGGACCTGGCTCCGCCGCCCCCCACAGCTCGTGCTGGCTGCGCCGAGGGCCAGAGGACCTGTAAGTAGGTGGAGAATACCGATGATTTTTTTAGGCGCCGTTTTAGGCGCGAAAAACGGGCGCCCAGCTCGGAGGGGCGCCCGTTTTTTTTCTTGTGGAAACTTGGGCCCTTAGTAACTGTGTTATGTTTCTCCTTTTCAAACCTAACATTGAATTTGTTCATATTATGATTACTGTTAGATAAATGTTCCCTTACTATTAGATTATTAACTAATTCTGGCTCATTACTCATTGAGGAGTACAGGAGCATAGTTGTTATGTTATTGGCCTAGTAATCCAGAGGCCTGGACTAATAATCCAGAGATGTGAGTTCAAATCCCACCGCGGCAGCTGGGGAATTTATATTGAGTTAATTAAATAAATCTGGAATCAAAACAATAGTATCAGTAATGGTGACCATGAAGCTACCATATTGTCAGAAAAACCCACTGGTTCACTAATGTCCTTCAGGGAAGGAAATCTGCTGTCCTTATCTGGTCTGGCCCATATGTGACTCCAGATCCACAGCAATGTGGCTGACTCTTAACTGCCTTCTAAAATGGCCTAGCAAGCCACTCCGTTGTATCAAACTGCTACAACAAAGTCAGCACTGTGGGAGTACTTTCACCACATGGACTGCAGCGGTTCAAGAAGGCGGCTCACCACCACCTTCTCAAGGCAATTAGGGATGGGCAATAAATGCTGGCCTTGCCAGCGATGCCCATGTTCGTGAACGAATACATTTTAAAAAGTGTGGCCTGCCTTCTTGTTGGTTCGAGAGCATATTGTTCCAGAAAACTATCTTGAATGCATTCAAGAAAATCATTACCTTTCTGACTTGGGTGACTCTGCTCTTCCCTATCTATATAAAAAGTTAAATATTCCATGAAAACAACTCTGCTTTTGCTGCAAGCCTTTCTAATCTCTGAATTAATACATCCTGCCACTTTATTGCTCCAGACAACTTCCATTAGTTTTAAGTTCTCCCTTATTTCTCAATTCTAACCAGAGGGGCCGAAATTCGGTACCGCTGCGAGGCGGGACTTCCTGCCATGTGCTGCACTTCCTCTTGGGGGCAGGACTGGGGCGCTAACCGCGGGAATATTCCAGTGGTACGCAGAGCGCCAGGTAGTGCTGGCAGGAGCACAGGGCCCTCCTCTTCCGTTGAAGGGGCGGACACGCTGCCGACTCTGCATCGGGGAGAAGAGGCCACCACTTCAACACTGGGGAGTGGGGTGCCGTAGCAGCAGCCCGGCACAGAAGCGGAGCACTGGTCTGTGATTCCGCGGCATGGACCCCGCGAATTGGACAAGGCAAGGTAAGTTGGCCATTTCTTTAAGAGTGCATGCCGCACCTCCCCTTTAATTCCTGCCCCGTGAGCGGAGTGCGGCCCGGTTCGCAACCTGCGAAGCTGGAGCGGGCATTGCCTGGGGCGGCCTCACGGAATCTTCGCTACATGACGAAAACGGGTGGCTGCGCAGGGTGATGATGTTGTCCGGCGTGTTACCGGCAGGAGCGTGCCACAACTGGTTTCTGTCTCCGCCCCGCGCCCCGGGCGAAAAATCATATGCGCCCCATGGGAGGCGCAAACAACACAAATTTCTCCCTCATAGAGTCTCCGCTGATTGCTTTCCCTTATCTATATCCTCTCTTACTAATGCTCTAATAGTATCTTTAATCAACCTCTGTCAACATAAAATTACTTTATGCTTCATTCTTCGTTACTATGCTGAAGCAGGTCATTTGGCCCATTAAGTCCGTGACAATGTTTTTCTCCCCACCAAGCATTGCCAGGTCTAATCTACTGTGAGTTAGTTCCCTTTTACCTCACAAGGTGTCTCAATCCAACCTCAGATTACTTGCTCTGTGCCAATATGGCATTTACATTTATTGGTCCATTTCTTGTGACCTCCTTGAGTGAGGTTGGCAATTTGGGGCCACAGCCTATGCAGCTTTACGCCGTGAGTCATGCTGGAAGTCATTTCACTTAGCAGTTTTGCAGCTAGTAGAGAGAGGAGATTTTTATTGCATTAGTCTGGACTGAAGCCAATCCCAGGTTTCCAAATATGAAAGAGGAGAATGCTGAACCCACTACCTGAGCACTCCTTAACCATTGGTGGGAGAGGCCGAGGGTGACTCAATGGGAATGTCATCAATGATTAGTTGCAAATATTAACTTTCCCTTGTGATATGGGGAATTGTAGGCTTAAAACTGTTTGCTGTCATGCCATAACAAACTTCATTGCTTTAGTAACCTCATGAACCAGCAGGCTACCAAGCAGGGTTTATGGTTTCTGCTGCTACCGTCAATGGAGGTTGGCATTAAAAGGGGCGGAAAACAACGGAAGTAAGCACTTAAAATATTGAGTGGTTCAAATACTCCTTCAAGTTTTCCATCTACGTAGGTCCCTTGCAGTCGGATTCAGGTGAATTTATAATGGGGAATAAAGAAATGGCAGACCAATTGAACAAATACTTCAGTTCTGTCTTCACGAAGGAAGATACAAATAACCTTCCGATTGTACTAGAGGACAATAGGTCTAGTGAGAAGGAGGAACTGAAGGATATCCTTATTAAGCAGGAAATTGTGTTAGGGAAATTGATGGGATTGAAGGACGATAAATCCCCGGGGCCTGATAGTCTGCATCCCAGAGTACTTAAGGAAGTGGCCCTAGAAATAGTGGATGCATTGGTGATCATTTTCCAACAGTCTATCGACTCTAGATCAGTTCCTATGGACTGAAGGGTAGCTAATGTAACCCCAATTTTTAAAAAAGGAGGGAGAGAGAAAACGGGTAATTATAGCCTGACATCAGTAGTGGGGAAAATGTTGGAATCAATCATTAAGGATGAAATAGCAACGCATTTGGAAAGCAGTGACAGGATCGAACCAAGTCAGCATGGATTTATGAAAGGGAAATCATGCTTGACGAATCTTCTGGAATTTTTTGAGGATGTAACTAGCAGAGTGGACAAGGGAGAACCAGTGGATGTGGTGTATTTGGACTTTCAAAAGGCTTTTGACAAGGTCCCGCACAAGAGATTGGTGTGCAAAATCAAAGCGGATGGTATTGGGGATAATGTACTGATGTGGATAGAGAACTGGTTGGCAGACAGGAAGCAGAGAGTTGGGATAAATGGGTCCTTTTCAGAATAGCAGGCAGTGACTAGTGGAGTGCCGCAGGGCTCAGTGCTGGAAACCCAGCTCTTTACAATATACATTAACGATTTAGATGAAGGAATTGAGTGTAATATCTCGAAGTTTGTGGATGACACTAAACTGGTTGGTGGTGTGAGCTGTGAGGAAGACGCTAAGAGGCTGCAGGGTGACTTGCACAGGTTAGGTGAGTGGGCAAATGCATGGCAGATGCAGTATAATGTGGATAAATGTGAGGTTATCCATTTTGGGGGCAAAAACTCGAAGGCAGAATATTATCTGGATAGCGGCAGATTAGGAAAAGTGGAGGTGCAATGAGACCTGGGTGTCATGGTTCATCAGTCACTGAAAGTGGGCTTGCAGGTACAGCAGGCGGTGAATAAGGCAAATGGTATGTTGGCCTTCATAGCTAGGGGATTTGAGTATAGGAGCAGGGAGGTCTTACTACAGTTGTACAGGGCCTTTGTGAGACCTCACCTGGAATATTGTGTACAGTTTTGGTCTCCTAATCTGAGGAAGGATGTTCTTGCTATTGAGGGAGTGCAGTGAAGCTTCACCAGACTGATTCCAGGGATGGCTGGACTGTCATATGAGGAGAGAGTGGATCAACTGGGCCTTTATTCACTGGAGTTTAGAAGGATGAGAGGGGATCTCATAGAAATGTATAAGATTCTGACGGGACTGGACAGGTTAGATGCGGGAAGAATGTTCCTGATATTGGGGAAGTCCAGAACCAGGGAACATAGTCTTAGGATGAGGGGTTGACCATTTAGGACTGAGATGAGGAGAAACTTCTTCACTCAGAGAGTTGTTAACGTGTGGAATTCCCTGCCGCGGAGAGTTGTTGATGCCAGTTCATTGGATATATTCAAGAGGGAGTTAGATATGGCCCTTACGGCTAAGGGGATCAAGAAGTATGGAGAGAAAGCAGGAAAGGGGTACCGAGGGAATGATCAGCCATGATCTTATTGAATGGCGGTGCAGGCTCAAAGGGCTGAATGGCCTACTCCTGCACCTATTTTCTATGTTTCTATGTTTCTATCTACAAGAATATATCCTGGTATTATTTTAGTCTCCACTATTTCATAATGTCTACTAATGGCGTGTTAATAGCTCCTACTACTGATTGGAGCTCTGTCCTTCAGGGTGCAGTGACTTCTCATCTGTCCCTCACCTGAATTGGAGTTATTGGCTGGGATTTCCACTTCAAAGCTCCGACTTGGTAAATCATGGATTGGGATTGTGCAATGGTCTGGGAATGCTGTAGTGGAAATTCCTGGCCGTTGTATCTCCGTTAGGAGATAGAGGATAGGGTGGGAACAAAGGCTTCATCCATGCTCATGCCCATCCATATTAATTATTCCTGGGCCATGGGTACAGATTAAGAAGCAGTTACTCGTGTACAATGGCGGAGCAGTATATATAAAGCTAGGGGATAAGTTGTTAAAAAGGTATTCGGTATCCTTGGCTTTATACAAAGCAAGGAAGTTATGGTAAACCTTTATAACTAACTGGTAAGGCCTCAGCTGGAGTATTGTGTCCAATTCTGGGGAACCACCTTTTAGGAAGGATGTCAAGGTCTGGGAGAGGGTATAGATGAGATTTACCAGAATGCTGCTGGGGATGAGGAACTTCCGTTATGCAGATAGACTAGAGAAACTGGGATTGTTCTCTTAGGGCAGAGAAGGTTAAGAGGAGATTTAATAGAGATGTTCAAAATTATGAGGGGTTTTGATAGAGTAGATAGGGAGAAAATGCTTCCACTGGCAGGAGGGTCGGTAACCAGAGGGCACAGATTTAAGATAATTGGCGAAAATTTGGGAAAAGAAGAGAATTGTTACGATCTAGAATGCACTGCCAGAAAGGATGGTGGAAGCAGATTCAATAAGTAACTTTAAAAAGGGAACTGGATAAATACTCTGAAAGGAGACATTTGCAGAGCTATGCGGAAAGAGCAGGGGCTTGGAACTAATTGGATAGCTTTATTAAAGAGCCGTCACAGGCACGATCGGCCGAATGACCTCCTTTTGTGCTGTATGATTCTATGATATTTAGGGTGGTGTTTGCCAACCTGTGGTACAAGCATCAGTCAGCACCACCCTCCCTCTCACAGTCAGTTTGTTTGCCAATAGTATCTTTCAGGCCCAAACAGGAGACACCACAGCAATGAGATGTTTTAAGGTGCATAGAGCCCTAACAGTTGCTGTGTTGCCCATATTACAACAGTGACTATCCACTCCAAAAGTACTTCATTGGCTGTAAAGTGCTTTCAGATGTCCGGTGGTCGTGAAAAGCACTTTATAAATGCCAGTCTTTCTTTTCTTTTTTTATAAAACAGGTGACTGATGCACTTCGGCATAAAGTAGCACTCTAATCCCAAAGGGAACAGGGTTTCTTCCAACTTATGTGGGTTTAGAGATTAATTGATTATCCATGTTTTGAACACTATCCTGCATTGAGATTTAAAGAGCTTTCAGTTCCTTAATCATCATAGGCAGTCCTACGAAACAAGGATGATTTGCTTCCACGCCGAAAAGGGATGAATTCACAGGTGTTTCAATGAAGGACCTAATATTCCAGATCCTGAACTACATGTTGAAGGGTGGAAGATGCCTGTGCATGGATTTTTTAACACGTGATGACCATTGCACACCAGCCACCACACAGGCTTGACAGAGCTAGGTCTTGGTCCAGTGGCAAGGGTTAACCAAGACGACTGGAGACCAGCTCTGCTGCATGGAACTAGTGCGCACACATATCGCAGTGTGGGCTGGTCCGTGCTGCCCCTGGGCCCTAGCCTCTTCTGGCCCCAGACTCACGCCTCTCCTGGATCACATCCCTCTACAAACTCTTGCTGCTCCTTCGCCCCGACCTCGCCACTCTTGCTGTACCTGCCCGCACTGCAATCAGCCGTCGCCCTCCTGCAGCAGCACGCATGCTGCCTGCAGTGATATGCTGATGGTCTTGCAGGCCGGGACTGCGCTGATTTCCGGGCCGGGCCACCGCACGCTGCTCCATCAACATTCCTGCAAAAAAGAAAACACAACATCCATTGTGGCTTTCCTGCCATCCCAATGGGTTAATTCATCAATTCTGATCCCCTTTCTGGCCACTGTGGGAAACATCACTCAAATTCAAAAACGTAAAATTTAAAAAATGTAAAAATTTTTGAATTTGAATTCCTTAATTTGCTGATGGTATGTGAAATGCACATTAACAACAACAACAACTTGTATTTATTAAGCACCTTTAACGTAGTAAACCGTCGCAAGGCGCTTCACAGGAGTGTTATAAGACAAAACAAAATGTGAACGCCAAGCCATACATATACTGTATGAAGAAATTAGGGCAGGTGACCAAAAGCTTGGTCAAAAACGTATGTTTTAAGGAGCGCCTTAAAGGAGGAAAGAGAGAGATAGAGAGACGGAGAGGTTTAGGGAGGGAGTTCCAGAGCTTAGGGCCCAGGCAGCTGAAGGCACGGCCACCGATGGTTGAGTGATTATAATCAGGGACAATCAGGAGAGTAGAATTTGAGGAACGCAGATATCTCGGGAGGATTGTGAGGCTGGAGGAGATTACAGAGATGGAGAGGGGCGAGGCCATGGAGGGATTTGTAAACAAGGATGAGAATTTTGAAATCGAGGCATTGCTTAACTGGGAGTCAATTAGGTCAGCCGACATTAAAGCCCATTGCCCTGTGAGAACTGACATTAATTTATGCATGCCACTCCACTCCAACCTTTTGGAGTTCTTCTATGGGAAATGCATACTCGATGACTGGTTGCTGGGAGATGTGATTTATGTATTGCACCCATAGCTCTGTGCAGTCCAGGCACCAGGGCTAATGTTCGCCACAGTGCTGCCCATGAAGATAGCAGCATGCTGATTGAGGAGGCGCTTGCTATGCTCAGGCAACATTTCAAGTGACTGAACTACTCATATAAGTTGCTCAAAAGGTGGGCAAGGTTGCGATGGTGTGCAGCATGTTGCATGCCGATATCATTGATTACCATCGACATCCAGTTTTCGGATGTGCAGAAGGCACCAATAGCAGAGAAGGAACAACAGCATCTTCCCCTGAGGAAAAAGGACAGTGGCAGCAGCAGCAATCAATCAATGGCTTCTTCCCTGAACTGCTGCACTAGGACATTTATCTTGTGCTGGCTGGCATCATAGCTGCATGCTCACTGTTAACCTGAAATGTGCCTGTAACTCACCTACACGAGTGCGCGCTGAGATGCTGTGGTCTGTACAAAGCAGGCAGAGGCAGCGTGATCTTTTAATTAGTGGCAACATTTAATTGATGTGTATTACTGTACAGAACCCCACGTCCTTAGTACATTTCTGCCGTTAGTGGGGGATGTAGGTACAGAACTCTGGGCCGGAATCTTACTAACCCTTCGAGTGCGAGTTTGGAGGTGGGCCCGCTGTCAAAATGGCCGTGATTGACAGTAGAACAGAAGCCCGCTCTGAACCCGCCTCCCTGTGAATTTTCCATTCACTACTAAGCCACTTCTAAAGGTTTACACAAATTTGTCCAAGAATGTAAAGTGTTGAAAATAAAGGTTTCAATGTTTGACACCACATTAACAGAAACTTTACATGAACATTGCATAAAACACCCAATGGTCTACTCTTGTGTGTTGTTAGTTGGTATAATTGCACCAGATGATGGTGAATGTGAGGGGTGGCTAGTGAGATGGGGATGTGATAATGAAGATAGAGAGGGATGGGTGGAAGTGTGAGGTAAGTTGGTGTGAGTAAGGATGTGTAGGAGTGGGTAGGGAAGGCAGAGTGATGGGGACGTGATGAGAGACACAGCAGGATGAGGTTGAGTGTGACTTTGCACTAATATTTCGGGACCTACTGAGATCATTGAAAGATTTGCTCCACTGCATCCAGGTCCTCCTGACCACATCCCTGCTTATGCTCTCCAGTACAATGTGCAACCAGGCTGTGTTGATCTCCTCGGAAGGTCTATTTTGTCCATGGGAAGGGAAAAGAACCTTCCTGTGCACTGTGGCTCCCTCCATAAGCATATGGAGGGAGTCATGGGAGAACTTGGGTGCAGCCCTGCACTTCTGTGCAGTGTTTGTCAGTGTTTACAACACCTAAATGCTGTAGAACACTGATAGCACAAATGTCAAGATAAAGTCCCTTTAAGGAAACTGGCATCAAATGATGTCACCGGACCCGCATCCTTTAATTGGCTGGGAAACGTGCTGGATGGGCTTAATAAGCCCAATCAAGGGAAATTATTTTCACAGAGCGGGCTGGAGCCAGCAGCAGGGTCGGGACCCGCCACCAACATCGCCCACCACAAATCCACTGAGGTTCGTAAAGCCCTTGCCTAACCGGTGTAGATGTTTTTCTTTATGTTATGATACTTGCCACAGACAAACTACGCTCAACTATTGACTTGCACAATTGTGAAGTGCAGGCCCACCATTTCAGGAGGAAAGTCTGAGAGAAAACAGTCTTGTTTACTTCCCAATGCTAATTCACATATTCATTTAAAGCCTGGGAGGCCATCATCTTCCTACCTTTTCCTCTTTAGTGTGGTGCAGGAAAACTACAGAGGAGGAAGAGCAAAAAAAACAAAATGAAATGCCGTACAAAATTTTAATTTACTGGAACTTCCAATCCAAGGAAATCCCAGGTAACGGCGTGTTTGCTGTTGCATAGAATAGATTGCAGTAAGTCACTTCACAAGGTAAGCGTGTGAGTTAACAGAATCCAGAAGATATTCCATAGCTTCCAATTTGAAGGAAACATTAAATGATGTTGCTCCCTCAAATATGCGGCAGTAGATCATTTTTTTTCTGTAACTGTGCGTGGGCTGTAGAGAGTGGAGGTTCTGGAGATATCTATTAAAGAGTAGGGTGACATCTGATGGAAGGCATAGCAAAAAGAAAAATCTAATTCCCACTGGAGGTGGGAAGGTTCTTACACTGATATTCACTGCTAATTCACATATTCAGCCTAACTGAAAAGCTAGGCTTACCACTTGCATTACTGACTATAACGGAGCATAAAAAATAAATCAAAGCACAGGTGCTTTAAAGGGACACAATCTTCCAAAAAAAATAATTTGGCAAACCTTTTGTCTGTTTGTTTGCCACAATGTGATGATATCAGTTTTGTCAAAACACATCATTTGTGTCAATTAAACATGGCCTTGCTGCAAAGAAAATGACCCAATAAGCTGTTCAGGTTCTTATCGTTACCCAAATAGTAACGGTTTTGTCGCAGTCTTCTGACGCTCCTTTAAAATCCACAGTAAGGGAGAATCTCCAAAGACCAAAGCTGTTCATCCCATGGGTGTAATTTATCAACGTCACACTGCTGCAGAGGAGCCTGGCCCGCTGGTAGCACACATGGGAATTGCGAGTACATGCCGTGCACCAGGGTTCTGACCAGAGTTCCTGCGAGCGAGGCTTCCCGCCAGCAGTGCAAGGCCAGAAAATGACGAATTGTGTGCAAAAGGGCAACATCAGCCGCTATCTTTTTGAATGGCGCAGAAGGCTCAAGGGGCCGTGTGGCCTACTCCTGCTTCTAATTCTTATGTTCTTAAGTTATCAGGCTATGCAGAATTGTTGAAAAGAGAGAATACAAAATAAAAAGGTGAAAGAAATTGAGGATCTTGTAATAAAGATACAGCTGAACATTTTACCACTGTTACAGATAGTATCTTCAGAAAACCCAAACACTATTGAGGTAAGCTATGTGGGTTACACAAATTCGGTTCCAATTGCAGGCAGACAGATATTACTATATGGATTAACAATTACAAGTAATCAATTTTGTGATAGATTTCTTCCCATAGTTGGATATAGTAGGAACATGGGAACTGGAGGAGGCCATTCAGCCCCTTGAGCCTGTTCCGCCATTTTATGAGATCATGGCTGATCTGTACCTTAACGCCACCCACCTGTCTTGGCTCCGTATCTTGTTGTACCCTTGTCTAGCAATCCTGTCGAATAGGAATTACACCACACTTGATTGTGTAATCTCTATTTTTCATACTTCAAGGAGACGACCTTACATTACCACTACCAGAGCCACTATTTTCTCATTGAAAATTCATTTTTAAAAGACGTACTGTGCATCAGGTTAATCCACCAGCTAAACTTGAAGCATCACTTTATCTCTTTGCCTAATTCTATTTAAGTGAATATCTTATACTATTAATTATCTTCTAATGGTCCTGTATTTACACAAAGCTTTATATTTGTTTATAGTGACACCTGAAAGACTCCCTACTAAGGTGTTGCTATCTTTGTCATTGGCAACAGGTGGTGGGGTGGGGATGGGCAGCGGGTATAGTTAAACTGGAGTGGGGGGACTTACCCACTCCTTTCCCACCCAGAATTAAAATTGCAGGCAGCAAGGATATCCACCCCTTCTCCCCCCTCCCCCACCCCTAGTGGGCAGAGTCCTCTTTAAATATACAGAATGGACTCCGATCTACCATTTTAACTGGAGGCCTGAGTGGAGGAGCAGTGTCGGCATCCCCGCTAGGCCAAACATGCTGGGAATTGGATCCTGGGCCAGAAGAGGCCCAGCCAGGTAAATTTAAATGCTCCACCAGGCCCACAAGGAAACCTTGGGCCTTCTTTACCCCGGGCTTCTCCACCCTCCCCCATTCCCTGATAGCGATCGCCCTCCCATCACCACTTACCTGATTGCTGGAGATGGTTCCTGCAGGTGCTCAGCGGCAGCCTCTTGCTGCCCAAATTCCCCTCCTCCCCCCAACTCCTCGCCAACCAGGCAGCGATTTCTGCTTGTGTCGGGCAGGAGTTGGGGCCTAGATATGGAAATAAGGCCCTGGAGTTAAGATCCCTCCGGGTCTCACCATATGTTAAAAAAGAAAGACTTTCATTTATATAGCGCCTTTCACATCCACCGAACCTCTCAAAGTGCTTTACAGTGAATGAAGTACTTTTGGAGTGTAGTCACTGTTGTAATGTGGGAAACGTGGCAGCCAATTTGCACACAACAAGGTCCCACAATCAGCAATGTGATAATGACCAGATGATCTGTTTTTGTTCTGTTGATTGAGGGATAAATATTAGCCCTCAATCAACAGATATCTCCCCTGCTCCTCTTCGAAATAGTGCCATGGAATCTTTTACGTCCACCTGAGAGGGCAGACAGGGCCTCGGTTCAACGTCTCATCCAAAGGACGACACCTCCAACAGTGCAGCACTCCCTCAGCATTCCACTGGGAGCATCAGCCTAGATTTATGTGTTCAGGTCCCTGGAGTGGGACTTGAACCCACAACCTTCTGACTCAGAGACGAGTGCGCTACCCACTGAACCACAGCTGACACATATGAGCCAGTTGCTTGTCCTGGCCCCTCGCACAGAAGGATTCTACCTCACGCTAAAATCTCTGTTCTAGTGAAGATGATCCATGTATTCTGTTGATGAGTCTCTGGGGGCGGCTGCAGCCTGTTAGTTAGGCACATGTATGATCTGATAATGGGTACGCTGGGGACACTTCCAGCTTATTAATGGGAAACCAGAAAGTAGCTGCAACCTGTTCATAGATTTATTTGAAAGCTGAAACGAGGTGTCAGAGTGAAGGAATTAATTGTGAGGCAGTGTGAGAAATTCAAAACTGGGATATTGATCAGCCTGAAAGCATCTAGTCGGAGACAGTAATTTGAAAAATGGGACTGCTCCAGTTTAACTGGGACATCTGGTCAGTTTAGTAATAATGTCAGACAGTTCATGTCTTAAAGAATTGGCTTGGAAATTTATCTCAGCACAAGTTTGCACAGTTAAAGGTTGGTATGTACTCCTGTGATTCAGAAGTTCTTTCTAGCTTATTCCTAACACAGAGCAATATGAAGGAGGCCAGTAAGAGGCAGAGGTGGAGCAGTGGCTGTGGGCGTGACAGAAGTACAGTAGCAAAGACAAGTGAGGTAATATGCACAACACATGATCTGGTTAGTTATACAATGGGTGATTCATTCTTGGTCAGTAGCAAAATGAAGGTGAAGTTAAGTGAGGAAGTGGGTGTATGGAGTGCGAGTCATGGAATTAGAGAGAAAATGGTGTACATGGAGTGAGAGAGTACGAATGGGATCTGCTGAGACTCTTATGGACTTGTTCCAGTCCTACAGTGATGGACATCAGTCACGCAGAGCGTGGCCTCACCATGGATTGAGACTAGAATTGGTCCACCTTGTGACTTTAAATGAGATCTGCTCACTTGAGCAATGATTACTCATTTCCTCGGCCTCAATGTGTTCTGGAGACATAGCTTCACTAGACAACAACAACTTGCATTTATGTAGCACCTTTAATGTAATTGAGAAACAGACTAGTTTGTGTGAGAGAGTATCAGTGGAACCTGCAAAGATAGGCTAATACTCGCCCAGACAGTTTGAGAGAGATAAAATCGATTGGTTACAGGCAGATGGGCCATGGTATGGTTTAACCTTAGAGACAGGGCACATCTGGCCGTTAAGATAACTGGAATTATACGCAGCGCCTGCATACGCTAAGTAATACGCAGCAGCAGCATCATGGTTAAACACTTCCGAAGTGTGACACTCAGCTGCTTGAGTTTCACTAGCAGTCTGATTAACATCCAAAACAGGGAAATGAGCAGCACGTTTGTGACAGTGAGGAGGTAGAAGAGAGGCTTTATTGCAAGCACCAACATACTAATTTTCATCTGATGAGAAGTTTTGTAGAAAATAATTTGGTGCAACTGTGTCAAACATTTGTATGAGAATAGTGGCGCTCCTAATCTATACCTTTGTATCTGATGTATTGCTGCCTGGCATTATATGGCAAGCTATCTATTTCCTGAGGGGGTGTGGAGGGGAATAAATCAATGTTGAGGCCCTGGTTGCAGAGATAAATTCTGGAAAATAGATTGGTGGCTTTTAAAGAGCTTTTATATAAGATCAGTGGGAATTATTTTGACATATGAATTGCTTTGCTGGTTGGGATTTGTTTACATAGTGACTACTGCTGCAGTCAGCTTCTGTTAATGCGTTACATGTCATAACCGATGTTCCCTCTCATTTTTGTTTCCATGCGAGATCCCTTTAAATTTGCTGCGAGGCATCTTTTCCAGTGGCAACAGCTGGTGAGCAGCCTGCCCGGGACCTCCGGATCGATGCGTGCCCGCACACCTTAAGGGACTTGAGCACAAAAATTTAGGCTAACACTCCAGTGCAGTGCTGAGGGAGCGCTCTCTCAGGTGGACGTAAAAGACCCCATGGCACTTTTTCGAAGAAGAGTAGGGGAGTTTATCCCTGGTGTCCTGGCCAATATTTATCGCTCAATCAACAGAACAAAAACAGATTATCCGGTCATTATCACATTGCTGTTTGTGGGAGCCTGCTGTGTGCAAATTGGTTGCCGCGCTTCCTACATTACAACAGTAACTACACTTCAAAAAGTACTTTATTAGCTGTAAGGCACTTTTGGACATCCAGTGGTTGTGAAAGGTGCTATATAAATGCAAGTCTTTTTTTTCCTTGCATTAAAAAATATTGATTGAGAGTAATAATCTGGTGTAGTTTTATTAATACAGCTGAAAATGGGTTTATCACCAAAATTAAGCATTTTTAATATGTGTTTCTAGTCCAACACCTGTGAGTAAACGGATTTTAAATTATTCAAAATGTCGTTAAAAACCCATACTGAACCATTTACTAGTTTCATTGGTGTACATTAACCAGTATCTTAGTAAATTAAATATTTTAAAATATTTGTTGGGGTGGACATTCGATTTGAGGCTAATTAGGGTGCTAATGGCGACGAAGGAGATAAATTTTGCGCCAGGAAATGGTTTGCATCTGCAGCCACAAAATTCAGCAGCTGGGCCCTGAGTGTGGAGCGGAGTGCTAAGGGAGGCGTTTCAACCTATCTTAGGACGCTAGGCCAGCTGAGCAACTGAAAATCCCAAGCTAAAGAGCCGGCCTCAGAGCGTCCTAGGAGAGGCTTCCCTGGCAAAAAAAATCCCCCCCCAAAAAATCTAAAACATTTCCAATACCTTACTCACCCCACGTAAACATAAATCGCAAAAAGAAAAAAAAGAAAAACAATCACACTCACCAGCACAAACTAGCGGAGAAACAAGAAGGCTGAGGGATGACCTAAGGGAGGTCTTTAGAATTAGGAAAGGTTTTGATAGAGTGGATACAGAGAGCATGTTTCCATTTGTGGGGAAGAGCATAACTAGAGGCCATCATTATAAGATAATCACCAAGAAATCCAATAGGAAATTCAGAAGAAACGTCTTTACCCAGAGAGTGGTGAGAATGTGGATCTCACTACCACAGGGAGTGGTTGAAGCGAATAGTATAGATGCATTTAAGGGGCGGCTAGATAAGCATATGAAGGAGAAGGGAATAGAGGGTTATGCTGATAGATTTAGATGAGGAAATCCGGGAGGAGGCTCGATCCAATCCAACGCCAGCATGGATTGGTTGGGCCGAATGGCCTGTTTCTGTGTTGTATATCCCTATGTAATCCGATGTAAATATTTTAGTTCAGTACTAATCTCAATTTTTATCACTGTGACTCATTGACATTATTAATAAAATCATCAGCACAGGTGTAATCTGAACCCGCAAACTGTTTCTGTTTAGTAACACAATCCAGGTGATCTGTTACCACATACATCTGAACCCTTTAGGAAACGTTTTGTTTGTTCATAATTACACTCTTTATACTTGTGGTTACGGTTTCACTACAAATATTGAACGTAGAGGATCTTTCCACTTGATATATTACTGTTTTTTAGCATGTTCCTAGCTATCTATTATTGTCTACAGAGTACAAATTACACTACATAGAATAATAGATGGCCCATTAAACCAGATAACACCAGTGTTTAATGTAGTGTAGAGAATACATTGCTACCCTGACACAGCTTTTTCCCTGTGTTGCATTAAATATAGCAAGTATTAACTACCAAAAAATGCTGGCAATATGAGATACTTGCATGCTGCCTATTCACAGAATCACTGAAAGTGTCTGGGCATTTTACCAACACACATCTCTTTGATTCTTTATTCTAACATTTACATCCTTGCAGGAGAAGGCCATACATAACTGTTGCCAGCAGATGGGGGAGAGATTCACTGAACATGATGCAACCCAACAACCTGGCTATAATGCTTAAGACTTGTTCACCAGAGAAAGCAACTCCCCTTGCCAAGCTGTTTCAGTACAGCTCTGACAATGGCATCTACCAGACAATGTTGAAACTTGCCCAAGTATACCTTATCCACACAAAAAAACAGAATAAATCTAACCAGGCCAATTATGGCCCTCTCAGCCACCTCTCAATCATCTGTAAAGTGATGGAAGGAATGATCAATAGTGCCATCATGTGACACATGCCCACCAATAACCTGCTCGCTGATGCTCAGTTCAGGTGCCACCGGTAGCATTTGGCTCCAGGCCTCATCACAGCCTCTTTCCAGACATGAATGCAAGAGCCAAATGCCAGAAGAGAGGTCAGAGTATCTGCCCTGAACATCAAGGCAGCATCCAACCGAGTAAGGCACTTAGAAACATCAGAAAAGCTGGAGGTTAAAGGGTAAACCCATCAGTGGCTGAAGTAATATCGGACACAATGGAAAATGGTTGTGTTTGCTAAAAGTCAGTCATCACAGCCCTAGGACATCATGGCAGGAGTTCCCGAGGGAAGTGTCCTCGGCCCAGCTACCTCAAGCTGCTTTATCAATTACCTTCTCTCTGTCATAAGATCAGGAGTAGGACAATTTGCTGACAATTCCACAGTATTCAGCTCCATTCCCAATTTATCTGATAATGAAGCAGCCCATGCCAAACTACTAAAAAATCAGCCTATCTTCCAAACGTGGGCTAACAAATGGCAGGTAATATTTGCGCCACATAAGTGGCAGGTAATGACCATCTTGAAGAAGGGAATGCCTTGTTCTCCCCATAACCTTCAACAGCCCCACATCGCCGAGTCCCCAACAGCAACACTTTTTGAGGGGTCACCATTGACCAGAAGCTGAACCGGACCAGCCACACAATATCATCAACACCGTGGCTACAAGAGCTGGGTAGAGACTGGGTACTCTTGTGATGAGCGACTCACCTTCTGACCCCCTTGCAAAGTCTCTCCCCTCATCTACAAAACTCAAATGAGAAGTGTGATGGAATACTCGCCACTCGCTGGATGGGTGCAGACCCAACAATACTCAAGAAGCTGCAGTCCCCATGACCGGTACTCAAACAGTGATTTGATATGGTCTACCTTACTGGTTTGTGCACAGGTAACAACACAATATCCAGTCAGGCAGCCTGCAAATGCAGGAATAACTATGGTGCACTGCTGTCTGCCAGAATTGATGAGAGTATTAAATCTGATTTTCCTTATTTCCTGCCTGCCAACAATACATTTTAGAAAGAGCAAAATAGTTCCTTCATGCTGACTGCTCATTTTCTGTTTGATTAAAGTTTAATCTTATCATTTGAATATGTAATGTCCAAGGCATCACTCACTGAATAAAATTAATTTGAGTTCTTTGAGCTTCAATAATTGGTTCCCCCCCTTTTTATTATAATAATGGAGATATTAAATTGGAGGGCAACACTTCGCTCATGAGCTGTGGGTGAAGGGTGCCTTTCTGATTTTCAGAATCCATGGCTTAATTTAAAAATAGATATTCTGAATAAATATTAATGCTTTTAGAAGCAATGCCCCCTGACAGTTCTGTAAGAGCCATTCAGCCCTGAGTGAGCTGCTCATCACAAAATGAACACAGCTTAAAGTGAAAGCTCATAAAAATTCCACTTCACATCTGCACACTTGTAATATTGTTTGAATTATTAGCCCCCACCCAACTCCTCAGAAATGAAAAACTCCTGTCCGTAGGCACCATAGCAGCTTGCTGGCAGATTACTAATGGACTCAGAAGGCTCTTGTCTCCAGGCACACATACACACACACATAGCAGCCTACAGCTGGTGACCCTTGTGACAGGACTGTGATGGTCAGCCCCATTGTCACCTTTAGTGCTGAACTTTTGAAGGTCCCAATCGGGTGGATTTTATGGAAAACTGAACAATATAAAAGAAAGAGAGATTTCTCACCTTTCCCATTCATTAGCAAAACACTGACTGGACAACAATCTCACGTTTACAAGTATCTGCAATTTGCAGAAAAGCTGGACGTTAGAAAAGTCAAGGATGAGAAAAGGCCCTTTGACTCATCAAAGCTCAACCTTCTGGTACTCCAGTTCTCCCATCATGGTATTGTCTCTAATGCTTCTGTCTGTACTGCCTACTGGCAGATTATTCTTTGAATAAAGAAATTATTTTTAATACCTGTTTTTGAAATTTAGTTTTCATTCATTTAAATTAATGTCCTCTGGTCCCGGTCTCCTGGCTTACTTTGAAGTAACACACTTTTTGGTGGTGTTGGTTGAGGCAGGAATATTGACCAAAATACCTGGAGAACTCTTTGATCTTTTCTGTGTCCATGGGATCTTTATAATCTACCTGGGCCTGAGGAACAGGCAGGTGAGGCCTCAGTTTAATTTTGATTCACAAATACAAAATTCCTTCAGTACAGCACTGAAATGTTGCTTATATGCTTAAGGACTGAGGCTTGAACCCACAATCCGCTCACTCCGAATGAACTGAGGCAAGCTGACACTAGAGTACAATAAACATATCTACATGTCAAGCACTTCTGGCTAGAGCACATCTGGCAGTAACAGAACTTGCAGATGTGCCAGCACAGTCCACATAGGAACCACTGCATTAAATACGCTGCATGATCTTTTTACTTTCACACCCATCTCTCTCACTTCTCCTCCCCTCCCCCTGCCACACACACACACATCTTTAATAATTAATAATCTCATACCATCTGCTGCAGAATTTCTGATAGATAAGTTTTTAAGGGGTAACTGGAAAATATCCAAAACGTTTGTTCCATGATATCTATGCACTTCTCCTCTGCCCTATTACCTTGTACGCTTTGGGATTGGAGACTTTGACCATTGTTGAATATTTGGGGTTTCTGTTTAAGGTGGTCAGGTTGCACTTTCTGTTGACAGTAACAGCTGGAATTTGCATTTCAACCGTACTCCTCACATACAGAAAGATGACTCAGTACACATTATAGGAGCAGGTATAAAAGTGAACAAGCTGGAGGGAAAGGTTGAACAGATAGATTAGCGGTGGGCGGCAGCACAGTAAAAGGTTTTCGGGAGGTTTTTGACAGCAGGGAGCAAGGTGGTAAGGTGGAAGGGTTTAGGGACAGGGAGGGCAGGGAAATAGTGATTGAGAAGAGCAGCCAAAGATGGTGGAGTAGAAGGAGTGGAGGGTGAGGAATAAACAAGCCTGTGGACTGGAGGTGCAGGTGCAGCTGTGGGGGGTGGAGGTGGGGGGGAAAGGGGGGAGGGATCACTGAGGGAAAGTGGGGCGAGGCAGTGAGAGGATTTCAAAGTGAAGGTGAGAATTTTGAAATCAGTTGGCTGGGGCATAGGGAATTGGTAAATCTTGGCAAAGATGGGGATTGATGAAAGTATGAGATCTAGCATGGGCGAGGTTGTAGGTCGAGGTGTTCTGAATGAGTTACAGTTTTTAGAGGCCATCAACAAGAATGTTGGGGAAATTAAGGGGCCAAAATTGAGCCCCGCCCTAAACAGGGCGCACCTACTGTTTTAAACGTTTTGGCCTGCTGCAACCCATGCGACGGAGATGCCGTCGATATTCGGCACTTTGAAGTATTTTTTTGGTTGTGGCGGATATTGTGGCGGCAGAGGGGCGGAAGTGCCCTTGCAGTGGGTTGGCTGCCCCGACCAGTCATCAGCACCACTGCTCATGGCATCAGCACATATATCCCTCCCCTTCAATTAAAGGAGATGGCCACTGCGAGCTCTGCATATTTTTCTCATAGGTTCATTGGGCCACCAGGGAGGGTTTCGGCCAGGCCTGCAGCCTGGCATCCAGAGGCCTTATCTGAAAGGGCAATTTCGGCCCCCTAAGCGGTGCCTGATTCTTGGGTGTCTATCCTGTGGAAGGGATACCCGATGGGCATGAGCAGATTAGTGGAGGAGGGAAGGATTGCTCCTTGCTCTCTGGTGGTCCAAGGGGGCTCCTTGATTGATTATAAATTCTGCTTTGGCCTCCTAAATCCTTGGATGCTTCTGGCTGTAAAGCTAAAGGTGAAACCTAGAGAGATAAAATAAACCTCTCAAGGGACAAACAAGTGAACAGCTACAGTGTAGTGCACCAGAGAGTCTCAGGTATAGCCCTGTCCTGACACCAATCTTAACAGTGCAGTTTTTATTTTATTCATTCACTAATGTGGGCGGCGTAGCAAGGCCAGCATTTATTGCCCATCCCTAATTGCCCTTGAGAAGTTGGTGGTGACCCACCTTCTTAACAACTGAGTGACTCGTTAGGCCACTTGAGAGCAGTTAAGAGTCAACCACATTGCTGTGGGTTTGGAGCCACATATAGGCCAGTCCGGGTAAGGACGGCAGATTTTCTTCCCTAAAGTGAACCAGATGGGTTGTTAGACCAATCTGGTAGTTACAATGATCACGTGAGGGGAGGCAAGTACTTTAAATGAAAATCCCAGACACTAAGGTCATTATGGCATAAGAGTCAATAAATTGTGACATCACTGAAATGAAACCCCACAGATTAACCTTTTTGAGTACTGGAATGTCTTTTGGAACATGCATGTTTGTTAACTACAGAAAATGATTTTTCTTTAACTCTTCAGTTAAAAATAATGATTTTAATAGAAAGATCAAAATCTACCCCCATTCCTTTATTCTCCGTAATTGTGGAATAAACTTTAAAAAAAAATGAAGTTATTTTTGTTCTTTGCCAATGTCATTTCATTTCTGAAGGCAATAATGGGATCTTCTCTGTGGGGTGAGTTTTGAGAGCTTCCATTGAAGTGAATTCTTCTGCAGACTGTGACTCTTTGCAGCTGGATGTGTACGAGTGTGTACTCATAATCCCAGTGCAAGGTTCAATCATGGTTTCTTCCAGATCAAATTTATTTTGTGTTTGAATGTTTTAGGATCACTGCGATTGATAAAAAAAATGAATACTTTGGTGACTCTGATCAACAGTTTGATTTTTCCTTTTTAAAAATGTATTCTCTTACAAAGCTGCTCCCTTTAGATTCCCATAGATGCAAGCTTTAAACATGCTTCCTCCTCCAGCCTGGAGGCTGCTTGCGGTGCTGGCAGTGCTGCTCCTTGATCGGCAATTTCCTGCAGGCCCTGCTCTTTTTTCTTCTTCCGTGTGCCTCTGGTACAGAGCACTTGTTGCATTCGTATGTACTCTTTCGGATGTGACGTTAAACCGAGGTACCGTCTGCTCCCTCAAGTGGACATAAAAGATCCCATAGCACTATTTCGAAGAAGAACAGGGGCTTTATCCCCAGTGTCCTGGCCAATATTTATCCCTCAATCAACATAACAAAAATCGGATTATCTGGTCATTATCACATTGCTATTTGTGGGAGCTTGCTTATGCACAAATTGGCTACCGCGTTTCCCACATTAGAACAGTGACTACACTCCAAAAGTACTTCATTGGCTGTAAAGCGCTTTGAGGCATCCAGTGGTCGTGAAAGGCGCTATATAAATCCAAGTCTTTCGCTCTTTCTTTTACTCTAATTCAGTGCTGCTCTGAGAGCTCATGAAACCCACCTACCCACCAAGGCGCAATGAACTTTGAATAACAACCCTAGAACAAGTAAAGATTCAAAACTTGTGGAGGTGGGAATGCTCCAGACAGGAGCTGGGTGGAGGGCAGTCCTCTGCTGAAGCTGGTGGGCTATCCAAAACAAGAACCCTCCGTGTCTTTTTGTGAAGGTGCTTCTGTCTTTCTCTGCAAAGATTCTATCAGTTATCTTGCAAATCCTATTACCTGGGACTAAAGTTAAAATAATCACTGGCAAATAAAACCATATCGGCCTTATGCATGGTGGCGCTCAGTTAAATCTCTAGCTCTCTGACCTTTTGGCTGTCTAAATGTTACAGGAATATAAATACATTTGATCAGAGCTGGCGTATGGGCTGCATACTAACGACCTGTAGCAGAGACTCCCTGCCTCAGTTCCTTTCCAAACTGCCAATTTTAAAATGTATTTCAGTCTCAGCACCAGTGAGTCACAGTGATTGAAAAATAGACCAGCACTGAGAGAATAGACGGAAATGTATTCTTTTGTGCTTTAAAGTGAGGCTATTCTGGTGACTGAGTGCAGAAGAAAATTAGTCCCAAATTGCTGCACAGGAGTGCCTGACACAAGGAAGAAATGCAGTGCTGGAAACCATCATCGCGACATCAGCGGATGAATGCCGCATGCATTGATGTGACATCCCTCAGTCTGCTATTTTAATAGAGGCATTAACCTGCTTATTGTAAACAGGTCTAATGCCTCCATTAAAATAGTGGGTAGAGGAATGTTGTTCCAAGACGCTAAGTGCTTGCAGTAATTTCTCGCCTCAGTGAATAATTACTGTTGGGGTTCATTTCCTTCGGTAGTGTACAAGTCAACAAGTCCATGTCAGGTTCCCATGTGTACTATTTTAACGCTGTCACCAACATGCCTATTCTAAACAGGTAAACATCTGTGTTGAAATAGTGAACAAAACAATATTATGTGAATGCATTAGCTGGTGCACTCCCAGAGGAAAGCTCCATATTGGTGGTAAATAAGCCCTCCATTAATGCCTTGGAGGTAATCCCAAAATGTTGTAAATCATTGTTTTTTTCAGTTTTTACCACCGTACTAACAAAAAAGAAAAAGAAAGAAAGACTTGCATTTCTATAGCACCTTTCATGACCTCAGGATGTCCCAAAGCGCTTTGCAGCTAGTGAAAAACTATTGCAGTGTAATCACTGTTGTAATGTAGGAAACGCAGCAGCTAAACTGCACACAGCAAGCTCCCACAAACAGCAGCATGATAATGACCAGATAATCTGTTTTAGTGATGTAGGGTGAGGGATAAATATTGGCTAGGACTCCGGGGATAACTCTCCTGCTCTTCTTCTAAAAAGTGCCATGGGATCTTTTATGTCCACCTGAGAGGGCAGACGGGCCTCGGTTTAACATCTCATCTGAAAGATGGCACCTCTGATCGTGCAGCATTCACTCGGTACTGCACTGGAGTGTCTAGATTTAAAACGACAGAGAAATGCTAGAAAGGGTGTAAAGAAGTGCAAACAAAGATGGCACCAGACTTTAAGTCAATGCCTTTGGAAAGGCGAGGGGAGTTGAGACAGTTCTTATTGGCAAATATAAGGCTAAAGGAACGGTATATTTTTTTTAAACTGAAGGATGAAAATAACCAATGAAAAGATTGAAGTAGAAGATAACATAGGAGTACATTAAAACACAATAACTTGCATTTATATAGAACCTTTAATGCAGTATAACATACCAAGGCACTTCACAGGAGTGTTATCAAACAAAATTTGTCATCGAACCATTTAGGAGCTGGCTTGGTCAAAAAGTTGGATTTTAAGCATCATAAAGGAGGAGAGAGAGTCAGGGAGGCAGAGAGGGTTATATAGAACATAAGAAAGAGGAGCAGGCGCAGGCTATTTGGCCCTTCGAGCCTGCTCCGCCATTTAATAAGATCATGGCTGACCCGATCATGGACTCAGCTCCACTTCCCTGCCCGCTCCCCATAACCCTTCACTCACTTATCGCTACAAGATCTGTCTATCTCCACCTTATATATGTTCAATGACCCAGCCTCCACAGCTCTCTGGGGCAGAGAATTCTACAGATTTATGACAGATTTTCCTCCTCATCTCAGTTCTTATTCTTAAACTATGCCGTTAGTTCTAGATTCCCTCACGAGTGGAAACATCCTCTCTGCATCTACCTTGTAGACCCCCTCAATATCTTACATGTTTCAATAAGATCATCTCTCATTCTTCTGAACTCCACTGAGTACAGGCCCAACCTGCTCATTCTTTCTTCATAAGTCAACTCCTTCACCTTCGGAATCAACCTAGTGAACCTTCTCTGAACAGTCTACAATGCAAGTATATCCTTCCTTAAATACGGAGACCAAAACTGTATGCAGTACTCTCGGCGTGGCCTCACCAATACCCTGTACAGTTGGAGCAGGATTTCTCTGCTTTTATACTCTATCCCCCTTGCAATAAAGGCCAACATTCCATTTGCCTTCCTGATTACTTGCTGTACCTGCATACTAACTTTTTGTGTTTCATGCACAAGGTCACCCAGGTCTCTCTGTACTGCGGCATTTTGTAGTTTCTTTACATTTAAATAATAATTTGCTTTTTTATTTTTTCTGCCAAAATAGATAACTTCACACTTTCCCACATTATACTCCATCTGCCAAATGTTTGCCCACTCAGCCTGTCTATATCCCTTTGCAGATTTTTTGTGTCCTCCTCACAACTTTCTTTCCCACCCATCTTTGTATCATCAGCAAACTTGACTACATTACACTCGGTCCCTTCATTCCAGTCATTAATATAGAGTATAAATAGTTGAGGCTCCAGCACCGATCCCTGTGGCACCCCACTAGTTACCGTTTGCCAACCAGAAAATTACCCATTTATCCCTACTCTCTATTTTCTGTTAGTTAGCCAATCCGCTATCCATGCTAATATATTACTCCCAACCCCGTGAGCTCTTATTTTGTGCAGTAACCTTTTATGTGGCACCTTATCGAATGCCTTCTGGAAATCCAAATACACCACATTCACTGGTTTCCCCTTATCCACCCTACTCATTATATCCTCAAAGAATTCCAGCAAATTTGTCAAACATAATTTCCCTTTCATAAAACCATGCTGACTGTGATTGTCTGTATTACAGTTTTCCAAATGTCCTGCTACTGTTCCCTTAATAATGGATTCCAGCATTTAACCAATGACAGATGTTAGAGTAACTGGTTTATAGTTTCCTGCTTTCTGTCTGCCTTCTTTTTTAAATAGGGGCGTTACATTTGCGGTTTTCTAATCTGCTGGGACCTCTCCAGAATCCAGGGAATTTTCGTAGATTACAGCCAATGCATCAACTATCTCTGCAGCCACTTCTTTTAAGACCCTAGGATGCAGGCCATCAGGTCCAGGGGACTAGTCCACCATTAGACCCATTATTTTACCGAGTACTTTTTTTTTAGTGATAGTTTTAAGTTCCTCCTTCCCAATAACCCCTTGATTAGCTATTATTGGGATGTTTTTAGCGTCTTCTACTGTGAAGACCGATGCAAAATATTTGTTCAAAGTCTTTGCCATTTCCCTGTTTCCTATTATTAATTCCCCAGTCTCAGCCTCTAAGGGACCAATGTTTACTTTAGCTACTCACTTCCTTTTTATTTACCTGTGGAAGCTCTTGCTATCTGTTTTTATATTTCTTGCTAGTTTACCCTCATACTCTATCTTCCCTCTTTTTATAATTTTTTTGGTTGTCCTTCGCTGATTTTTTAAAAATTCCCAATCCTCTGGCCTCCCACTAATCTTGGCAACTTTCTAAGCATTGTTTTCAATTTGATACCATCCTTTACTTCCTTAGCTAATGATTAATCATTCTCCCTTCTCTTAAAGTCTTTCCTTCTCACTGGAATATATTTTTGTTGAGAGTTATGAAATATCTCCTTAAATGTCTGCCACTGTTTATCAACCATCTTACACTTAAATTTATTTTCTCAGTTCACTTCAGCCAATTTTGTAATCGCCTTTATTTAAGATCAGGACACTGGTTTGAGATCCAACTTGCTCATCCTCCAACTGAATTTGAAATTCAACCATGCTATTATCACTCTTTCCTAGAGGATCCTTTACTATGAGATCATTTATTAATCCTGTTTTATTATACAGTTGCAGATCCAAGATAGCCTGATCCCTGGTTGGTTCCGCAACGTACTGTTCAAGGAAACCATCTCGGATGCACTCTCTGAACTCTTCCTCAAGGCTAATGTTACGTTTGTAATGTACCTATGAATGACTCCACGAGGCAATGTGTTGTACTCAAACGATAGTGACCTTGGTCCTTTATTTGTAACTCCAGAGTGAGGCACAAGCATGGTGGGTAGCTTTTTATACTGGGCTCTGCACACCTATGCAGGCAATCCTCAGGTCTCCCACCACAGTCCCCTCTGGTAGAAAGCCTCTGCCACAGGGGCAGGAAACCTCAGTCTCCACCAGTTGCACCCTCTAGTGGTGCCAGCACAGTGTAACCCTTATTGATAGTACATCAGGTAACAAGTCTCCATCTTATGCAACTGTACAGTGACTACACAGAGAGTATATCTATAGTCTGCATTACCTTTGCACTATGTGCTCTAGCTTAGCTCTCCCCAGACTTCAGTGCCAATAGCCCTTGGCACCTTGGCTATGCTTTGGCTTGGCTCTCTCCCTGTTAATCCCCAAGTCCTTTTGTCACAATGTTGGGTAGTGGTTACCAATTTGGATGGTTCGATGATGCAGTGCAAGTTCCAGTGGGTTCTGGGTGTGATCCATGTGTGTGTCCATGGCTACATACATCCATTTCCCCCCGCCCCCACCACCACAGCGAGATCATGCAGCAGGCCCATTACATTAACATACAGGATCAGACACAGTGCGAGTACAACGAAAGGAAGTTACAGTTTGTATCGTGACACCTTGGTTCAGTGACTTACATTTGTTACGTTTTGCGGTCATGTGCCAGGATTGGGTAGATAGCCTTCATGGTTCAGTCATGATAAGTACTGAGGTAGCAGTACAGGTATGCGAGGACGCAGGTTCCAGAGCAACCGGATGAGGTCCTAATCGTCTGATAGCGGCGCTGTGCCCCCTGCTAGCGGGGTGGGCTTGGGTAGCTCACCTAGCCAGGACTCAGGGCCTTTGCCATTGCCTAGTGGTGGGCAGAGCCACAGATGTGTGTAGCCTCCTTGTCCTCCTTTGAGGGCTGCAGAAATTTCTGCCTGCTCTCCAACGGTGTTGGGAACCTGGTTGTTCCAGGTCCCGTTTGGGGAACTCATTGGTTCTGACCTTTTGCTCCTGGACATGGCCAAGGTAGTGACTGGGTCCGGGGATGCACCATCTCCACCCACGTGGTGGGCAACAGCGGCCGACTGCACGTATTGGCGGCATTTTCGTTTCCAGGTCTGTGGCGAATAGAGCCATCGGGTGCCTGCAGTGTAGGATAGACCTGGGATAGGGTATCAGGATCAGTGCCTTCACCCTCCTGATGTCATTGGTCTATAACTTGTGGGAACACCTGGGGCAGGGCATCAGGATCAGCGCCTTTACCCTCCCGAATTCGCTCGCTTTCTACTTTTGGGGACACTTTATTCCCAACATCTCGCAACAATTTATTCTTTACATTAGGACTGGTACCGATATCTCGCACCAACATTTTGTTCTTTACCTTGGGAATAGTACTGACATCTCGCAACAACATTTTGTTCACAATCTTAATCGGTTCGTTACATTGATTGCCATGCAAACAATGTCTCTTTAAGTTCAATTGGTTGCAGGTCTCCTTTAAGAGAACCCTGCTGGCTTTACCCCAATCAAATCCTTTGTTCGACACCACGTGTTGGTCCCTCAGCGTTGCACCTCGTAATATGGCCACGGCCATCTTTTTTTTCAGCCACGCTGCACTTCGCTGCAGCAGCGGCGCCATCTTGCCTCTGTCCTCAAGGTTGACTGCCTTGATCCTTCTCTCCTGCGATTCTGCCATAAAAGCTGGAAGAGCGCCTGTGAATTCGATCTTCCTCCCCAGGAGTCCTGCCACTGGAGCCGGGAAGGTACTTTTAGGTCATTCCGGTCAGATCATTGCCATGCAGTTGTGATGGACGGTCTGTGCCTCAGGTGCTGCGCTCGTCTGTTCTCTGGTGCCTGGCCCAAGCAAAGGTGAGGTTTTGCTCTGCCTCTGAGCATGGGGGACATCGATTGCTGGAGTGAAGAGGTCTTCCCATTTCCATTGGGACTACCCATCCACCTTCTTCCGAATAGCGTTGGACCATCATCTGCAACAATCCACAGAGGTACCTTGTGCACCATGCCATTATGGATTACACTTACATCCGCACTACCAAGGACTGGGATCAGCTCCTTGGTGTAGGTGCGCAACTTTCCCTGTATTGGAACCAACTCGGCTTGTTTTTCATTCCTTAGCCTTTCAAAAGCATCCTGGCTCATCACTGTGGCTCGTTCCCATGTCCACTTCCATGAAGACTGGAACGCAATTTATCTCGACTTCCATCTTCACTGGAGGACAATCGGTGGTGCAGGTATACACTCCATACACTTCTTCTTGGGACTGAGCTGCCTCTCTGGCCAAATCATCATATTCCCCGCTGGATTCAAAGTCATCTACCGACTTCTCTGCTAGACAGTGAGTCGTATTTCTTTTATACATATGCCGGAGGTGGACTTTCGTATTACAGGCTTTGCATACGTACTCCGCAAACCGACACTGTTTTCCTCCGAAATGACAGCATGGTGCTACTCGATTAGCACCCCTCGGCAGACTCTGAGTTCTGGAACCCTGAGGTCTGTGCTCTCTGCCCTGAGCAGAGCCACGTTCTACAGTCTTGCCTGTGAAAGGCTCCATTCTGTCTACAGTACTTGCCGGGTTTGAGTTCACAGGATGAATAATTTGCTTGTTGCTGCAGGTCAAGTCATGAACGCCTGACTGATGCTGATGGCCTTCTGCAGGTTGACTGTGGTGTCGGCAGATAATAGCTTGTGAAGTAGGCCCTAGTGGTCAATTCCCATAACGAAGATCTCTCGCAATGCTTCGTTGAGGTGCCGAAATCGCACAGTGCCGCAAGTCTCCTGAGGTCATCAGAATATTTTGCAATCTCCTGGCCCTCAGGTCTGCGGTGAGTGTAGGATCAGTGCCTGGCCGTGAGGATGCTCTGATTTGATTTTAGTTGGTTGCGAATTAGTTTAGTCAGCTCATCATATGTCTTATCCTTGGCCTTCATGGGTGCCAGCAAATCCCTGACGAGGCGGTAGACCTCGGGCCCGCAACTGGTCAGCAGTATAGCCTTGCGCTTCTCCACCAATGTGTCCATGTCCCCTGCCAGGGTTGTTTGCCATGAAATATTGCTCGAACTTTTCCGTGAAGGCATCCCAATCATTACCTTCTGCGAACTCTTTTAGTGTGCCAAAGGTAGCCATAATCGCGTGAAAGTCCATATTCTCATCGCCAGTTGTTATGTCTGTAATGTACCTATGAATGACTCCACGAGGCAATGTGTTGTACTCAAACTGTAGTGACCTTGGTCCTTTATTTGTAACTCCAGAGTGAGGCACAAGTATGGTGGGCAGCCTTTTATGCTGGGCCCTGCACACCTATTCAGGTGACCCTCAGGTCTCCCACTGCAGTGCGCTCTGGTGGACAGCCTCTGCCACAGGGACAGGAAACCCCGGTCTCCACCAGTTGCACCCTCTAGTGATGCCAGCATAGTATATACACAGTATAAACCTTATTGATAGTGCATCAGGTAACAAGTCTCCATCTTATGCAACTATACAATGACTACACCGAGAGTATATCTATAGTCTGCATATATAACAGCTACCTTGCTAATTTGAATTGTCTTAATCAATATGAAGATTAAAATCACTCATAATTATTGCCGTACCTTTCTTACAAGCCTCCATTATTTCTTTATTTATACTTCATCCAACAGTGTAGCTACTGTTAGGGGCCCTATAGACCCACGCCCACCAGTGACTTCTTCCTCTTATTATCTCTTATCTCCACCCAAACTCTTGATCCTTTATTCGTAACTCCAGATCTTCTTGATCTTCTTGATCTTCTGAGCCAATATAATTTCTCACGACTGCACTGATCTCATCCTATATTAATATAGCTACCCCACCTCCTTTTCCTTTCTGTCTATCCTTCCGAATTATCAAGTATCCTGAATATTCAGTTCCTAGCCTTGGTCACCTTGCAACCACGGTTATGGAGGGAATTCTAGAGCTTGGGGCCTAGTCAGCTGAAGGCACAGCTACCAATGGTTGAGTAATTAAAATCGGAGATGCTCAAGAGGGCAGAACTGGAGGAATGCAGGTTATAGAGCTGGAGGAGGTTACCGAGATAGGGAGGAGTGAGGCCATGGAGTAATTTGAAAACAAGGATGAGGATTTTAAAAATGAAACATAGCTCAACCGGGAGCCAGTGTAGGTCAGTGGACTTGGTATGAGTCAGGACTTGGGCGGCAATGTTTTGGATGAGCTCAAGTTTACAGAGGGTAGATGATGGGAGGTCAGCTAGGAGTGCATTGGAATAGTCAAATCTTGTGGTAATTAAGGCATGAATGAGGGTTTCAGCAGCAGATCAGGTGAAGCAGGGGCTGAGTCGGGTGATGTTACGGAGGTGAATATTAGGTGGTCTTAGTGATGGTACAGATATGTGGTTGAAAGCTCATGTCAGGGTCAAATACAACATCAAGGTTGCGAACAGTCTGGTTCAGCCTCAAACAATTGCTAGAGGGAGAGATGGAGTCGGTGGCTAGGAAATGGAGTTTGTGGTGGGGACCAAAGACAATGGCTTCAGTCTTCACAATATTTAGTTGGAGAAAATTTCTGCTCCTCCATTACTGGATGTCAGACAAGCAGTGGAGGGGTTGAGAGAGGTGGTAGTGAGGTAGAGCTGGGTATCGTCAGCGTATATGTGGAACCTGACGCGTTTCCGGATAATGTCGCCAAGGGGCAGCATGTAGATGAGAAATAGGAGAGGGCCAAGGAAAGATCCTTGGGGGATCACAGAGGTAATGGTGCGGGGGTGTGAAGAGAAGCCATTGCAGGTGATTCTCTGGCTGTGACTGGATAGATAAGAATGGAACCAGGCGAGTGCAGTCCCACCCAGCTGGCAGTGGAGGAGAGGCGTTGGAGGAGGATGGAATGGTCAACCATATCAAAGGCTGCAGACAGAAGGACGAGGAGGGATAGTTTACCATGGTCACAGTAACTTAGGGCCCAAGTTTCCACACAATAAAAAACGGGCGCCCCTCCGAGCTGGGCGTCCGTTTTTCGCGCCTAAAACGGCGCCTAGAAAAACCCACGTGATTCTGGAGCGTTCTGCAGCTCCTTGTCTGCCTGGCGCGGCGCCCGGGGGGGCGGAGCCTACACTCGTGCCGATTTTGTAAGTGGGAGGGGGCGGGTAATATTTAAATTCATTTTTTTCCTGCCGGCCACGCTGCGCGTGCGCGTTGGAGCGTTCGCGCATGCTCAGTGTGAAAAAAACATTGGCACTCGGCCATTTTTGTAGTTCTTTGTCGCTGTTTAATTTTTTAATATTTTTTTAATAAAAGCACATTGCCATCAGCACATCAGCACTTGCAGCCTTCTCACTGTCTCCTCCCCCTCCCCACCCACGGGAAGAACGGGCGCCTCCTCTCCCCTCCGCGGGAAGAACGGGCGCCTCCGCCCCCCCCCCCCACGGGAAAGAACGGGCGACTCCTCTCCCCTCCCCCCCACCGCGGGAAGAACGGGCGCCTCCACCCCCCCCCCCATGGGAAAGAACGGGCGACTCCTCTCCCCTCCCCCCCACCGCGGGAAGAACGGGCGCCTCCGCCCCCCCCCCCACGGGAAAGAACGGGCGCCTCCACCCCCCCCCCCACGGGAAAGAACGGGCGACTCCTCTCCCCTCCCCCCTCCCCCGCGGGAAAGAACGGGCGCCTCCCCCCCGCGGGAAAGATCGGGCGCCTCCTAACCCCCCCTGCGGGAAGAACGGGCGCCTCCCCCCCCCGTGGGAAAGAACGGGCTCCTCCTACCCCCCCCGCGGGAAGAACGGGCGCCTCCACCCCCCCCCCCCCCCCGTGGGAAAGAACGGGCGCCTCCTCTCCCCTCCCCCCCTCCCCCGCGGGAAAGAACGGGCGCCTCCACCCCCCCCCCCCCGTGGGAAAGAACGGGCGCCTCCACCCCCCCCCCCCGCGGGAAAGAACGGGCGCCTCCACCCCCCTCCCCCGCGGGAAAGAACGGGCGCCTCCCCCCCCGCGGGAAAGAACGGGCGCCTCCTCTCCCCTCCCCCGCGGGAAAGAACGGGCGCCTCCCCCCCCGCTGGAAAGAACGAGCGCCTCCTACATCCCCCCGCGGGAAAGAACGAGCGCCTCCTACACCCTCCCCGCGGGAAGAACGGGCGCCTCCTATCCCCCCGCGGGAAGAACGGGCGCCTCCTCCCCCCTCCGCGGGAAAGAACGGGCGCCTCCTTCTCCCCCGCCCCCCCCCCCCCCCGCGGGAAGAACGGGCGCCTCAGGCTGACTGCAGCATTCTCCCTGGCTGAAGCACTTTCACACAGGTAGGAAGATGGTTTATTTAATCTTTTCTTTGCTTACAAATGTTTATTCAGGTTGGATTTATTTGTATAATATTTGTAGAAGTATAAATAAGGATTTATTGTAGAATTTAATGAGTTCCCTTCCCCCCCCCCCCCCCCCACCTCGTTCTGGACGCCTAATTTGTAACCTGCGCCTGATTTTTTAATGTGTAGAACAGGTTTTTTCAGTTCTACAAAAATCTTCACTTGCTCCATTCTAAGTTAGTTTGGAGTACGTTTTCACTTTGGAAACTTTGAAATCAGGCGTCAGTGGCCGGACACGCCCCCTTTTGAAGAAAAAATTCTGTTCCAAAGTAGAACTGTTCTACCTGACTAGAACTGCAGAAAAATAAATGTGGAGAATTGCGATTTCTAAGATAGTCCGTTCTCCACCAGTTGCTCCTAAAAATCAGGCGCAAATCATGTGGAAACTTGGGCCCATAGGATGTCATTTGTGACTTTGATAAGAGTCATGAAGTGAAGGCTAAACATAACTTAAGGAGTTCCTATTTGTAAGTTTTTGGTGCACTGGTTAACCCATTTGCCTTAACTTCCTATCCCATTATTTTAATGTCGTTGTTAACTCGCAAAATATATGTTAGCAACCGCATTAAAATAGTGGCGACAGGAAGTCAGCGGGAACTTATCAACCAGGGTGCGAATAGAGTGCACAGAGGAAATTAAAACTATTATAGAGCTGCCGGCCGTTGGAGTTCAATGTGGGGAAGTGTGAGGTCATCCACTTTGAATTTGAGGAAGACAAATCAGAATATTTTCTCAACGGTGTGAGACAAGGAGCTGTGGAGGAACAAAGGGGTTTGGGTATTCATTGTGCACAGATCACTAAACACCAGCACACAGGTACAAAAAGTTACCGAAAAGGCTAATGGAATTTAAAAGTGCGGAAGTGATGCTTCAGTTGTACAGAGCCTTTATTACCACTAGACTTGATTATTCCCACGCATTCCTGGCCGGCCTCCCATCTTCCAACCTCTGTAAACGTCTGTGCTATGATTCTATGAGATCGATAGATTTTTGTTCAGTGAGGATATCAAGGGATATGGAGCAATGGCAAGTAAATGTAGTTGAGGTGCAGATCAGCCATGATCTAAATGAATGGTGGAACAGGCTCGATGGGCTGAATGGTGTATTCCTGTTCCTATGTAACAGTGCACGGAAATGTAGTTGAAGCAGTCAGAACAGAAATTCAGAGATTCCGGATTCAACGGGGTGTGACGGGATATGGGCTCGGCACCAAGTAGCTGAGAGAGGTCGGAGTAGATCCTGTGCACCAAAATAAATCACAGGGTGAGATGGATAGATTGAATAAGCTTTCCTCTTTCCTACCCTCATATGTTACCATGTCAGTAGAATTTTCGTGTTCCATTAAATTACTTCTCAGTCTCAGTGTCTCAGAATAGTTGATTTCTCAGATTTGATAGATAAGTGCTTCAGAGAAACCGAAGAGTAACCTTTACCTTCCTCCCTCCCCCCTGAGTCACAGAGAGTCATAATGTGAGTGCAGTGAAATGTACATTAGAGGCAGCGCAAACTCCCTCACAGTATCACTACTCAGTGTTCCTGTAATTAAACATTATTGATATTCTGACAAAACTTAGCAATTTTTTTAGAGCGAGCTAGCCCAGTTCAGGTGCGATTACATTTATTGGCAATGAATGACGATGTTTCCTTGTTTTAAGTGATTTGTGACGCTATGGCACGGATTTTAATGGGGATGGGAGGGGCCAGGATGGTGTAAACGTGCTCTTAAGTGGGGATGGGGGTGGTTGTTCTCGGGGAAACTGGGGACGTGGAGGCCCAGTTGATTTTAACAGCTGGAGCTCAATACTATAACATGCCTCGGAGTCCTGCCCAAACACGGCCCGATGTACTACCTGGCCCGCTGGCGGGAACGAAAGGTCGCAGACAGGAGGCCTCTGTCAGGGACCCGCGGGATCGATCCCTGGCAGTCAGGTAAGTCCTGGGGCTGGGTGGGAGGTTTCAGGGGATAAAGATGATCGGGGGAGGTGGGGAGGAAGCCTGAGGTAAGGAAGGCCCAAGGCTTCCTTGCGAGGCCTAGAGGAGCACTCCCACTCCTCCTGGCCCACAAGCAAACCTAAAAACAAAATAAAACTTACCTGCTTGTGCCTCTTCTAGCTCACCATTCTCCTCCCGGCAGGCTTGGCTTGATGGGGAAGCTGTTACTGCTCTCCCACTCAATAGCAAAGTTTTACGTTTGCTATCTGCAGAAAAATCATTAAAGCATTCAGAGGAAACCCCTCCCCCCCCCTCCCCCCAATCCTTCCCCATTTTTTTCAAACTCAAGGATGAGAAAAGGCCATTCATCCCATCAAAGCAAGTATCTTCAGTATCCTAACATGACAACCAGCCCCTTGAGCAAAGTGCTGCAAGGCTGCTGGCATCTGAGGAATTGGGCCTCGTATATGTAACAGCCTTAAGGAAAGGGTGGGGGGGAAGCAGAGACCGAGTATGGTCCTAATGAACCCCCACCGACACCTGGGAGTCCCTGGCCAAAGACCACCCTAGTGGAGGAAGCGCATCCGGGAGGGCGCTGAGCACTTCAAGTCTCGTTGGCGAGAACATGCAGAAACCAAGCGTAGGCAGCGGAAAGAGCGTGCGGCAAACCAGTCCCACCCATCCTTTCCCTCAACGACTGTCTGTCCCACCTGTGACAGGGACTGTGGTTCTTGTATTGGACTGTTCAGTGACCTAAGAACTAATTTTTAGAGTGGAAGCAATTCTTACTCGATTCCGAGGGACTGCCTATGATGATGAATGGAGAGAGGCAAAGGTAACAAATAGTCATGCCGAGACCCACACAACTGAGCGAGGTGGATCGGCTGAATGAATGAGCGAACTCTTATGTGAGACTGATAATTTCAGTTGTTAAATTATTCAGAGAGCTTGCAAGACATCCACTTGTAGCACAACTTCCATTCCAATCTCCTTCTCTGTTCAAATGCGTTTCATAAAACATTAAACGTGCTTCATCGCAAACACACCATTACCGGAGCACTCACTGAACTTCAGACCTTACAGCTACTAGTGTACCGTATCCAAAAAGTTATACTTTGTTACCGACAATCACCCTGTAGCAGGATCTGAAAACCTTGTGAAATGTTCCCGATGTGTTAAAGCACACTACGGTTGCCATGTGTACTCAGATAAAAGGTGTTCCTCCCATGTGTGAGGTGTATAAATTATTGCTTTGGAGGTCCTTATAGAAGTGTTTGAGGTCCATGCATGGATGAACTACAACAATTGTACATTCCTGTCTGGCATAGAAATAAAAAAGGGAAGGTGGCTCAACCGTGGCTATCAAGGGAAATCAGGGATAGTATTAAAGCCAAGGAAGTGGCATACAAATTGGCCAGAAATAGCAGCGAACCTGGGGACTGGGAGAAATTTAGAACTCAGCAGAGGAGGACAAAGGGTTTGATTAGGGCAGGGAAAATGGAGTATGAGAAGAAGCTTGCAGGGAACATTAAGACGGATTGCAAAAGTTTCTATAGATATGTAAAGAGAAAAAGGTTAGTAAAGACAAATGTAGGTCCCCTGCAGTCAGAATCAGGGGAAGTCATAACGGGGAACAAAGAAATGGCGGACCAATTGAACAAGTACTTTGGTTCGGTATTCACGAAGGAGGACACGAACAACCTTCCGGTTATAAAAGGGGTCGGGGGGTCTAGTAAGGAGGAGGAACTGAGGGAAATCCTTATTAGCCGGGAAATTGTGTTGGGGAAATTGATGGGATTGAAGGCCGATAAATCCCCAGGGCCTGATGGACTGCATCCCAGAGTACTTAAGGAGGTGGCCTTGGAAATAGTGGATGCGTTGACAGTCATTTTCCAACATTCCATTGACTCTGGATCAGTTCCTATGGAGTGGAGGGTAGCCAATGTAACCCCACTTTTTAAAAAAGGAGGGAGAGAGAAAACAGGGAATTATAGACCGGTCAGCCTGACATCGGTAGTGGGTAAAATGATGGAATCAATTATTAAGGATGTCATAGCAGTGCATTTGGAAAGAGGTGACATGATAGGTCCAAGTCAGCATGGATTTGTGAAAGGGAAATCATGCTTGACAAATCTTCTGGAATTTTTTGAGGATGTTTCCAGTAGAGTGGATAAGGGAGAACCAGTTGATGTGGTATATTTGGACTTTCAGAAGGCGTTCGACAAGGTCCCACACAAGAGATTGATGTGCAAAGTTAGAGCACATGGGATTGGGGGTAGTGTACTGACATGGATTGAGAACTGGTTGTCAGACAGGAAGCAAAGAGTAGGAGTAAATGGGTACTTTTCAGAATGGCAGGCAGTGACTAGTGGGGTACCGCAAGGTTCTGTGCTGGGGCCCCAGCTGTTTACACTGTACATTAATGATTTAGATGAGGGGATTAGATGTAGTATCTCCAAATTTGCGGATGACACTAAGTTGGGTGGCAGTGTGAGCTGCGAGGAGGATGCTGTGAGGCTGCAGAGCGACTTGGATAGGTTAGGTGAGTGGGCAAATGCATGGCAGATGAAGTATAATGTGGATAAATGTGAGGTTATCCACTTTGGTGGTAAAAACAGAGAGACAGACTATTATCTGAATGGTGACAGATTAGGAAAAGGGGAGGTGCAAAGAGACCTGGGTGTCATGGTACATCAGTCATTGAAGGTTGGCATGCAGGTGCAGCAGGCGGTTAAGAAAGCAAATGGCATGTTGGCCTTCATAGCAAGGGGATTTGAGTACAGGGGCAGGGAGGTGTTGCTACAGTTGTACAGGGCATTGGTGAGGCCACACCTGGAGTATTGTGTACAGTTTTGGTCTCCTAACCTGAGGAAGGACATTCTTGCTATTGAGGGAGTGCAGCGAAGGTTCACCAGACTGATTCCCGGGATGGCGGGACTGACCTATCAAGAAAGACTGGATCAACTGGGCTTGTATTCACTGGAGTTCAGAAGAATGAGAGGGGACCTCATAGAAACATATAAAATTCTGACGGGGTTAGACAGGTTAGATGCAGGAAGAATGTTCCCAATGTTGGGGAAGTCCAGAACCAGGGGTCACAGTCTAAGGATAAGGGGTAAGCCATTTAGGACCGAGATGCGGAGGAACTTCTTCACCCAGAGAGTGGTGAACCTGTGGAATTCTCTACCACAGAAAGTTGTTGAGGCCAATTCACTAAATATATTCAAAAAGGAGTTAGATGAGGTCCTTACTACTAGGGGGATCAAGGGGTATGGCGAGAAAGCAGGAATGGGGTACTGAAGTTGAATGTTCAGCCATGAACTCATTGAATGGCGGTGCAGGCTAGAAGGGCCGAATGGCCTACTCCTGCACCTATTTTCTATGTTTCTATGTTTCTATGTTTCCCCTCATTGTTTATTAATTTGATAGAGTCAGACAGGAAGGTTCCTGTGGAGTTTGCTATTAGTGGGAATTGGACTGTACGGTTAAGATATAGTGGACTGTTGCAGATGTTAATGGAAGGTATAACTGTGCCTAATTGCTATTGGAAGTGCCAATTCAATATTAATGTCATATCAATTGTAAATTTATTACAGTAAAAGTTGTTCATGGATATCGCTAAATCAATATAAATGTAATTAAAACTGAGGGGCTCCGAGTGCATTGATGCTCACACCTAGGCAATGCTACTGTGTTTCATGGGCTACAGATTGTTTTTGAATGATTTATTTTCGTGCATTTTTTGCTCATCAATGGACAACCGACAGCTTCCAGATATCGAGTATTGGTGTCGAGCACTCACTGATTTGGTGAAACTCAATTGTATGCACAGTATAATTCCCTCTACTTTGCCCCAACAATATACCTTAATCCCAATCTGAAACAAACACCCATTACTGCACCAATGAGACATGTCCATTTTCATGCCCGCTATCTCGTGGAGATGGCAAGTTAAGTAAAAAGAAAATACTTTCATTTATAAAGTGTCTTTCACGACCACTGGACATCCCAAAGCGCTTTACAGCCAATTAAGTACTTTTTTTGACGTGTAGTCACTCTTGTAATGTCGGAAACGCGATAGCCAATTTGCGCACCGCAAGCTCCCACAAATTGCAATGTGATAATGACCAGATAATCCGTTTTTAGTGATGTTGATCGAGGGATAGATTTAATTGAGTGGTAATTCCCCTGCCCTTCTTTGAAATAGTGCCATGAGATCTTTTAAATCCATCTAAGAGAGCAGATGGGGCCTCGGTTTAACGTCTGATCTGAAAGACGGCACCACTGAGTGCTGCACTGGATTGTCAGCCTAGAATATTATGCTCAAGACACTGGAGTGGGACGTAAACCCACTCCAGAGTGCAGGTTTGTGCTGTGGACCCATGCGCATGGGAACTAGAGCAGTCAAGGGAGACTCTCATCCCATCAAACTGGTTTGGAGTTTAAATTAAGGTGCCAGAGGTGAAACCCAGAGTCAGTTCCCTCACTGTTAGGTGTACCTGCTTTGATATTTCCATTCCAATCTTGTAATTATGAGAATTCAGGAAAAACATTTTTACCCAGAGCAGTTAGAATGTGAAACTTACTACCACATGGAGTAGTTGAGGAAAATAGCATAGATGTATTTAAGGGGAAGCTGAATAAATACATGAGTTGGAAAGGTAAAGCATATGCAGATAGGGTTAGATGAAGTAGGGTGGGAGGAGGCTCGTGTGGAGCATAAACAGCGGCATCAACCAGTTGGGCTGAATGGCTTGTTTCTGTGCTGTAATTTTGATGTAATTCTATGTATTAATTACTACCTGATGTCCCATGATGTTGCTCATGGGTAGTGTGTGGTCTGGTGCATGATGGCAATGGTTAGCTGCTATGGTGGAACTGTGTATAGCCTGGTCTGTCACTAAGGCCACTGCTCAGGCACTCCCTGTGGAAAAGTGATCTGAACAGCCAGATCCTAAGGTCGGTTCGAGGCTAATTGCCGAGGGATGTTTCTGTAGATTGGCAATTGCTTATAAATTCCCAGCTCCTGTCAGGTCACCAAGTTCAGAAAAACAGATGGAAACAACTCCCTTGCTTTTTTGATTTTAAGATTGAAAGAACTTATTTATTCAGTCCCTTATCACATCTCTTGGGATGAACCTAAGTCGCACACATACAATTAATTACTTTGAAGTGCAGTCATTTATGGCATGTAGGCAAATAAGAAAGACTTGCATTTATATAGCACCTTTCATGACCATCAGACGTCTCAAAGCACTTTACAGTCAATTGAAAGCGTGCAAAATTCACAAGAACCCCCCCAATGTTTGGCCTCATTTGAAAGGAAATTTAATTTGGGACTATCTAACAGAAAGTTTGAAATCCTAAAGTGCTTATGGAAGAAACCAAGAACTTTAATCGAATTGTGGACTTTTAAAAGACAAACTCAAGGCTGTGGGCGGGTCTAAAGAACTAACAGGAGACAACTGGATTATTGGAATCGTCTGGGTGTTAGGACTAAGTTAACTTGTCTGGAGAAATGGGTATTCGAGAACCCTTCTCCACAAGAGACATTAACATTACAACAAATAACCCAGAGATAGCCAACCATCAACCTGAATCTGGAAAACCATTTCAGCATATACATCACAAAGAGGCCCAATCCAGCCTGTATGCGGAAAACTAAGCACAAAAGGACATTGAGATTACCAAGCTAATATTTCCATCAGGAAACAGTTTTCGAACATCAACCCACTCAAAACATATTAACTTTTAACGAGCCCACCAAAATATTACAAAGAAGAGTCAAGCCCGCCAAATTTAAACAAAGAATTCTGAACTGATTTGGCGCCAAAATTAGAACCACTCAAACCATATAACTGGCACCTGTTTCAACAGAGGGTATGCCATACTATACCAGGTGCTATACTGCGAGTATGCCATCAAGACAAGGAGAGAAACCAATGCGACAGTTTTAAACTAATTTCTCCAGCCTCGAAGTCCTGAAGTCCTGAAGGAAGGAAGAACATCACCATCGTGGCAGCAACGAAAAACCACCGCGATCAACCAAACTCGAAACAAAACTCCAACGGGAAAAACCGAAGAATCGAAGAGTTTCCACTCTACAATCTAAGGCCTGACTACCAACAGGTGGAAACATTACCTAAAGAGACTTTGAACCTATTTCTAATGAAGAAAACTGGGTACTTACCCCATAGATCCAAAACGCGCCTTACCGCATCAGCGGACTCAACCCAACTGAAGATTGTGCAGCTAGAAGTCTTCTCCGACGTTCGGGGTATGGCATGCAGAACCTACAGATTTCAACGAACCCTGAAATTGCAAACTATCGCTAACTGACCAGAAAGGATTGGTAAGCATAGTCCCTGCCTGCCCTGGAGTCTAACCTAGCTAGGATTAGGTATTGGGAGGTGGGAGGTGTAATTTTACTGTAACCCCCTTTGAATGTGTAATGTATTGTTCTTTATGAGAGTGATTATAAATTTGGCATTGTATTTTTCTTGCATTGTTCTTTATTAGAGTGATAAGAAGTTTGACCTTGTATTTTCTTGACTTTAATAAGATCAAAGTTCTTTTGCACCAAACCAGTTGTCCTTTGCATTTTATCACATCCCCCAAATAAATCCAGAGTCTAGAACCCAAGGGAGTGGGAGCGATTTGAACCGCTCAAGTTGGTCAGATTTGAACCTGACCCCCGGGACCACCCCCTTACACAATGAAGTACTTTGGAGTGTACTCACTGTTGTAATGTGAGAAACATGGGAGCCAATTTGCACACAGCAAGCTTCCACAAACAGCAATGGGATAATGACCATATAATTTGTTTTTTGTTATGTTGGTTGAGGGATGAATATTGGCCAGGACACCAGGGATAACTTTCCTGGTCCTCTTCGAAATAGTGCCATGGGATCTTTTATGTTCACCTTAGAGAGCAAACGGGGCCTCGGTTTAACGTCTCATCTGAAATATGGTGGCCATTTTGTACAAATCAAGATCCCACAAATAGTAATGCGATGAATGACCAGATCATCTACTGTTGGTGGTGCTAGCAGAGGGAGGATCACTAGTCAAAATACTGGGAGAACTCCTTGCTCTTTACAGAATATTTTGTTGGATCTGCAATGTCTATTTGAACAGACTCATCCATAAGATAGCACCTTCGACCTTCTAAACTGGTTCCTCATTAGACAGGAAGTTACAGCTACTGCATGAAACCAGGAAGATACTGAACCATGGAATATAGTAATGACTCGCAGTAAGATTTTCATTCACCTCACGATGTAGACACTAAAATAACTTGCAGGTATGGTCAATATATGAAATTCACTACTTTGACCATCTTCACTAGCACATCCTACACTTATTCCACTGGAAATCACGACCAAAGCTGACAAGACGCACCCGCTCTGGCAATAGCTTCTCACTCTGAAAAGATTAGATGGAATTACAATCAGGAGGCACCTTGATTATCTGTACTTGGGTTACCTGTATTGTAGAGTTGCAAAATTCGTGAGAACCTCCCCCCCCCCCCAAAGTGTTTGGACTCATTGAAAAGGAAATTTAATTTGGAACTATCTACCAGAAAGTTTGAGATGCTAAAGTGCACATGGAAGGAACTACGAGTTTTAATCAAATTTGGGATTTTACAAGGCAGATTGGGTCCTTGTGGGAAGGGCTAAGAACTAAAGGAACTATCCTTCAAGGAAATCAGTTTTGAGTATTGAAACTGGAGTATTGAAGCTAAAAGAAATTGTCTGGGGAAATTGTGCAAACTCGAAAACCCTTCTCCCCAGGAGACATTAACATGGCAACAATCAACCCAGAGATTTCCAGCCATCACAATGAGCAGAAAACCCATTCCAGCACATGCATAATGACAATGGTACATCCAGCCCGCATGGACAACCAAAACCTAGGCAGACATTACAAATACCAAAGCTAATTTTTCCATCAAGAAACAGATTCAGAAGATCGACACATCCAAGACAGGTTAACATTTAATGACCCCGTCAAAATATGACAAAGAGATATCAAGCCCGCCAAAATTTAAACAAAGAATCAGGGCTGATTTGGCACGAAGATTAGAACAGCTCCCAAGGTATAACTGGGGCCCTGTTTTAACGAAGTTTATGCATAGCATCAGAGAGCATCAAGAAGGGAGGAGAAAGAGACCACCACAGCAGTTGTAACAAGCCTCTCCAACCTCAACGACATTACCAGGGCCACATTGCCCTGCTATCGAAAAGGAAGGAAGAACATCACCTTCTCGGCAGCAACCAACCACAGCCAAAGTGGTACCATCGAAAACACTGCGATCAAACAACTCCGAAACAAAACTCCTCCAAGAAGAAACCGAAGATTCGAAAGTTTCCACTCTACAATCTAGGCCTGACTACCAACAGATGAAAACATTACCTAAAGAGATTTTGAAACCTTTCTCTAATGAAAGAAAGTGGATACTTACCCCATAAGTCCAAAACGCGCCCGACCGCATCAGCGGACACCACCCAACTGAAGATTGCGCAGTAAGAAGTCTTCTATGACGTTCGGGGTACGGCAAGCAGAACCTACAGAATTCAGCGAACCCTGAAATCACGAACCACCGCCAACTACCAGTAAAGGATCGGTGAGCATAGTCCCTGTTTGCCCTGGAGTTTAACCTAGTCAGAGTTAGACATTGGGAGGTGGGAGGTGTATTATTTCTGTAACCCCTTTGAATGTGTGATATAGTGTTCTTTATTTGAATGATTACAAGTTTGACATTGTATTTTCTTGTCCTTAATCAACTAGAAGTTCTTTGCACCAAACCAGTTGTCCCTTGCACTTTGTCACATCCCCCAAATAAATCCAAAGTCTAGAACCCAGGGAGTGGGAGTGATTCGAACCGCTCAGGTCAGAGATGAACCTGACCCCACACACCACCCCCTACAGAATGGCGACCGCGGCAGGACTTTGGTATAAGGGATGTGATGCAGAGAGTGCTGTTTTGGAAGAAAGAACCAAGATGGAAGAGAGGATTTCCTCCTATGTGTACAAGAAAGTGAATGTCACTAAAGAATGGGTGCTTGGTCTATTGCGCGCTGAGCGTCCGGGAGATGCTGCGGCCCAGTGGGACAGCAAGTAAGAACCATAAAGAATCGGTAGAAAAGGAAATTTTGTTGGCCTGTCGACAGCGACAGGTCCAACTCCTAGATAAAACCATCGAGTCACTGCAGGCAGAACTATGGGAATGTGCAGAGACATCATATGAAAGGGCTATGGCAGGAGAGAGGTTATGGGGAGAACTCTGCAAGCTGAAGCATGGAAAGGCGCAGCTAATGGAGAGGTTTAAGAACAGCCAGGACTATTTTCAGTGTCAGGTTACCGAGGTTAGGCATAATGAAAAGATACTGCGGGAGGAAAACACTCGCCTTACCCTTCAAGTAAAAGAGCTGGAGGAGAAGTTAAGAGATGTACAGGCAGCTTATAAAGTAGCCAGCACTAATGGGTTTGAGTCAGGAGACCACGGTCCTTGCCAGCAACAAATTAAGAGTTTAACCCTTGCTCTGTCCAAGGCCAAAGGCATGGTATGCCTAATAAGCCCCGGTATGGCCCAGGTAAACCTGGACGAGAAGGAGGAAACTGTTCAACCACCACCTGTGGCACTGGTGGCTATACCGGTTCGGCAACAGGAGGGGCGAACAAGTTGCAGGGTGGATAGGGATAATGGACCACTACCTGTGGCACCGAGGTTCAGCTCGATTTGCCAGCAGGGAGGAGTGGATGAGACAGAACAGGAAGAGCCAGAGCCGATGTGCCCAGTCCGGCAGCAGAAGTTAGGCCCGCCCACCGGTGCTGGGGGTCAGGGGCCCCTGGAAAGTCAATTTTTGGTTCTCCACACTACCCAACAGCTTAGGGCTATGATAAGTCACCTGGGAAAGCTTACTCCAAAGGGAGACCCCTCGGTCCACTTTATGGAAGTAGAACAGGTGCGATGATGCCGAGATAGCAAAAATGCTCCTCCTCTTACTGGACGGCAAGCTGTACCAGTCCCTCTCTGCCGAGAGCAAAAGGGGGCAGAGGACATGTGCTGCCATCCAGGAAGACATTCTAGAAGCCATGGGCTGTGATACGGGAGTCCCTTCTCCAGAGTGGAGAAGACAGTGTAGCTCACAGGGGAAACCCCACAGGCTTTCGCAGACAGACTGTGGCCTGTGTACCAGAGCGCCTGTGGTGGGGACCTCAACCGGGGTCACCTAAACCGGCACGAGAGAGCCCACTGGCTCCGAAGCCTGGTGGCAAACAGTTCGCCATGAATAAGAGCAAAGGCTGAGGCCTGGTTTGACCCAAGAGATCCCAGGCCACCGAACAGGGAGTGGTCAGGCAACTGACCCTTGCCTACTGGAACGGCAGGGGGACGGAAGAGCACCCACCCAAGGGAAGGGTCCACGAAATCAGACCTAGTCAGGATAAGAAGGAATGGCACCAGGAGGGGGGAAACCTCTCCGATACAAAACGTACCTGTTTTGGATGCGGAAAGAGTGGGCACTGGAGAAAGGATTGCAGAAACCCATAGAAGAGTAGCATAGGGAAGAATTCTCCAGCCCCTGCCCAAACGACTGAGACCGAGAAGCAGTCCCTCCCACACGTTTCATACATTCATGACTGCGCTCCGAACAATGCTAGATGGCCCTGGGAGGGTAGCCACCGCCACCGGTACTGAAATCCTATCTGCCCCATCCCAGCCAAAACAGTGACTAGCACAGGCGCAGCCTGTTTACTTGTGTTCCCTTGAGTATGATGCGTGGGGGAGACCGAACGTTCAGATGGAAGTGGAAAAGGTAAAAGGGACTTATCTGCTGGAGACCAGTGCATCAAGCACCCTCGTCTACGCAGCTAACCCCGCCGCCTCACCTCTGTCTAGCGGGGTCCCCTACAGCTTGGTGAGTTTCACAGGTGAGTTCCGTTCTCTATTCGTTTGGGAACACTCCACACCAAGTGGACTTGTGTCCTGATGAAGTGGGAGCAGGAAGGGAGAGGGATCCTGGGGGCTGACTTCATCCTAGGCCATGGGATCCTAGTGGATTTAAGAAATCACTGTCTTTGGGGGGCAGGAGAGTGAGGTGGTGGTTATCCCAGAAAAACGGGGCAAAGGAATGGTGTGCACCATGAAGCCAAAGGAGGGTTACGACCTTGAATCACTGGTCAGTAACCTCCAATGGAGTACCAAGAGTATGTGAGGGCAAACCTTGCAGCATTTGCCACTTACAAACACGACTGTGGAAGGATAAACGGGGTCAAGGTTAGCATAGATGGGGACCCCATGACCCAACCACAGAAACAGTATAACTTTCCCAGGGAGGCGGAGGCAGACATGGAAACAGCCTTGGGTTCGTTGGTTAAACAGGGGGTATTGAGACCCATAGCTACCCATGTGAACTCTCCATTGTGGCCGGTTAAGAAACCGGACAAGTCCTGGAAGCCATGGTGGACTCAACCGTAACATCCCCCACTGTGCACCCACGGTTGCTGCCATCGCCGACCTCATTGGAAGTATCCCAGCCTCCGCAACCACCTTAACGATGCTGGATATTTCCGACGGGTTTTGGTCCATACCTTTATAAAGAGAAGATCAGTACAAGTTTGCTTTTAGCTTTAAAGGACAGCAATACACTTGGAACTGTCTCCCTCAGGGTTTCTACAACAGCCTTAGCATTTTTCACCAATGTATGGACAACTGTTTAAAGAGCTTCAGCAGACCCCAGCAGCTAGTACAGTATGTGAACGACCTGTACAAAAGCAGGGAGGTCCTTCTGCAACTGTACAGGGTATTGGTGAGGCCGCACCTGGAGTACTGCGTGCAGTTTTGGTCACCTTACTTAAGGAAGGATATACTAGCTTTGGAAGGGGTACAGAGACGATTCACTAGGCTGATTCCGGAGATGAGGGGGTTACCTTATGATGATAGATTGAGTAGACTGGGTCTTTACTCGTTGGAGTTCAGAAGGATGAGGGGTGATCTTATCGAAACATTTAAAATAATGAAAGGGATAGACAAGATAGAGGCAGAGAGGTTGTTTCCACTGGTCGGGGACACTAGAACTAGGAGGCACAGCCTCAAAATACGGGGGAGCCAATTTAAAACCGAGTTGAAAAGGAATTTCTTCTCCCAGAGGGTTGTGAATCTGTGGAATTCTCTGCCCAAGGAAGCAGTTGAGGCTAGCTCATTGAATGTATTCAAGTCACAGATAGATAGATTTTTAACCAATAAGGGAATTAAGGGTTATGGGGAGTGGGCGGGTAAGTGGAGCTGAGTCCATGGCCAGATCAGCCATGATCTTGTTGAATGGCGAAGCAGGCTCGAGGGGCTAGATGGCCTACTCCTGTTCCTAATATGTTCTCCTATTCACCAATGAGGGGGAGGAGCATGTCCCACTGCTGGCTGAGCTGCTGGAGCTGCTGAAAGAAGAAGGGTTTAAAGTGAATTCCAAGAAGGCACAGATTGGACTGAAGGAAGTAAAATCCCTGGGACTGGCTGTGTGCGCTGGGGAAAGGGCCATTGACAAAGCTAGAAGGGAAGCAGTGCAGAAGTTACCAGCCCCCAACACATTAACAGGAGTAAGATCTTTTCTAGGGTACTGCAGAGATTTCATTGAGGATTATGCAGCCACAGCAGTCCCTCTGCTCCGACTCCTACACAAGGGAATGGAGTGGGATTGGGACAAAGGTTGCGAGACAGCATTTATCCAACTCAAGAAAGACCTGCAGACCGTGCCAGCTCTATTTCACCCAGAGCGTTGTGAACCTGTGGAATTCTCTGCCACAGAAAGTTGTTGAGTCTAGTTCATTGGACATATTCAAAAGGGAGTTAGATATGGCCCTTATGGCTTAAGGGATTAGGGAGTACTGAGGTTGCATGATCAGCCATGATTATATTGAATGGCGGTGCATGCTCGAAGGGCCGAATGGCCTGCTCCTGCACTTATTTTCTATGTCTATGTTCTATGTCTATGTCTATTGATGGGAGTAAAGAGTTTTTCTTGGAAGTAGCAGCCAGCAGAGACAGTCTTAGCACAGTACTGCTCCAGGAGCGGCACGGCTGGCTGAGGCCAGTGGTCTACTCCTTCATGATACTCACGGACATGGAGAAGGGATACTCCAACTGTGAGTGGCACCTCCTAGCCACTCACTGGGCTGTGAAAAAATCACTGATCTTCACAGGGGGGTCTCTTATCACACTCCTTACCCACCATACACCCACCCAAATGCTCCTGGATGGGAGAATCAAGGACGGGACGGTGAGCAGTGCCCGCATTGCTCGCTGGATCCTACTCCTCTCTCAGATGGACCTAAGGGTAAAGAGCCTCTGCGAACCAAGGCTCGCAGCCAACATAATCTATCCAGGGACAGCCACCAATGTTCCTTAAAGGGGTATGGGAAATTAACATAGGCTTTCGGGCCGGGTTACACCCCACAGGCCGAGAGATCTATGTGGACGGTTCAAGCACGGTATCTGTGGGCGAATGACTCACAGGCTGCGGAGTGTATGACCCAAAGGCAGATATTGCCCTGGCGATTAAACTCCCCAGTACTATGAGTGCCCAGCATCCTGAACTGTCAGCCGTGATGTATGTGGTCACACACCCCGAAGAATTCCCTACCCCATACATGATTTGCTCAGACAGTATGTTCACATGCAATTCGTGTACAGAATACCTGGCTATCTGATCCCGTCGTGGATACACATCTGCAGATGGGAGACCCCTGGCAATTAAGCCTTTACTGGAAAAGATCTTGACAGCCATGGGGGAGGAAGGGAAGGTCTATATACATAAAGTGAAGGCACTTTCCACCACTGAACCCATAGCAAGGGAAACTAGCAGGCTGACATGTTGGCCAAGCAAGGTGCCCGCACAGGCAAGCTCTGGGATCCGTACAACCCAGGCCCCATCACAGCAGTCAGGGGTAGAATTGGGATGACAGGAAGGGCAGGGGTAACATTGCCCCCGGACCTGAAAATAGTTCAGACCCAAGATCCCGTCCTCAAAACTGTCCTGAACACGCTAGCTAAAGGGGAAAAGGTAGACGGCCCATACGGCAACACAGCTATTGCCATTAAAGAAGGCATGCTGTTCAGGGGGGAGCAATGGGTGGTACTGCAACAACACCGGAGAGAATTCCTCCAGCTGGCCCACGAGGGTCCAGGAGCAGGACATCTCGGACCTGAGACTACTTGGCAATGGGTGGAACAGGCAGGGTGGTGGCCGGGACTCAGGGAAGACATCCGCGAGTTCAGCGCCAGCTGTCTGGTGTGCGCTGCCAACAACCCCGACCCCCAGAAAAGGAGGGTGTCTATGGGACATATCAGGAGGGTAGAGGGACCCTGGCAGTCGATCCAGGTCGATTACATTGGGTCCCTACCCACTGCCCAGGGATGCTACAAGTACTGCCGAGTATTGGTAGATGTATTCACCAAATGGGTGAAAACCTTCCCATGCAGAACAGCCACTGCATTAGGAACAGCTAGAATCCTGGTAAGCGAGGTGTTTTCCCGATGGGGACTACCCCAGTACGTGGAGTCTGACCAAGGGAGTCACTTCACTGGGGAGGTGATGCAGGAGACCCTTAAAATGCTTGGCATCAAGGGGAAATGGCATGTCGCCCACAACCCGCAGTGATCCGGGCCTGTGAAGCGTTTAAACCGCACTATCAAAGAAAAGTTACGTAAGGAGACAGGAGACTCACCCAAGAAGTGGGTAGAGGTCCTACCACTGGTCCTCATGGGGATCCGAGCCAGCCAGTCAACGAGCACGGGGTATGTTACTGGAGGAGCTGTCCTCCCAATCATTTGGGATTCGGATGCACCCCCAATAGCCAGAGCCTTAAGAAGGACTCCCCGCACGCTACAACCTAAGACACCGTGGTCACCAACGCCCCAATTTAAATGGTTCAGCCCCGGGAGAGGGATCAGCCGCAAAGGGGTTCCTAGGATCAGGGACCAGCCTGCGAGCAGAAACCCCCAGCCGGTAGTCTTGGGGGATGAGGGCCCCTTGGAGGAGATAATGGTGGACCAGCCACCAATTGGGAGTCCCCAGCCCGCAGCCCTCGACCAGGCAGAACCCCCAGGTAATGAAATGAACCGTGCAGCCACTCCCAAAGGGGCGGTGTGCTGCAGCACCAGAGGGGACATTCCCCCAATAGTGTGGGACTCAGACCCACCTACGGTCAGGACACTCCGGGTCCTGTGGTACAGGCTGACTTACTACCGGCCCTGCTGGAAACCCAGAGGCCTGAGAAGAAAGGATAAGAACAGGAATTAACCTAGCCACCCGGAGACGGGTGGCAGATGTACATAATTAGGATGATAAGAATCGAGTGTAGCATAGGATTATGAGTGTAAGGTTTTTTTTTAGGGTCACCACGACCGAAAGTAAACCACGCGTATGGAAGTAGTGAAACGAGTAAAATAGGATAAAGCATTTGTATAGATATGTAATGGACGAGCTCTGGACGCCAGCCGGTGCTAAATTAGTGACATAGACCGAGTAGTATTTGAAGGAAGCACCGGTAACAGTTCCTGGGGAAAGGAAAAGACCCCATCTTGTAGGCAGTAAACAAGGCACGACAAGAACAATAAGAGTAAGATGAGACAAAAGTTGAAAACTGGAACTGGAATAGACAGCCAGATGATTAAAGACTTAATTGTGTCCACCGAGAAGAAATGAGCCCAAATTGGAACTCGATCACCTTTTGTCAAGCCAGAAAGCTTTTCTCAAGGCTGGACAATCTGTTTTATGTGCCCCTACACAAAGGAGAACAACATGAAAAGGGTCCTGTTCCTGATCGTCTTGATAAGGATGAGCAGTGGCGGGCGACGAGACATGAAAGAATCCTTCATTTATGAGTGCTCGGGAGAGAGAGCACCAATTGTGACTGCCGGGGGTGGCACACCGGGTGTGGAAGAGCTCGCCGTTTATGCCCACGAAGGGAGGTGGCCAGGGTGGCTGGGGTCTAATTCTACCCGCTACTGCAGCCAGGAAGGGTTTACCTATGGGGAGGCGTCCGTTCCATGCCCCAGGATATGGATCATTGCTGCACGGGTCAGTTGTACGGAGGGAAGACGTGTGTTTGACTTGTAAAGGGCAGATTCCCCTGGGTAGATGGTGGTGGCTCAGGAAGCTGAGCAAGGACGCGGGGGATCAGGAATCTGACTGGGAAAGACTCGGTCGTGACATGTACCGTACCATCGCGGGGACACGGGGAGGAGTGAAGGTGTGTTGGAACAAGTGGTGGGAGTCTGAACAGGGAATTTATGTCTGCATGTGGGGGTCAGAGGAGGTCTGTCCCGCAGGCATATCAATCGCCTTCGCCAGGCCATGGCAAGATGACGGGGAAGGGATGGGGTGGGATTCCAGCCTACACGGGTGTGCGGTCTCGCACTCCCCACTCCCAATTAATGCCACTGAAATTAGAGCACATATTACAAACCTGCCCATGACCCCGCCAGTGCGAGCAATAATAGAAAGGTGTCCTATCACCCCCAAGGGACCATGGAACGGATTAGTATTGGTACCGACCAAAAAGGTGTTATACCAGGGGGTACACTATGCAGTAGCTTCAGTTATTTTAAACCTTACCGAGGTGCACTTACCTGCATGGTGCCCGAAGGAAACAGAACAGCTATACCAGGTCCTACTCAGAGAAATGTTCAAGAAATTTTACGAGTTAGACTTTGGCAATGTAGACAAAGCAAATCTATACACCCTATACGCTAGTGACACCATGGGCATGGGGAGATCTAGAAGGGGAACTATTGTGTTCCTAACACAGATGAGGCTGCACACAGGGAGGTTAAAGTAAGAGTGACCTCAGTCTTTAATAAGACACTCCAGAGTGAGGAATAGGCCTTAGGGGCCAGCTCATATACAGTGCCCCCAAGGGATGCTGGGATCCCTTGGGACTTCAGGGAATGAGCTCCCTGGTGGCAGAACATGGGAGTGCATGCTTTACAGATACACAACATCACTCGCCGCCCAAAGTCAAAGTGAAAATTATTTACAAGGTGAGGCGGTCGGGAGCCTTTCTTTCCCTGGTGGACCGCCTCGCTACAAATGTCTGTTCTGGTGTGTGGCTGTGATCTCGCTGGGCTGGTGTGTTGTTGGCCCTGCAGGGCTGCTAGATGAGCCTGGCCTTGCTAGGCTGTTGGGCATGATGGGTTCGATTTCCTGGTCCGGCGTGGTGTCGTTGATCCTTTGGGTGTGTGTTGTGGGCTCGAAAAAGATGGTGTCTGCTGTGGGTTGTTCAGGGCAGTCTGTGAACCGCAGCCTCGTTTGGTCCAGGTGCTTTCTGCAAATTTGTCCATTGTCTAGTTTGACTACAAACATCCTATTCCCTTCTTTAGCTATCACCGTGCCCGCGATCCACTTGGGACCATGTCCATAGTTTAGCACAAACTCAGGGTCATTCAGATCATTTTCCCGTGACACAGTGGCACGACCATCGTTTACATTTTGTTGCTGCCGTCTGCTCTCTACCCGATCATGCAGGTTGGGGTGAACCAGCGAGAGTCTGGTTTTAAGTATCCTTTTCATGAATAGCTGAGCCGGGGGCACCCCTGTGAGTGAGTGGGGTCTCGTGCGGTCGCTGAGCAGTACTCGGGACAGGCGGGTTTGGAGTGAGCCTTCTGTGACTCGTTTAAGGCTCTGTTTGATGGCTTGTACTGCCCACCCTGCCTGCCCATTGGAGGCTGATTTAAACGGGGCCGAGGTGACATGTTTGATCCCATTGCGGGTCATGAATTCTTTAAATTTGGCACTGGTGAAACATGGCCCGTTGTCATGACCAGTATGTCAGGCAGGTCATGGGTGGCAAACATGGCCCTCAGGCTTTCAATGGTGGCGGTGGTGGTGCTTCCCAACATTATTTCACAGTCAATCCATTTTGAAAAAGCATCCACCACCACCAGGAACATTTTACCGAGAAACGGGCCCGCAGAGTCGACATGGATCCTTGACCATGGTCTGGAGGGCCAGGACCACAAACTTACTGGTGCCTCTCTGGGCGCGTTGGTCAACTGAGCACATATGCTTTATTGCCGTACACAGGACTCTAAGTCAGAGTCGATACCGGGCCACCACATGTGGAATCTGGCTATCGCTTTCATCATTACTATACCTGGGTGTGTGCTGTGGAGATCCGAGATGAACATCTCCCTGCCCTTTTTGGGTAGCACTATGCGGTTACCCCACAACAGGCAGTCTGCCTGAATGGACAACTCGTCCTTTCGCCGCTGGAATGGCTTGATTTGCTCTTGCATTTCAACTGGGATACTGGCCCAGCTCCCATGCAATACACAATATTTTACTCGGGACAGCAGAGGATGGTGATTTAATATTTTCAAACGCTTCCATGACTATCAACAAGTCTGCGGGCTGCGCCACCATCAACAAGTTTGCAGGCTGCGCCATTTCCACCCCCGTGGTGGACAATGGTAGCCGACTGAGAGCATCCACACAGTTCTCGGTGCCTGGCCTGTGACGGATTGTATAGTTATACGCTGATAGTGTGAGTGCACACCTTTGTATGTGGGCTGAGGCATTAGTATTTATCCCCTTGTTTTCAGTGTACAGGGGTGTGAGATGATTGTGATCGGTTTCCAGCTCAAATTTGAGGCCAAACAGGTACTGATGCATTTTCTTTACACCGAACACACATGCTAATGCCTCTTTCTGAATCATGCTGTAGGCCCTCTCGGCCTTAGACAAGCTCCTGGAAGCATAGGCGACAGGTTGCAACTTCCCCACAACGTTAGCTTGTTGTAATACACACCCGACTCCGTACGACGACATGTCACATGCTAGCACATGTCTTTTACACGGGTTATATAATACAAGCAGCTTGTTGGAGCATAAAATGTTTCTGGCTTTCTCAAAAGCAATTACTTTGTTTATTTCCCCATACCCAATTCTCACCTTTGCGCAATAAAACATGTAGGGGCTCTAAAAGGGTGCTTAACCCTGGTAGGAAGTTACCAAAATAGTTGAGGAGTCCCAGGAACGACCGCAGCTCCGTGACGTTCTGTGGCCTGGGCGCTTTCCTGATAGCCTCTGTCTTGGCATCTGTGGGCCAAATGCCGTTCGCCGTGATCTTTCTCCCCAAAAGCTCCACTTCTGATGCCATATAGACGCATTTCGACCTCTTCAGCTGCAGCCCTATGCAATCCAGTCGCTGGAGGACCTCCTCCAGGTTTTGTAGGTGCTCGGCGGTGTCCCGACCCGTGACCAATATGTTGTCCTGAAAGATCACCGTGTGTGGTACCGACTTGAGTAGGCTCTCCATGTTTCTCTGGAAGATCGCTGTAGCCGACCGAATTCCAAACGGGCATCTTTGTAGATGAACAGTCCCTTGTGCGTGTTGATGCAGGTGAGGCCCTTCGAAGACTCCTCCAGCTCCTGCGTCATGTAGGCCAAAGTCAGGTCGAGTTTGGTGAACATCTTGCCCCCTGCCAGCGTCACAAATAGGTCGTCTGCCTCAGGTAGCGGGTTTTGGTCCTGTAGGGAGAAACGATTAATAGTTACTTTATAATCACTGCAAATCCTGACCGTGCCATCACTTTTGAGTACTGGAACAATCGGGCTGGCCCAGTCACTCAATTCCACTGGGGAGATGATGCCCTCGCGTTGCAGCCTGTCCAGCTCTATTTCCACTCTCTCCCTCATCATGTGAGGTATCGCTCGCGCCTTGTGGTGAATGAGTCATGCCTCTGGGACCAAGTGGATCCGCACCTTCGCCCCAGAAAAGTTTCCAATGCCTGGCTCAAAAAGGGAAGGAAATTTGTTCAGAACCTGGGTACATGAGGCCTCATTGACATGTGATAGTGCTCGGATGTCATCCCAGTTCTCGCGGATTTTGCCCCGCTAGCTCCTTCCAAGCAGTGTGGGGCCATCGCCCGGGACAATCCAGAGTGGCAGTTCGTGCACCGTGCCCTCGTAGGCGACCTTGATCATGGCGCTGACCAGGACAGTGATAAGCTCTTTGGTGTACGTTCACAGTTTCGTGTGGATGGGGGTCATGGCTGGTCTGAGTGCCTTGTTGCACCACAGTCTCTCAAACATCTTTTTACTCATGATGGATTGGCTAGCGCCAGTGTCCAGTTCCATGGCTACGGGTAAGCCATTCAATTTTATGTTTAGCATTATAGGTGGACATTTCGTTTAAAATTTGTGTACCCCGTGTACTTCAGCATCTGCCTCCTCTCTCTGAGGCTCGAAATTGCTTTGATCCACCATGGACCGATCTTCCTGTGCCACGTGATGGTTAGCAGGTTTTGCAGAGCTTGCAGCTCATTTGCAAGCTAGTTGGAGGTGCCCCATTGTTCCACAGTTCTTGCAAACATACCCTTTGAAGCGGCATTAATAGGCTGAATGGAAGCCTCCACAACGCCAACAAGGTGTGAATTGTCTTGCATCCATCCTTTGTTGGGGACTCTGAGTCATCTGGGTCACCTGAGGCCTGCTGGCAGTTGCAGACTCATGGTTTCTGTCCTGTACATTTCTGCTCGCAAACACAGTTCCAGTTAATTTATGAACATTGCTAGCACTTGTGTGCTGAGAGATTTGTTTGGTGTTATCACTGGTGGACATAAATGCCTGTGCTATCGCAATGGCCTTACTGTGGATCGGTGTCTCTACAGTCAAAAGTTTTCGTAGGATGGTCTTGTGGCCAATGCCCAGCACAAAAGAGTCTCTGAGCATTTGCTCCAGGTAGCCATCAAACTCACATTGTCCTCCAAGTCGCTTTAGCTCAGCGACGTAGCTCACCACATCCTGACCTTCAGATCGTTGGCACATGTAGAACCAATACCTTGCCATCAGCACGCTCTCCCTCGGGTTAAAATGCTCCCGAACCAGTGTACACAGTGTCATGTATTTAACCATCTTGCAATGACATAGTCATGTAACTGTAACTCATGTACACTGCACCTGTACCCTAGTAATGAGCACGCTTACCACAGGGGGTGAACTTGCAGGAGACATTCCTCACCTGGGTTTCCAGGTATAAAAGGGGAGGTTCCACCCAGGGTCAGCACTCCTTGGTCCTGGCAATAAAGGTGAAGGTCACAGAGTGACCGTGTCTGATATATCTATGCCTCGTTTGAGTTGTAGTAAGGTGTAGGGATGCTACACACAGCTCCTCATACGACTTATCTGTGGGTTTCACCGGAGCCAGAAGATTCTTCATGAGGCTGTAGGTCGGTGCCCCGCAGATAGATATGTAAAGAGAATAAGGTTAGTAAAGACAAATGTAGGTCCCCTGCAGTCAGAATCAGGGGAAGTCATAACGGGGAACAAAGAAATGGCGGACCAATTGAACAAGTACTTTGGTTCGGTATTCACGAAGGAGGACACGAACAACCTTCCGGTTATAAAAGGGGTCGGGGGGTCTAGTAAGGAGGAGGAACTGAGGGAAATCCTTATTAGCCGGGAAATTGTGTTGGGGAAATTGATGGGATTGAAGGCCGATAAATCCCCAGGGCCTGATGGACTGCATCCCAGAGTACTTAAGGAGGTGGCCTTGGAAATAGTGGATGCATTGACAGTCATTTTCCAACATTCCATTGACTCTGGATCAGTTCCTATGGAGTGGAGGGTAGCCAATGTAACCCCACTTTTTAAAAAAGGAGGGAGAGAGAAAACAGGGAATTATAGACCGGTCAGCCTGACATCGGTAGTGGGTAAAATGATGGAATCAATTATTAAGGATGTCATAGCAGTGCATTTGGAAAGAGGTGACATGATAGGTCCAAGTCATCATGGATTTGTGAAAGGGAAATCATGCTTGACAAATCTTCTGGAATTTTTTGAGGATGTTTCCAGTAGAGTGGATAAGGGAGAACTAGTTGATGTGGTATATTTGGACTTTCAGAAGGCGTTCGACAAGGTCCCACACAAGAGATTGATGTGCAAAGTTAGAGCACATGGGATTGGGGGTAGTGTACTGACATGGATTGAGAACTGGTTGTCAGACAGGAAGCAAAGAGTAGGAGTAAATGGGTACTTTTCAGAATGGCAGGCAGTGACTAGTGGGGTACCGCAAGGTTCTGTGCTGGGGCCCCAGCTGTTTACACTGTACATTAATGATTTAGATGAGGGGATTAAATGTAGTATCTCCAAATTTGCGGATGACACTAAGTTGGGTGGCAGTGTGAGCTGCGAGGAGGATGCTGTGAGGCTGCAGAGCGACTTGGATAGGTTAGGTGAGTGGGCAAATGCATGGCAGATGAAGTATAATGTGGATAAATGTGAGGTTATCCACTTTGGTGGTAAAAACAGAGAGACAGACTATTATCTGAATGGTGACAGATTAGGAAAAGGGGAGGTGCAAAGAGACCTGGGTGTCATGGTACATCAGTCATTGAAGGTTGGCATGCAGGTGCAGCAGGCGGTTAAGAAAGCAAATGGCATGTTGGCCTTCATAGCAAGGGGATTTGAGTACAGGGGCAGGGAGGTGTTGCTACAGTTGTACAGGGCATTGGTGAGGCCACACCTGGAGTATTGTGTACAGTTTTGGTCTCCTAACCTGAGGAAGGACATTCTTGCTATTGAGGGAGTACAGCGAAGGTTCACCAGACTGATTCCCGGGATGGCGGGACTGACCTATCAAGAAAGACTGGATCAACTGGGCTTGTATTCACTGGAGTTCAGAAGAATGAGAGGGGACCTCATAGAAACATATAAAATTCTGACGGGGTTAGACAGGTTAGATGCAGGAAGAATGTTCCCAATGTTGGGGAAGTCCAGAACCAGGGGTCACAGTCTAAGGATAAGGGGTAAGCCATTTAGGTCCGAGATGCGGAGGAACTTCTTCACCCAGAGAGTGGTGAACCTGTGGAATTCTCTACCACAGAAAGTTGTTGAGGCCAATTCACTAAATATATTCAAAAAGGAGTTAGATGAAGTCCTTACTACTAGGGGGATCAAGGGTTATGGCGAGAAAGCAGGAATGGGGTACTGAAGTTGCATGTTCAGCCATGAACTCATTGAATGGCGGTGCAGGCTAGAAGGGCCGAATGGCCTACTCCTGCACCTATTTTCTATGTTTCTATGTTTCTAGACCGTGAGGAGGACCGTTCTCCTTTTTGCAGCACTTCCTTCTCCGTCCAGCTCGTTGGCTACAAAGTACTGGTCTAGCCGCTCGACATAGGCTTCCCAGTCCTCGCCCTCCGAGAACTTCTCCAGGATGCCCACAGTTTGCTGCATCTTTGCGTTGGATTTGTATTCTCGTCACCAGTTAGATGAGGCTGCACACAGGGAGGTTAAAGTAACAGTGACCTCAGTCTTTAATAAGACACTCCAGAGTGAGGAACAGGCCTTAGGAGCTGGCTTGTATACAGTGCTCCCAAGGGATTCTGGGATCCCTTGGGACTTCGGGGAATGAGCTCCCTAGTGGCGGAACATGCTTTACAGATACAGAACAGGAACCTTGAACGATATGTTTACTGCATATAATACAGGATCCTCTGTGATAAATAGCCTAGATGATATAGTACTGCAAATGCAGATAAATGGTCTAAAGAACCAACTGAGAAAGATCCGAAAAGAGGAAAACATTGTAGTAGGCTCAGAGCCACATGAGGATCAGGCTATGATGGTCCATTTAAAAGAGATCGTGGCTGAGCTGGAAAAACATTCTCAGACAGTGAATGCACTCATACGGGAGGATAGGAATGCTTCCGACCAGGCTGCACAGAATGAGGTGTGTGTGCTGTATGGGCCATGGTTGTTGGGTGAGGGCCGCAACAACCTGGAGGATTTAAAACAAGGTTTAGTCCCCTCCTGCATCAGTAACAAGCACCTCGCAGCCCTCCACCCGTACAGTAATTCACTAAGCCCGTGCCAGCTCTGCCTAGCTTCTGAAGCCTACCCTATCCAAGTAGATTGCGGGCGTTCTAATCACACCACCATGGGGATAGTACTAATGATGCTGGTCATGGGTGGGACAGCCCGATCCACACCGGTATACAGGGTGGAAAACATTGGAGTCATTCAAGAAGGTGCACACATTCGTTTCACAGCGGTGGGGGGCTTGGGTTGTCGCACGCTCCTTCCGCTGTCGACGCTTGGCTTCAGCTTGCTCTCGGCGACGAGGCTCGAGGTGGTCAGCTGGTTCCCGGATGCTTTTCCTCCACTTTGGGTGGTCTTGGGCCAGAGATTCCCAAGTGTCGGTGGGGATGTTACATTTTTTCAAGGAGGCTTTGTGGGTGTCCTTGAAGTGTTTCCTCTGCCCACCTGGGGTTCGCTTGCCGTGTTGGAGCTCCGAGTAGAGCACTTGTTTTGGGAGTCTCGTGTCAGGCATGCAGGCGACGAGGCCCATCCAGCAGAGCTGATCGAGCGAGGTCAATGCTTCGATGCTGGGGATATTGGCCTGAGCGAGGACATTGACGTTGGTGCGCCTATCCTGCCAATCGTTTGTAGGATCTTGTGGAGGCAGCGTTGGTGGTACTTTTCCAGTGTTTTGAGGTGCCTGCTATACATAGTCCACGTCTCTGAGCCATATAGGAGGACGGGTATCACCACTGTTCTGCAGACCATGAACTTGCTGCTGGGTTGAGGTCTTGGTCTTCAAACACTCTCTTCCTCAGACGACCGAAGGCTGCACTGGCACACTGAAGGCGGTGTTGGACCTTGTCATCAATGTCTGCCCTTGTTGACTGCTTGACCATACAATTAAAAAATGAACTAGTGGGCCGTCTCAGTGACTCCCCCTGCGGGATAAACGAATGCCTCCTGACTCTTCGGCTCACCCTAGCCTGGAACCGTGCGCTATGGTCTTCAGTGTGTACGCCCCAACACTGGAAGCTACAGACGAGACCAAAGAGGAGTTCTACTCCAGCCTCGAACAATCCCTGTTCCGAGTCCCAACGAGCGACAAGCTGATCCTCCTTGGTGATTTCAACGCCAGAGTTGGAAAGGACATAGACCTCTGGGGAGGTGTGATCGGCAGAGAGGGGGTAGGGAAAGCTAACTCCAATGGCACCCTCCTTCTGACGAAATGCTTAGAACACAGCCTCGTCATAACCAATACCCTGTTCTGTCAGAAGGATATATATAAAGCTTCATGGCAACACCCTTGCTCCAAGAACTGGCATCTGCTAGACTACGTCATAGTCCGAGCGAGGGACCGCAAAGATCTGCACATGAGAGGAGCTGATGACTGCTGGACGGACCACCGCCTAATTCGCTCTGTCATCACCATCAACATTGCCCCAAAACAGCGACGATAACAGAAACAATGCCGCAGGAAAATCAACGCCGGTAAAGACGCCTGATGTTGGAGGTCCAACAGAAAACCCGCGGCCTAAAGAATTAATGGTGGGTTGAGAAAGCTCAAGAAATCCAGCAGCTAGCCGACAACCAAGATGTGCGAGGATTCTTCAGCGCAATCAAGACGACTTGCAGCCCAAGCACCAAAGGCCTTACGCCACTACTGGCCAAGAATGGAGAGGTGCTCATCAAGGACAGGGAGGCTCCCCAATAATACTTAATTTACAGCGCAATATATAAAAATTAGATATAATATACTATTTGTATAATGCAATTGGAATGAATTAGCATTATAATTACTCAGTTATTAATGTAGTATTACTGGAGCAATTACCATGCCTTAAGGAAAGACCCTTCTGGTACTTCATAGGTTTGTTAAGCTTTGAAAATCTGTTAGAAATCCCTTTGATCGTTCAATGTATAGTAATGAAAGCCTCCAGAAAGTGCTGGATGAGTATTTATACTGGGAACACAGAATTGATTAAAGCACGATTGCTTTGGAGAAGGATTTTAGCAGCCAGATGGAAAGATCCAAGCTGTAGAGCATAGATTTTTTTAGGAAATCTTTTTTTTCATTTCAAAAAAAATTGATATAGTTGCATTTGTCCAACACCTTTCACAACCTTAGGACGTCCCAATGTGCGTCACAGCCAATTAAATGTTTTGAAGCTTTATCGCTGTTGTAATGTAGGCAAACACAGCAGCCAAGTTGCATTGATGCAAGGTCCCACACACAGTAACAATCTGTTTTCAGTAGTGTTGGTCGAGGGAGAAATGTTGGCAAGAACACACGCACACACATGCGCGCGCACACACACATACATACACACAAACCCACACACACATACAGGCATGAACACGCACACGCACACACTCACACACACATGACGGTCACCAGAATATGAAGCAGCATCCAGTGTGCATCCACAATATAACCACATGCATTCCAAAGAAATAGCTAAATAGGTAAATAATAGCCTTGTGATGACGGAGGCAGAATGTTTAATATCATTTGTTCTCAGGATGTGGCCAATGCTGGCAAAACCGCATTTATTGCCCATCTCTAGTTGGCCTCAGAAGATGGTAGTGGGTCTTCCCTTTGAATTGCTGGACTCCTGGTACCTAAGGGTGCTCCCATGATGGTATTAATTAGGGACATTGACCCAGCGACGATGAAAGAACATGATATATGTCCAAGTCAGGATGTTGTGTGACTTGGAGGAAAACTTGGAGGCGATGGTGTTCCTATGATCCTGCAGCTCTTGTGCTTCTCAGTAGTAGAGGTTGCAGGGATGGAGGTGCTGTTACAGGTTGCAGGGATGGAGGTGGTTACGAAGGCATATGGAGTACTTGCCTTTATTAGTTGACGCATGGAATCCAAGAGCAAGCCGGTTATGCTTGGCCTGTATAAAACACTGCTTAGGCCGCAGCTGGAAAACTGTGTGCAGTTCTGGTCACCACATTGCAGGAAAGATGTGATTGCACTGGAAAGGGTGCAGAGGAGATTTACAAGAATGTTGCCTGGACTGGGGAATTTTGGCTATGAGGAAAGATTGGAGATGCTGGGTCTATTTTCTTTGGAACAGAGGAGGCTAAGGGGAGACCTGATTGAGATGTATAAAATTATGAGGTGACTAGCATAGATGCATTCAAGGGGAAGCTAGATAAACACATGAGGGAGAAAGGAATAGAAAGATATGTCGATGGGGTTAGATGAGGAAAGTTGGTGCCCTTCTTTCGTATGGTAATAGCAAAGCAAATCAAATGTCAATATCTAAGTCAGATATCCAGACCAAAGCTTCCAGTATAACAGCATGGATATATTGTAGGCTGCTTTCAAATTTCCTCTGAGGGCAGTGCTCAGTGATATGCTTCAGAGTCTGATTAGGAGCTCCACAGTCACAAGATGGGAAATCTTTAATCTTCCATCTATGGAGAAGGTGGCAGCATCTACCATGACCAGTTCTGAGGTGCTTGATGGTTGTCCACTGTTTGTGAGGAAGGTTTGATCCTTCATGTTGTTCATGTTGTATTAAGGTGGTAGGAGGCTTGTGTGGAGTGTAAACACCGGCCTGGGCCAAATGTCTTGTTTCTGTGCTGTATATACTATTTAATAATATGCAACTATTATTGTTGCTAAAACTGGCCTGTGCCTAGATAGGCAACAACAACAACAACAACTTGCATTTATATAGTGCTGTTAACATAGTGAAATGTCCCAAGGCGCTTCACAGGAGTATTATGAGATAAAACATTTGACAGCGGGGATGCTCAAGAGGGCATCATTAGAGGAGCGCAGACATCTCAGGGGGTCGTGGAGCTGGAGGAGATTACAGGGATAGGGAGGGGAGAGGCCATGGAGGGATTTGAAAATAAGGATGCAAATTTTGAAATATGCAGGTTGATGAGTTGGTACTGAGTTCACTCATGATCTCCCACATAGAGAATAATGATGCGTTAGTATGCTACCAGTATAAGGCGCAATGCTATTGGAGCAGCAGTGCTCTGTAGTGTAACTTGCTCTTTAATTGCACCATTGAGTTGTGAAGCTCGTTCCCCCAGTAACAGTCGCTCCTGCCTCTTACTGCTGGAGTGGAGGGCACTGCTGCCCATTCTCTTGGTACTCAGAGCTTTTACCTGACACAACTGCCTCATTGAGAGCCCCTATCAAATTAATAAAAAGAAAGCACAGGGCAGGAGCAGTGAAATGGGAGGAGGAGGGATAGATGGGGGTCACCTCCAGAGTTCAGAAAAAACCCCACATAAAACTGCAGCATTTAAAAATAAATAAATCAGGTTGCGTTAAGTGTGTGAGTCAATAAAACCATGTGTGTGCTAGTGAAGCAGAGAGCACCAGGGGGTGTAGACTAAACATGTGGGGCGTTTATGTGTAGGACTTTCATAAATAGCTTCCGCGTAACTGTACCTATTCTGCTTTACTGCACACAGCCGCTTTTAAGAGAAGAAAAGTTGAAGATCCCCAAATTATGATCTGTCTACAAATAATTGCTTACTCCCTTTAACTGGTGCTCCTCCTACATTAGCCATTCTGTCCTGTCACATGCCCTCGTCTGCATGATGTGCTGCACAGTCCTGTCACTTCTTCCTGCCAAAGTAATTTATTTATTTTCCCCTTTGTCCGTGTCTCCCAGTGGCTGACATCTTGTGACAGCTTGGGAACGCAAGCTGACTATAGGCATCCCTCACCGCTGCTCTGCCCCCTCCAACTATTATTAGGAGCAACGACAACAACAACAACTTGTATTTATATAGCGCTTTTAACATAGTGAAACGTCCCAAGGCGCTTCATAGGAGTATTATGAGATAAAACATTTGACACCGAGCCACATAAGTAGAAATTGGCACTGGTGACCAAAAGCTTGGTCAAAGAGATAGGTTTTCAGGAGCGTCTTCAAGGAGGAAAGAGAGGTAGAGAGGCAGAGAGGTTTAGATAGGGAGTTCCAGAGCTTGGGGCCTCAGCAACAGAAGGCACGGCCAAATATGATTGAGCGATTATAATCAGGGATGCTCAAGAGGGCAGAATTAGAGGAGCGCAGACATCTTGGGTGGCGGGGTTATGGGGCTGGAGGAGATTACAGAGATAGGGAGGGGCGAGGCCATGGAGGGATTTGTAAACACGGATGAGAATAAGAATGAGAGCAGACCTGGAATTGACTCTCTTTACAATTTCTGCACCTTCTGGTGGGGAGTTCTTTGGGCCCCTCCCTCTTAACATCACAGCTGTGATCGGTAGATTTTCTGTGTGTGTGTGTGGGCAGTGATTTGATTCCACATGCATCAGTCCATGACCTAGTGCACTGGAGTTCTCACTGTCTCACTCTTTAACTTCTGTTATTTGGACAATCCATTAAAATGCATTCACATTAAAAATATAAAACAGTTTATGCTTTAGAAAATCTGTCACAACAGACGGCAAGAAATTGTGTGGCAGTGATTTTCCATAATCTTTCTCGGTGAGTGAGTTTTTGTGTTAAATGGGTTATTCACTCAACACCCTGCATTACAAAGAGAAAGAAAAATATGTTTAATGCTAACTTGTAATGAAAAGAGTTTTCTCTTTTTGTGACAATGCGATGAAGTTTTCCACTTTTCTAAGACTGGAACATGTTTTGCCCCTTCATCTGTCAGCTGTGGCTCAGTGGGTAGCACACTCACCTCTGAGCCAGAAGTTGTGTGTTCCAGCCCTACTTCAGGGACTTGAGCACAAAAATCTAGGCTAACACTCCAGTATAGTGCTGACAGCATGCAGCATTGTCGGAGATGTTGTCTATTGGATGAGACATTAAACCGAGGCCCCGTCTGCCCTCTTAGGTGGACATAAAAGATCCCATAGCACCATTTCAAAGAGCAGGGGAGTTATCCCTGGTGTCCTGGCCAACATTTATCCCTCAATCAACATAACAAAAACAGATTATCTGGCCATTATCACTTTGCTATTTGTGGGAGCTTGCTGTGCACAAGTTGGCTGCCACATTTCCTACATTACAACAGCGACCACACACCAAAAGTACTTAATTGGCTGTAAAGCATTTTGAGATGTCTGGCAGTCATGAAAGGCGCTATATAAATGCAAGTCTTTCTTTCTTATTAAGCACCAGACAGCACCAGCTGCCAAATAAAATCTACCCGTTAGCCATGGCAAAGAAGAAGTGTTGGATTGGTGCACCTTCAGGAGACTTCGGGGACGATTTTCATTTCCGGCAGTAGCGTTATATACCCCTATCCATCAACCAATAGAAAGGAAAACCAGACAGAGCGTATAACAGGCAGCTGATCAGCTACCACCAATTTTCTGATACTGCCATGCCACCAGCACAAGCCATAATCTTTTGGTGAGGAGGGGAGAAAACTAGAAACGAACCTGGGCTGGATTTTCGGCTTTTAGGATTTTGGGGCATTAATGATGGCGGGGTGGTCCTGATAATGCCTGGAAAAAATTTGCGCCTCAGTTTGCAAAATTGGGCAGCTGGGCCCTGAGTGTGGGGCGGAGCCCTAAGGGAAGCGTTGCACACCTCTCTTAGGGTGCTAGGTCGGCTGAGCGTGCAAAAATCCCGAGCTAAATAGCTGGCCTGGCAGTGCTCTGAGAGGTCTGGGAAGAAAAAAAAACCTGAAAAAAACCCACCAAAAACATTGCCCTCGCCACCACAACATAAATCGTAAAAAAACAAAAGAAAAATGATCACACTTACCTGTGGTGGACATTACTTACCTCAGCAGCCGATACAGCCTGGAACACCCGCTTTCACAGGCGTTCCCACCAGGGCATGCTACGCAGCAACTACAGGTCGGGTGGGACTCAAAAAGTGAGCCGGTGTCGCAACCAGGGGTGTTACACACCGGCTCGCCTCTTCCGGGCAGTAACCAAAACCGGCCCCCAAAACCCCGGCAGGGCGCTAGTGTAATGTCTGTGAGCTTGTAATGTTTGTAGCTACACACTGTGGATGTGGACGTATTGTGTCCTGCAACTACAGAGTTAATAATTAAACAGAACCAGGCATGTTCCGGAGGCTTCTGAGAGAGCTGTCTGCCATGTTAGAAGCTTTGTGTGCTGTGCTCTGTGAATATATCACATTGGCCATGTGATGGAATTTTTCAGATGATTTAAAGCTGAAATTATGTTGGTGAAGGATACAGCCAGCCGACAGAGAGACTTTGGAAGCTTCTGTCTTTGGAAAAAGCTACAAAATCCGAGATAAAATACAGCACACTGTGTGAACAGCTAGAATTTAAAATGGCAGCACCCGCAGGTGTAATGGGACATTTGGGTGAATATAGACACGACCGGGAACGTTTTAAAGCATGTGTGGATCGGCTAGAAATGTATTTCACTGCAAGTAACATATTCGAAGTTCTAGAGAATGCAGTCCAGAATCAGGCGCTATTGGAACGTAAGCGAGCTATCTTCTTATCTGCAGCTGGACCTGAATTATATGAAACTCTGATAAATCTGCTTGTGCCTGACGAGCCAAAGGACACAACGCTTAAAGAGATTTTAATGAAGCTGGAGCAGCACTATAACCCCAAACCGTTAGAAATTGTTGAAAGCTATCGTTTCAGTATACGAAATCAAAAGGCTGATGAATGTATCAGTGATTACATCGTAGCATTAAAAAAGCTATCTAATCACTGTAATTTCGGAAACTTTCAAAACCGAGCATTGCGGGATCGTTTTGTTTGTGGGGTGAAAAATGATGCGCTCAGAAGGAAGTTATTGACGACGGATGACTTGACTTTTGAGATTGCTTGTCAGACAGTGAGGTCGATGGGCATGGCCAAACAATATTCTCGAGAATTGCAAAATAATTACGGTCGTCAGTCAACTAAGGCGAATCGCCTGCAGATTCAAAGTAAAAGGCGGTGGGGGCCCAAAGTCTCAGAAACTGGAAATTCTAACAGAGCATCGAAGTCATGCTATAGGTGCCTGGGACAACACATTGCTCAAAGTTGGCCCTATGTGAAGGCAGAGTGTTTCTTCTGCAGAAAGACTGGGCATCTTGCGAAGGCATGCCAACTGAAGGGTAAATCAGCTTTCAAAGCTGTGAGTCCAGCGTTCAAAGCTATGAGTAGAAATCCCCAGAGACTAAATAGCATGGAAGAACAACAACAGGACAAGGCGATGTTAGAGTTACACGTCATCAGGAGCACGAGGTTAACTCGCAGTGATTCGGAAAGTATCAAAATCCACATAGATGTTGCGGGATTCAAGATACCAATGGAAATCGACACGGGTGCATCCGTGAATGTAGTACCAGAGTCACTATACCTCGACAAATTGCGGGATTTCCCATTGGAGAAATCCAAGATAGAGCTGCGAGGCTACTCGGGAGAGAAAATTCCTGTAGTAGGTTGTTTCACCGTACCGGTGAAATATAAGGATCAATTTCAGAACTTGCCTCTAATAGTAGTGAAAGGAGACAAGCCTGCCTGACTAGGAAGAAATTGATTGAGATCACTGAAGCTGGATTGGAGTGAGATTTTCCGAGTGGAAGCGAGATTTTCATCAACGGATGAGGTTATCAAGAAGTATCCGAAGTTGTTCTGCGAAACGGGCAATCCGATCCAACGCTTCATGGCGAGTGTCAGGGTACAGAAGGACGCTAGATCGGTTTACTACAAGCCACGTTCCATACCATATGCACTCAAGGCGAAAGTTGAGCAAAAATTCAAAAGACTAGAGACATTATTTGTAAGATAGATCGATGTAATTGGGCTACACCCATTGTTGTTGTACCTAAGTCTGATGGTAAGTTAACATAGAAACATAGAAACATAGAAACATAGAAATTAGGTGCAGGAACAGGTCATTCAGCCCTTCGAGCCTGCACCGCCATTTAATAAGATCATGGCTGATCATTCAACCTCAGTACCCCTTTCCTGCTTTTTCTCCATACCACTTAATGCCTTTGGCCGTAAGGGCCATATCTTAACTCCCTTTTGAATATATCTAACGAACTGGCCTCAACAACTTTCTGCGGTAGAGAATTCCATAGGTTAACAACTCTGAGTGAAGAAGTTTCTCCTCGTCTCGGTCCTAAATGGCTTACCCCTTATTCTTAGACTGTGACCCCTGGTTCTGAAACTCTCCAGCAACGGGAGCATTCTTCCTGCCTCTAACTTGTCCAATCCCATCAGAATTTTACCTGTTTCTATGAGATCCTATCTCATTCTTCTAAACTTAAGAGTCTAACTCCTCACTGGGAGAGACCCCCAGGAATACTGAGCACAATTGTCTGTCTGTGCAATTCCTCAGTGTCCCATTGGGGAACATTCAGCCCCGGATATCCTGCAGAAGCAGCGTTGTGGGGCGGTTGTGTGGTGATTATAAAGTAACCGTAAACCAGGTTCTAGAGGGTAATGTCCCCAATACATTGCCGAATATAGAAGATTTGTTCACAACACTGACAGGTGGTCAGATTTTCTCAAAACTGGATCTTACGAATGCCTACTTACAGCTTGGACTAGATGAGGAGTCCAAGTCATGTTTGACTATAAATACTCATCTAGGCCTGTATCAATTTAATAGGCTACCGTTTGGAGTGTCTTCCACCCCTGCCATATTCCAAGGGGTGATGAACCAGATTTTGCAAGGTATTGAAGGGGTAGTATGTTATTTAGATGACATACTAATTTTAGCACCAAATAGGCAAATTCATAACATATTGAATGAAGTCCTCAAATGGTTAGAGAAGCACAGAGTACGAGTGTCTGCTCGTAAGTGTGAGTTATTTAAAAGCTCAGTGGAGTACTTAGATAAAGATGGTTTACATCCAACCTTGGGAAAGTTGAATGCAATCAGAAATGCACCCACTCCCAGGAATGTCACTGAACTTCGATCATTTTTGGGTCTTTTGAACTATTATGGGAAGTTCCTACCAAATTTGGCTACAGTATTACATCCACTGAATGAACTATTGAAAAAACAGGTCCATTGGAAGTGGTCAAAAGAATGCGATACAGCATTTAAGGAGTGAAACAGCAAATTGGTAGAGAGCACCATGTTAGTTCACTATGACATATCTAAGGAGATTAAGCTAGCATGTGATGCCTCTCCATATGGAGTTGGGGCAGTAATCTCTCATGTATTAATTAGTGGGGAGGAGAGACCAATTGCTTTTGCTTCACGCACTATCAGTGCCAGTGAGAGTAATTATGCACAAATTGAAAGGGAAGCTTTGGCATTAATTTTTGGGGTCAAGAAAATACTTGTATGGTCATAAGTTTACCATCGTAATGGACCATAAGCCCCTAACAGCAATCCTCCATCCAAAGTCCCCATTTACAACATTAGCTGCAGCCCGAATGCAGAGATGGACTTTGATTTTGTCGGCATATACATATGATATTCAATATAGACGATCAGCTGATCACGGTAATGCTGATGCTATGTCTAGATTGCCTTCCCCATCACAAGTTACACCCTATATGGAAGAGGTGTTTTATTTTTCATACATTGATGAACTGTCAGTCACAGCTGAAGAGATTGGTAAAGCAACTAAACGTGATCCAGTGATGTCAAAGATGTATGAGTATATTGCAAATGGATGACCAAATCAGGTAACAGACAAAGATATTCATCCATTCTTCATTCAAAAAAGATTATATCATGTGGGGTGCAAGAGTGGTTATACCAAATAAATTCAGGCCCAAATTATTAAGAGACCTCCATGACCAGCACCTGGGAATGTGCTTGATCAAGAGTTTTGCACGCAGTTATTTATGGTGACCAGGTCTTGATAAAGATATAGAGTACATCATGAGTCAGTGTACGACATGTCAATCGGTAACCACCCTCAGTACCTTTACAGCCATGGAAATAGCCTCCCAGGGTGTGGCAAAGGCTACATATTGATTTTGCTGAGTTAGAAGGACAACAATTGTTCATGGTGATTGATAGCCATTTGAAGTGGGTTGAGGTGTTCCCAATGTGGAAAATAACAACAAGTAAAACATTGGAGATTTTACAAAGATTATTTTCTTCATTTGGCCTCCCTGAAGAAATTGTTTCGGATAATGGACCACAATTTCATTCAGAAGAATTTGCACAATTCACGAGCAAAAATGGTGTGAAACATACCAAGGTTTCACCATACCACCCTGCCTTGAATGGTGCAGCAGAGCGCACAGTACAAATTGTAAAACGTGCCCTCATAAAACAAATGTTAGATCCAAATCCAAAAAAACGACAGTTGTGATTGGATCACAGATTGGCTAATTTTCTAATTACATATCATAATACTCCTCACACAACTACTGGTAGAACACCAGCAGAGTTTTTTCTCAAACAACAGCCACGAACCAGATTCTCGTGGTTAAAACCAAACATGGCACAGTCCGTAGATGAGACACAATTAAGACAGAAAGAGAATCATGATAGAGGTAGAGTAAAAGAGAGAAATTAAACCAGAAGGTGAGAGTGAAGGACCATCATCATAAATGGTTAAAGTGGTTGCTAGGAAGAGTGGTGAAGATATGTGGTCCTTGCACATATTTGGTAAAGATGTTTGATAATGGACAGGTTAGGTTTGTTCATTTTGATCATATTTTACCTACAGACATGGAAGGAGTTGAAGGTGGGAATGATCCAATTATTTCTAACTCATCAGATAGTTTTGATATACCAGTAGCATATCGTGCATCTAATGTACTGGAAACAAATCCAAGAAAAAATCAGAATGTAAGCCTGAGTCCGAGTCAGGAAAACAAAGAGCCTGAAGTTAGAGTGAGTTCAAATGAAAATCAAGGAAATTCTGTGGAAAAAAACGTTCCTTAGGATGAGCCTCGAAGGAGTTTAGATTCGACATCATGTTTGGAAGGTTCTGTTCGAGAGTGAAGTTATCCTCTTCGAAACAGAAAACAAGTGGTTAAGTTAAATTTGTAAACATGGAAAAAAGAATAAGTCTATATCATGTATAAACATGCAAGTTATGCATGATGTTGTTATAATAACTTCTTCATTAAGGAGGGAGAAGTGTAATGTCTGTGAGCTTGTAATGTTTGTAGCGCCACACTGTGGATGTGGACGTATTGTGTACTGCAACTACAGAGTTAATAATTAAACAGAACCAGGAATGTTCCGGTTGGCTTCCGAAAGAGCTGCCTGCCATGTTAGAAGCTATGTGTGCTGTGCTCTGTGAATATATCACAGCTAGAAGCTGGCCATCCGCCCAGAAGAGCTCACCGCCGCCATTGCCACTCCTCCAGAGCAAAACCAGAGGTAAACAGGAGTGGAAAATTCACCCCCATCATTCTAAACAAGTCTGGGCAGTGGCATAAGATAGAAAACAGAATGTCTGAAACAGAACATTAATCAATAAACTATTACACCATATTATTTCCAGATCTGCTGAGCTCCATCTCTTTCAATCAGTGAGCTTCTGATTATCTGCCCATCTCCAAGAGATTGAGAAGCCTTTGAGTGTTTCATTCCTTGAAGGCTCTTGTTAACTGAGTGATAGCTGTGCGTTTCCAAAGCCCTCTGCAGATAAATTACTTTCTTCTGTCTTTTTATTTCTCTTTTTTTTTCCCCTTCTCCCAGTACGGAAGGACCGAAGTGATTGAAAACACATTGAACCCGGATTTTGTGCGGAAGTTTGTCCTGGATTACTTCTTTGAAGAGAAGCAGAATCTGCGTTTTGATGTGTGAGTAATAGCATTTCATCCTGCCAGGTGCTGCACTCTGCTCTCTGTGTCCTTGTGTACGCTGAAATTCTACTGAAAGCCAAAGAACGAAAGATAATTTGTTAACAAGGCCAGCCAATCTATGAGCAAAGCAATCGATACAAAATATAGCAGGTACTTCTGCATTCATTTTACAAACAGAGTTACATCTCCCAACACCATTCGCTGAAAAAACAAAACAAAATAAAATGCAGCCTTCTACACCCCTAAAATATAAATCCAGAAAGAAATATTCTTTACAATATTAGTACAAATCTTTGCACTACAGACCCAATTTTATAACGATAGAGGATACCTAACAGTCATCTACAAATGGCAAAACTGTTGGTAAATCTGTCTTAAGTGCATTGATCGTGCTCATATTACACAGTGAACAGTTTCAGAACAATAATAATTACATTTTAATCACAAGTAATCATTTTCCCTTCAGCCCTGTGTTGACTAAGTGGTGCAGCATTGGCATGTGTTGTTGCATATTGTACTTCTATTTAGTAGAGATCATTTCTCTAACAATTTAGTGACTCACAATCACGTCACTGATGTATATCTTCAGGCCCTGAGTGGAAGGTAAAAGCCCACCATTGCTTTAAAGAGAAAATTGATCTTTTTCCATCATTCACAACCAGTCCCCTTTGCTGAAAGAGCCAATTTTCTGATTTAATTAGTGATAGAAGTTGGGGTCAAATAAAAGCCTGCTCACCTCTTTCTCCTGTCCTCAGATAGTAGGGTTGATTTTAACTTACTGTGGTGGTGGGAAACAGGCAGTAATGTTTCACGGGCACCCGATCCATAACACCCGAAGTCAGTAGAAAAGAAAACTGGGTGGGCTATATAACGGGTAGCTGATCCACTACCAACCATTTCTCCCACCACCACACATTAAAATCAACTCTACAAATGTTGGTTTGCAAAGCCATTGCAATTGTGCGGAATGGAAATGAATGGGAAGTGATCTGGTGTATTGGGATATGATAATCGGATGAGTTGGACATTGCCTCGGGCTAATGTATTGCAGATTGTTGATTGCTGTCTGTAGAGGTTATTCTCCAAACATACAATCTCCATGGCAATTTAACTATGCTACATCATAGCAGGAATACGACGAAAAGTCTTCAGCAATAGAAATTGTCTGTATTGATTGGATTTTTGTAACAGGGCAGAGAATAGGTCAATTGGAAAATGTGACCCTTGATGGGTAGTGATCAGGAACAGTTTGGAGAATTTAGATAATGTTCACAATGTTTACAAATCCTGGAGATGCATTAAATGTTTAAAATCGCCACAAATATCAATTGAGGAAATGCAACTGTAATGGTATCACAGTCCAGGGTTCCAGTAGTGCCCATCTCAATTTTGCTGATTAATAAACAGATTAGATTCCTTCATTTTACCAAATGTGTGGTCAGGGAACTGTTAAATCACAAGGTAAATTTTCCAATCAGTTATGGCCGGAGATCAGTTGTGCCAGATCTCTTCCCACTTCGTGCCCTGCTTAATTCTCCAGTCAAGTTTATCAAGTGGTAAAAGTGCTCACCAGTTTCGCAGTTGCAACATTGAAATGTTGGCCTGGTGGTCACTTCGATGCCACCGAAGAACCACAGAAGTTTACGGGAGGAGGTCATTCGGCCCAGTATGTGCGCTGACTCTGAGCTAGAATATTCCTAAAGCAATCCCACTGCCATGCTTCTGCCCACGTTCTTTCCTAGTTGGCAATGCAATACGACTGAGTCATGAATTCGTCCACATAACATCGTCTGCCATGGTTGTCAGCTGCTATTTTGTTTGCATTCAAAGAGGTCTATGAGGACACTTGATCGTTTTATTTTGAGGATATTTTTCCAGTTTTTTTTTTCTTTTCTACCTGTCAGAGAACTTAATCAGAATATTCCCACCTGGAACTTCATACTCACCATACTATTTGACATAATAAAAACAGAGAGTGTAAATATCTCAGCGGGTCAGGCAGCATCTGTGGAGAGAAAAACAGAGTTAACGTTTCGGGTCGATGATCCTTATTCAGAACTGGAGAGTGTTCGAAAAGCGCACACTCTTAAGCACTGAAAGGGGGAGGGGAAGATAGAACAAAAGGAAAGGTCTGTGATAGGATGGAAGGCAGGAGAGATTTGAGAAACAAAAGGGATGATGGGCTGAAGGGTAAGGCGATCAGCCTTTCTCACATTTTCAGAATTCTCGCTCTACCTGGACCTTACCCTCTCTAGATCTTTTGATTTCAAACTGCCGATGAGACATCGGCCATCTCAATTTCTCTGTTCCCCTCACTCACTCCAACCTACCTCCCTCTGAACTTGCAGCACTCCGCTCGTTCAGATCCAACCCCAACCTTGCCATTAAACCGTCTGACAAGGGTGAAGCTGTTGTTGTTTGGCGAACCGACCTCTACCTTGCAGAGGCTGATTGGCAACTCTGACACCTCCTCCTACCTCCTCTTGGACCATGACCCCCCCCCCCACTGAACATCAAGCCATAATTTCCCAGACCATCACTGACCTTATCTCCTCTGGAGATCTTTCCTCCATAGCCACCAACCTCATAGTTCCCCAAACCCACACAGCTCACTTCCCAAGATCCACAAACAGGACTGTCCCGGTAGATCCATCATTTCATCCTGTTCTTGCCCCACAGAACTTATTTCTTCCTATCTTGACTCTATTTTTTTCTCCCCTTGTCCACTCTCTTCCCACCTACATCTACGGCTCCTCTGACGCCCTCCGTCACTTTAACAGTTTCCAGTTTCCTGGCCCCAACTGTCTCCTTTTCACTCTGGACGTCCAATCCCTCTACACTTCCATCCTCCACCAGGATGGCCTGAGGGCGCTCTGCTTCTTCCTCAAGCAGAGGCCCAACCAGTCCCCATCCACCACCATCTTCTCTGCCTGACTGAACTTGTTCTCACATTGAACAACTTCTCCTTTAACTCCACTCATTTTCGCCAAATTAAAGGTGTTGCTATGGGAACCCGCATGGGTCCTAGCTATGCTTGCCTTTTCGTGGGATATGTGGAACGTTCTTTGTTCCAGTCTTACTCGGGTCCCCTCCCTCACCTCTTTTTCCGGTACATTGATGACTGTGTCTGTGCTGTTTCCTGCTCTCGCCCTGAACTTGAAAATTTCATTCACTTTGCATTCAATTTCCACCCTTCCCTCACCTTCACATGGTCCATCTCCGACTCTTCCCTTCGCTTCCACGACTTCTCTGTCTCCATTTCTGGGGATAGGCTTTCGACCAGTATCCACTATAAGCCCACTGACTCCCCACAGCTACCTGGACTAAACTTCCTCCCACCCCGCATCCTGTAAGGGCTCCATTCCATTCTCCCAGTTTCTCCATCTCTTCTGCTCTGATGATGCCACTTTTCACACTAGTGCCTCTGACATGTCTTCCTTCTCCCTCAACCGAAGATTCCCCTCCACCATGATTAACATGGGTCTTCGACCGTGTCCGTTCTATTTCCCGCACCTCTACTCTCACCCCTTGCCCTCCCTCTCAGAACCATGACAGGGTTCCCCTTGTTTTCACCTTTCACCCCCACCAGCCTCCACGTTCAACGGATCATCCTCCGCCATTTACGTCACCTCCAGCGTGATCCCACCACCAAACACATCTTCCCCTCCCTTCCCCTCTCAGCGTTCCTAAGGGACCGCTCCCCCTGCGACAATCTGGTCCATTCCGCAGTCACCGCCAGCACCCCCTCCCCTTCCCATGGCACCTTCCTGTGCAAGCGTAGGAGATGCAACACCTGCCCTTTTACCTCCTCCCTCCCCACTATCCAGGGCCCCAAATACTCCTTCCAGGTGAAACAACGATTTACTTGTACTTCTTTCAACTTAGTATGCTGTATTCGCTGCTCATACGAACACAAGAACATAAGAAATAAGAGGAAGAGTAGGCCATTTGGCCCCTCGAGCATGCTCCGCCATTCAATAAGATCATGGCTGATCTGATCATGGACTCCGCTCCATTTCCCTGCCCGCTCCCATAACCTTTTAATCCCTTATTGCTCAAAAATCTGTCTATCTCTGCCTTAAATATATTCAATGACCCAGCCTTCACAGCTCTCTGGGGCAGAGAATTCCATAGATTTACAATCCTCCTGAGAGAAGAAATTTCTCCTCATCTCAGTTTTAAATGGATGGCCTCTTATTCTAAGACAATGTCCCCTAGTTTTAGTTTCCCCTATGAGTGGAAATATCCTCTTTGCCTCCACCATGTCGAGCCCCCTCATTATCTTATAGGTTTCAATATGATCACCTCTCATTCTTCTGAACTCCAATGTGTATAAGCTCAACTTACTCAACCTATCCTCGTAAGTCAATCCCCTCATCTCTGGAACCAACCTAGTGAACCTTCTCTGAACGGCCTCCAATGCAAGTATATCCCTCCCTAAATACGGAGATCAAAACTGTACGCAGTACTCCAGGTGTGGCCTCACCAATACCCTGTACAGTTGTAGCAGAACATCTCTGCTTTTATACTCTATCCCCCTTGCAATAAAGGCCAACATTCCATTTGCCTTCCTGATTACTTGCTGTACCTGCATACTAACTTTTTGTGTTTCATGCACAAGGACTCCAGGTCCCTTTGTACTGCAGCAAGTCTTCCTCGATTCCGAGGGACTACCTATGATGATGATGATATCTTCATCAGTCGGTCTGGCAGCTGAGACGAGCCGTCTGATTGACCTAGAAATAGGGCACTTGGACAAAGGTTAGGATGGAGTTGCGAGGGTAGGCACTAGCAGATCACTGGCCGCACAATGCACCACCAGGTTGTCATGCACATTGTGTGAGTGTGTGATTGAAAGAGTTAAGTAGAAAAAGAAAAGGAAGGGAAGATGCCAAGACACCCTGCTGTATAGGCCTCGACCCTCACGATCTCTGATGCTGCGTGACTTCCAATGTTGGTGATGTTGTCAGTGTTTGCAGTGTAGCAGCACCTCCTCCTGTGCAGGTTGTCTCGCTCCTGTAGTTTTCTCCAGCTTCTCCTGCGAGAAGAATGGAAGTGGGTTAATATATGCCCCAGGGCAAAGGATTTCAATATGTATGAGCCAGCTTACCGTGGTGTGCATGATGACGAGAAGAAGCAGCAAGTGCGGCCAAGAGGGACAAGTAGCAGCTTTTAAGGGTGTGACTGCAAGCAGAAAGGAGTTGCAGTGAAGTCTTCCTTGTTGACATAGGGAGTCATGGCAAGCAGGCAAAGGAAGGGTTGATAGTGCTGAGGCAAAGGTACAGTTCTTGACGTCCTGTTCCAAAAATATAAGAGAGAGTGAAGGGGAGCTTTACCTTGGCACTCATGGTGTGATCATTAAATATCTTTCAGCACTGTTGCTAGGTACTGGCAAAAATGCTGATGGCATTCATGTGCTGTGCCACCCCTTGCCATGCCTGCTCTTCAATCTGCTGCCATACTCACTGTGATATATTCCTACGTCATTACTAATAAGCACATTACAAACAAGATGGCTCCTTAACAAAAACTATCATCATTTGACCTTGCCACATGATCCTTTATTATTTACATCAGCAGTTGCAGTACTTCAGTAGTCCACTAGAGGGCCTCCTTTCTGTTGTTTACTTGCTCCACTAGCATCCCCATGGCTGCATCCGAAAACCTCACGTTGCCTAAAGGCAACCTGAAGCTCCGCAATGTTGCTTCCCTCTTTTGCCCACAAAAAAAAAATCTCCCGTTCCTTTAACTTGCTGCAGCGGCACCCAATGTCCCGCCTTCTAATTAGAGAGCTGCCTATGGGAAGCCCTGGCTCAGTAGGTAGCACACTTGCCTCTGAGTCAGAAGGTGTGGGTTCAATTCCCACTCCAGGAGCTTGAGTAGATAAATTTAGGCTGACACTCCAGTGTGGTGCTGGCGGAGAGCTGTGTTGTTGGAGGTGCTATATTTCAGATGAGATATTAAACCAAGGCCCCGTCTGCTCTCTCAAGTGGTTGTAAAAGATCCCATGGCACTATTTCAAAGAAGAGCAGCGGAGATATCTTCGGTGTCCTGCCCAATATTTATCCTTCAATCAACATAAGGAAAACAGATTATCTGGTCATTATCACATTGCTGTTTGTGGGAGCTTGCTGTGTGCAAATTGGCTGCCATGTTTCCCACCATACAACAGTGACTTCAAAAGTACTTCATTGGCTGTAAAGCACTTTGAGACATCTGGTGGTCATGAAAGGCGCTATATAAATGCAAGTCTTTCTGTATGTTTTGCTCTGGCAGCTTGCCTCAACCATGTAAATGAGGAAGAAACTCAGAAACATAGATTGCAGTCCACTCATCTGGGCAGTCACTGCTCTCGTCCTGCCCATTTCCTGCTGGGAGTTCAAAATCACTCATAGACCACCCCCCCCCCCCCACCCCGTCCCTTGTCAGACGGCACATCTCATAATCGGGATGGTTTTATGCTTCTGTAATGGATCTTGCTATTTATGTATAGAATGAACAAGATTTAATCAAGCTTTAGGGCATAGAAAGAAAGAAAGACTTGCATTTATATAGCGCCTTTCACAATCACTAGATGTCGCAAAGTGCTTTACAGCCAATGTAGTACTTTTGGAGTGCAGTCACTGTTGTAATGTGAGAAACGCGGCAGTCAATTTGAGCACAGCAAGCTCCCACAAACAGCAATGTGACAATGACCAGATAATCTGTTTTGTTATATTGATTGACGGATAAATTTTGGCCAGGACACCAGGGAGAACTCCCTGTTCTTCTTCGAAATAGCGCCATGGGATCTTTTACACCCACCTGATAGAGCAGACGGGACCTCAGTTTAACGTCTCATCTGAAAGACAATGACCCAGAATTTCCAACGTCCCGGGTCCATACGAAGATTCTATGGACCCGAGAAGGCATCGGAAAAGCTGATTTTCAGCAATGCGCATGCGCTGAATACCGGCTTTTCCAATCTAGATGATCCGCAGATTGGGAGCGAGGACATTTGTATGTGGAAGTTTGGGCTATTTACCCATATCTTGCACGGCAAATGTCCTCAAAACTCTTGCGCATAGCTGACCTTTATAGGCCTAAGAGTTTAAAAACAGAAAAAACATGATTAAAATAAAAATTTTAAAAATACATTTATGTTAAAACCCTGCCCACTCAGATAATGTAATTTTAAACCCCAACCCTAATTTTCTTTCAAATCGGGAATTCTTTTTTTCTTTAAAAAACATGTGTAACCTTTTTAATTTATAGTCGTTTATTGTGTGAGGTGTTTTTTTACATGTTTTATGTAATGTTTGTGCGTTTTGGGGTTTTTCTCATTCATTGCAACAGGAGTTTCGTAACTTACGAAACTCCTATTACAATGAATGAGAAAATACTTACCTGTGATTGGGTATCCAGGCACACATGACTCCTGCGGATGTCCCGACGTGCACGCGCTGCGCGTCGTAGGGAGAGGAGGCCTGTGGATCGGGAGTTCCAGCGGGCGCCGCAGCTTCAGGTAAGCGCGCATTTTATTTCTATTTTTTCTGGATTTACCCATGGGAAGCCCTCCTCGGAATTTCTGCCTCAATATCTCCTTATGTGACTCAGTGTCAGATTTTGTTTGATAATGCTCCTTGAAGCGTCTTGGGATGTTTTACGACGCGAGAAGACATTACACCATAGGAAGGAACTCTAATGTAACTTTAAGTAAGATTGTAATGGGTTGGGATTGGGCCACTAAGCCTTTTTCTGAGAAGTGTTTGTCCATCGTTTGACAGAACTGTAATGAAAACCAGCTGAATGGTTTGTCTGTTTAACCCTTTCATGAACTGGTTCAAAACTGCTGTGTCTGTTGAGCTGACTCCAATCTTTGGCTGTGAGTGCTTATTTCTGCGAATGACTATCAGTGAATAAACCTGGTTGGTAGTTTAGTCTGTTACAGAAAAGTGTCAGGCATAACTGATACTAATCATCTTCTGATAGCGTGTAATGCAACAGTTTTGTGTTCCACCTGATTACTTTGCATGGAAGATGTGCCACTGCAGCCACTGAAGACACGGGGACTGGCTTAGAGTTGGGTATGAGAAAAGATAACTGCCCAAACCCAAATTATAAGAGTAGATTTAACAAGTTTAGATGAGGAATAATCGTCCTCTTTGGCCAATCTTATTTCCACTTAATAGTTTTCACAATTACCTTCACACAGGACAAAATCATAGAATTACGTAAATTTTGACAACACAGAAACAAACCATTCGGTCTAACAGGTCTATGCCGGTGTTTATGCTCCACATGAACCCCCTCCCACATTACTTCATCTCACCCTATCAACATATGCTTCTATTCCTTTCTCCCTCGTCTACTTATCTAGCTTCTGTGATGTATGTAGCACACAAATCACTGACTCCGCACGATCTGGTGTTGATCGAACTGCTGTGACCTTCGTCCTTTATTGAACAGCTCCAGAGTGACTCTCAGGTGTGGTGGTCAGCCTTTTATACTGCCTCTTGCAGGTACTTTCAGGTCTCCCACCACAGCGCCCTCTGTGGTGTACCATTGTGCTTATTATACATTTAAGGTACCAGGACAATACACCCATCAATACATGACATCTCACTCCCCCCCCCAGGACGCAGGACGATACACACATCGATACATAACATCTCACTTCCCCCCCCAGTCCCGAAGCCGTTGCCGGGGATCTCGACCTTGTTTGTCCAACGGAAGGCAGGTATGCATAGACAGTGCATTGGTATGGTACATGTTATCTGGTACAGATGTTGCATCAACAGGTTGCGGTTACACTGAGCAGTTACATTAAATAGTTATTAAATCCCAGCTTCTCTGGGTGAGGTGCAGTGACATGGTAACGGATCCCTGATTTCTTTATTAGCTCTTATCATTAATTCTTCTTCTTATCCATTATTTTACACAAACACAGTGACCATTCAGCATTAAAATATTAATTCTTATTATAAATCCGTTATTATAAATCACATTAACATAGCTCATTTTAGACTCGCTCTTGCCTTACAAAAGTCACTTTGTGGGGACCACCACGTGGTAAGGCCCTTTTAAGACTCCCGGGGGCATTTCCTTTTGAAGCCGCCATCTTAGATTCCACGAGGTTTCTCCTTGGGCGCCGCCATCTTTGATGCTCTGGACACGAGGCTGCTGCCATCTTGCTCTCCACCGCTCCGGATGCCCTCCGCTGCCACCTGACTTGCCGCCTCTCCTACAGCCGTCGTGACCTCTCCAGCCGCCGCACTTGCCGCCTCCCCCGCGGCCTCCGTAGCGGCCTCCTCTGCGGCCGTCGTGGCCACCGACCTCCAGCTGCTGCCGCCGCCCGACTCTCCCTCTGTGTGGGCCCCTCCGATCCGCCGGCCATCCTGGATCTCTCGCACCCCGCCCGCATCACCCCGCCGGCTCACCCCCCTCCTCCCCCCCACTAGGCCCGCCTCTGCAGGGCTGCTTGCCTGTGGGGGCTAAGGCTGCAGGATCTCTGTGGCTTGAGGTCTGGGGCTGGGGCTTGCTCTGCTTGCCTGTGGGTGGATTGAGGCTGCAGCTCCAGCTCGGTCGGCGCTGCTCTCTGGGAACCCGGGGCACGGCAGCACCCCGGGGAGCAGCAGCCTGTGGAGTGGTGAAGTCTTCCCAGCTCCCACGGACCGTCCCCATCCACCTCCGGCCGAGGAGCGTCGGCCCATCGCCTGCAACGACCCACAAAGGTAAACTGTGCGCCTCGTCCCTGTGGGATACCTGCACCTCCGCTTTGCCAAAAACAGGTATTAGTTCCCTGGTGTAGGTACGCAGCTTCGCCGTGACCGGGACCAGCTTGGGTCGTGCAGCTGGGTTAATCCACAGTTTATCATAAGTTCTCTGACTCATCAACGACGGACCCGAGCCCATGTCCACTTCCATACTCACAGAAACTCCGTTGATTTTTACTTCCATTACCACTGGGGGCGAATCGTCAGTGCATGTATACAGTCCCAACACCTCAGCTTCTTCTGCCTGCCCCTTGCTGAACAGTGGATCATCCCCCCATCTCCTCAGCCACATGGTGAGTCCGATTTCTTTTACACATACGCTGAAGGTGGCCTTTCAGGTGGCAGGTATTGCACGTGTACTCCGCAAACCTGCACCGGTGAGCCCCATGGCTTCCTCCGCAGCGCCAGCATGGTACTGCTTGATTGGCCCCCCTCAGCGGACTCTGAGTTCCAGGACTCTGAGGTCCATGCTCTCTGCCCCGGGCAGAGCCACGTTCTGCAGTTTTGGGCGCTATCCTGTGGACAGTGCCTGCCGGGTTCGAGACTGTGTGGATCATTTGTTTGGTGCTGCAAGTCGAGGTCATATATGCCCGGCTGATGGTTATGGCCTTTGTCAGGGTGACTGTGGGTTCCGTGGCTAGCAGCTTGTGAAGGAGGCCCTCATGGCCAATCCCCATGACGAAAACGTCCCGCAACGCCTCGTCAAGGTGTGCGCCAAAATCACACGGCGCCACAAGTCTCCTGAGGTCCGCAGCATATTTGGTGACATCCTGGCCCTCGGGTCTGCAGTGATGGTAAAATTTGTATCTGGCCGTGAGGATGCTCTCCTTCGGTTTCAACTGGTCATGAATGAGTTCAGTAAGCTCGTCGTATGACTTGTCCCTGGCACTCCCAGGTGCCAGCAAATCCTTGACGAGACAGTAAACCTCATCTCCACAACTGGAGAGCAATATCGCCTTACGCTTCTCTCTCATTGCGTTCGTGTCCTCTGTCAGATCGTTTGCTGTGAAGTAGTACTCGAGCCTTTCCGTAAAGGCCTCCCAATCATTGCCCACGGTAAAATCCTTTAGCGAGCCCATAGTAGCCATGGTTGCGTGGAATTCGTCCGTTTCCTTGTCGCCAATGTGGTGTATGTAGCATACAAATCACTGACTCCACACGGTCTGGTGTTGATCTAACTGCTGTGACCTTGGTCTTTTATTGAACAGCTCCAGAGTGACTCTCAGATGTGGTGGTCAGCCTTTTATACTGCCTCTTGCAGGTACTTTCAGGTCTCCCACCACAGCGCCCTCTGTGGTGTACCATTGTGCTTATTATACATTTTAGGTACCAGGACGATACACACATCAATACATAACAGCTTCCCCTTAAATGTAACTATGCTATTCGCCTCAACCATCGCTCTTTGGCAAAGGAGGTTCTCCTTGAGATTGACATGTAATAAATGAAAGATGCAACAAGAAAAAATCTTGAAAAGGTCAAAAGCAGTCAGAAATAACCTGTCTGAGAAATATTCATCATGAGGAATTGGAAGCATTTGCTAGCTTCAGAGCCTGGGGGGGTTGCAAGTATTCCTGCTCCACCTCTTCCCCCTGGCTAATTTGATTAGCTAACAATCTCACAGTTTATGGTAATCAGGCAGGTAGCAAGCAAGCAGGAGATTGTTAAAATGAATTTACACCTTTCCTTTGCTTTGGCAACACTAAAAATAAATCTGAGATTTCTTTCTCTCTGTCTGTTTTGAGGCAGGTGACAAGAAGGCATCAAACCAACCATTCCTTTCCATATAAGTTTAACCCCCTGTTCTCCTTTGCAGCTATCAGCAGTGTAATTATTTTCTTGCATTTTTGTTCTTACCTTCCTTGCTTTATGTCAATTAAAAAAAAATCAGTTCTTCAATCTCAGCAGAGCTTTGTTCGACATCTGGCTACAACCACTGATATTACTTTCCCAGGCACTCAGTTGAATTTTACTCTCCTGCCTTCCATCCTATCACAGACTTTCCCTTTTGTTCTTTCCTCCCCTCCCCGCTTTCCCTGCCCCTACACTTGCTTTAAAATCTGTTACATGAGTTGCACCAATGTTTTACATAACTTTTTCCAGTTCTGACGAAGGGTCATCGACCTGAAACGTTGACTCTGTTTCTCTCTCCACAGATGCTGCCTGACTGCTGAGATTTCCAGCATTTTTTGTTTTTATTTCAGATTCCAGCATCTGTTGTATTTTGCTTTTGAATTTTAGGTGGAGTTTGGTAGGAGTAACAGGAGTATTCTGTACGGGTGCCTTTGCTAACTCTTTGTAGTATGTCTATACAAAGGCTATCTATCATCGCCCAGTAATAGGAAAAGTGGGCTTTAATTGGCCCAGTCTACAGGCTTGGCTTTATTTACATCCTGGATTCCTGGCCTGGCCTACTATTGCAACAGGGAGCCCCTCCCTAATTTTAATAGGCTGCTGGCATAGGAAATGCTTGCCCATCGAGCTTGGCCTGCAGCACACTCGGCTATGAAGTTCAAAATGCAGCAAGAGAGCAGCACCTAAAAGGTTGCAGCGAGCTAATAAGTTGATAAAGCTGTTAACAAAGTATACAAGGTCTATGGCTTTATAAATAGAGGCATAAAGACCAAAATTGACCCTTTATTAAGGCCCATTACTGCCTCTAAGACGTGGCAATGGGGCGGGAAGGGCAGACGGATGGTGTGACCATCCGGAATTGCCCCTGGCCGGGTTTCCGCCGCGCCCCGTCTTTCTACCCAGCGCGGTGCTCTGACCCCTTGTCGGCAATGTGGTGACTCCTTTCCGCCTCGCGGGAGTGCAGTCGGCCGACAATGGCAGCCACAGGTTTGGCCGGGCCGCCAACAGGCAGCCCAGCACCTTCTCTTGAGTGCCGGACCGCTGGCCTGGCCAAACCCCTCCCTGGTGGGACAATGGACTCCTCACTATGTGTCGCGCTGATGTGCCCAGTATGGCGCAAAATGGCACCGCCCGCCTTCCTGTCCCATTCTCGACTCTTTTCTGCCCCTTTCCCACCCCGAACTCCGCCCCAATCATTTTAGTGTACAAAAGGGCTGAAGTTCGCTCCAGTCTCCGCCCCATCTGTCCTGGCAGTAAGTCATCATTTAATTCGAATTATCTGCCCCAAACGGCAATTTCGACCCCCATGGAGTACAAGAGGATGGAAGTTATGCTAAAGCTTTATAAATTACTGGCTAGACCACAGCTGGAGTATGGTGTCCAATTCTGGGCACCACAATTTAGGAAGGATATCAAGGCCTTGGAGAGGATGCAGAGGAGATCTCCTAGAATGGTACCAGGGATGAGGGACTTCAGTTAACTTAGGAGGCTACGGAAGCTGAGATTGTTCTCCTTAGAGCAGAGAAGGTTAAGGGGAGATTTAATAGAGGTGTTTGAAATTATGAGGGGTTTTGATAGAATAGATAGGAAGAAACTTTTCACTGGCAGGAGGGTCGGTAACCAGAGGACACAGATTTAAAATAATTGGCAATAAAGCCAGATGAGGAGAATTTTTTTTATTGGTGGGGGAGGAGCTACAATGTCCATTCAGAAAGCAATAAAAGATTTATTAATGATGAAAATGCAAAAAAACAACAGATGCAACAACATTATTATGTCAATATGTATAGGAATAAATAAACCTATGCACATTGAACATCCACAAAGAAGTGGCCAGTTTTCTGATTCAGCTGGGAGTGGAGATCTTGCAACATGCTGATAGAAAACACAATTTTTTTAAAAAAAATTTTCGTAGCCAATCTTTCCAATTCTTTGTCAGATCACAAACACCAGAGGTCACCTTGCACACATCAAGGATCACTCTGCGCCAGTGCTCTTAGCCAAAAGGCCTAGAGCCACTGCACCGTTCCTGGAAGTACTGCAATACCAGGTTCGTGCCATGGAGGTGGAGGGTCAGGCCCCCCACACACCTCCGTGGAGGTGGATGGGTCAAGCCATCCCACCCACCTCCTATTTCCAAATTTTTTTTTTTTTGAAATTCGTAGCCAATCGTTCCAATTCTTTGTCAAATCACAAACGCCAGAGGTCACCTTGCACACGCCAAGGATCACTCTGCGCCAATGCTCTTAGCCAAAAGGCCTAGAGCCACTGCACCATTCCTGGAAGTACTGCAATACCAGGTTCGTGCCATGGAGGTGGATGGGTCAGGTCCCCCACACACCTTCGTGGAGGTGGATGGGTCAAGCCACCCCACCCACCTCCTGTTTCCAAATTTTTTTTTTTTTTTAAATTCGTAGCCAATTGTTCCAATTCTTTGTCAAATCACAAACGCCAGAGGTCACCTTGCACACGCCAAGGATCACTCTGCGCCAATGCTCTTAGCCAAAAGGCCTAGAGCCACTGCACCGTTCCTGGAAGTACTGCAATACCAGGTTCGTGCCATGGAGGTGGATGGGTCAGGTCCCCCACACACCTCCGTGGAGGTGGATGGGTCAAGCCTCCTGTTTCCAAATATATCACCTGAACAGGGCAAGATGGATTGAATTACCGCTGCTTCTTATTTTGTCATATTGGTGCCTGTTGCCTATGGATGTTTCCCCTATTGGTCTCACTGTCTCCTGTCTTATTCCTGCAGGTACAATGTGGACTCAAGAAGCACAAACATTTCAAAGCACGTGAGTTTGAAGACGCAATTGCTATTAAGTGTGATTGGGAGCTTTCCATATAGTTGGAGTATAACTCATATCATTTCAGTCTGCCTGGGTGATACATCGCACCTGGGTGATACATCGCACACAGTTGGTATGTCACATCCACAGCTGTTGTGCAGCTGACATGTTGTACACATAACCCCCCCTCCTCATACACACACAAATGATATATAGCTCCACAACACAAAAGCAAAATACTGCGGATGCTGGAATCTGGAATAAAAACAGAAAATGCTGGAAATCTCAGCGGGTCAGGCAGCATCGGTGGAGAGGAAGCAGAGTTAACGTTTCTTCCCCTCCCCCTTTCAGTGCTTGTTAAGAACTGTCCTTTCCGAACACTCTCCAGTTCTGACGAAGGGACGTCGACCCGAAACATTAACTCTGCTTCCTCTCCACAGATGCTGCCTGACCTGCTGAGATTTCCAGCATTTTCTGATATATATAGCTACTGTGGGGCTGGCATGCTATGCCCACAGCTTCAATGCAACTGGTGTGTCACAGGTCCAATCTGCCCTCCACCCCATACAATAGGTGTGCCCATAAATTGGTTTGCCTGATTTAGAGTTTCACAGTGAAAGGTCAATGTCACAAATGAGCGCTACTAGGAACATAGGAACAGGAGGAGGCCATTCAGCCCCTTGAGCCTGTTCTGCCATTCAGTTAGATTATGGCTGAGCTGTACCTTAACTCCACCTACCCGCTTTGGTTCCGTAACACTTCATACCTTGGACTATCTGTAACAATTTATTCTTGGACTTAAACCAAAAAAATGGCTGATAAAAATCACTTCATTGCTCGTAAAAGTATCAGAAACAGAAGCCCTGATTTTAACCTAATGTACTCGGTGAGAACTTTGACTTCAGTGGAGTGTAAATCAAGCATCTGACTTGAACACGCTCCGTTCTCGCTGGGTGCGTTAGATTGAAATCAAGGCTAGAGTATCTTTTGGCCAGTAGTGCGACAACCACAGATATCAACACATGCAGCTGCTCAGCACTCATTGGTCCTTACATTATTGCAAGAGTTATCCAGGTACCTTTCCTTTCTGCCGTTTTATCCTTTCACCGCCAGCTGATCATCTATTTACTGTTATATTATGATGTACAGGCAACTCTCGATTATCCGTACACGGATCCAACGGAAAACCATTGTAACGGGATTTAAAATTCTGTTGCTAACAAGTGAAAAGACAGCCCCAAATAATTTGGAAAAATCTCCTTCCAAACACTCTGCTCATTTGTATTTGCTCATTCTCTCTCTCACTCACTCTCTCTCTCTCTCTCTCTCTCACACTTGCACATTCTCTCACTCACTGTAAAAATCACCCTCCTCTGCCCTTGCTTTGTTGGTATGTGTGTGTGTGCGTGCTGCTGCAGCCGCTGTCTCTCGCGGCCGCCGCTGGCGTTGGGAACGGGGGCAGTGCCGGCACCGGGTTCCAGGCACAGAACCTGTACATACATGCTGGTAATGTCCATCTTTTGTTACTGCTTGTAGCTGATTGTATTGATTCATTAAAGTTTTAATTTATAAATGTAAACTTGTCCTAACGATTGCATTTATTCATTAAAGTTTTAACTTTAAAATGTAGATTCACCCTAACGGAAAAATTGTTTACCAGGAATAGCCCAATCCCCGAGGGACCCAGATAATCGAGAGTTGCCTGTAATTGTATATGAAATAACACAATTATAATTTCAAACATTATATTACTAACATTCTCTTTTTCTTTTAATGCCGTTTCGTATCTTCCTGTATTGGACAAACAGAAGGTGAGAATCTATTATTTAGTCTGTTACAGTTACAAAAAAGAACATCAACAGAAATGGGAAAGGACAGCTTTAGGGTGCTTCGACATGCTGTGTTACAAAATCTACAAATTGTATCCGATCTACCAATCCCCACTGAGGGTGTGCCAGTTCAGAACCCTTGTGTGCAGCCTGCTTTTGTAGCATGCATTGAGCTGTGAGAATGGGTAGGGCAGCTCCAAACCCCACAATGTGCAGTGAGGTCTGTGATTGTGTCAGGCCCAACCACCAGTGTACATTGCACTTGGCAAGTAGGTTGGACCTATACACATTGGCGTTCCGAAGAATGAGAGGTGAAACATATAACATAATGAGGGGGCTCGACAAGGTGGATGCAGAGAGGATATTTCCATTCATAGGGGAAACTAAAACTAGGGGACATATTCTTAGAATAAAGGGCCGCCCATTTAAAACTGAGATGAGGAGAAATTTCTTCTCTCAGAGGGTTGTAAATCTATGGAATTCTCTAACCCAGAGAGTTGTGGAGGCTGGGTCATTGAATATATTTAAGGCGGAGATAGACAGATTTTTGAGCGATAAGGGAGTCAAGGGTTATGGGGAGTGGGCAGGGAAGTGGAGCTGAGTCCATGAACAGATCAGCCATGATCTTATTGAATGGTGGAGCAGGCTCGAGGGGCCAAATGGCCTACTACTGCTACTATTTATTATGTTCTTATGTAGTGAATGATGTGAGTGGGTCAGCGGGCTAGCATGCAGTAAGAAGTGTAACAGTTGCAAACTCCAGTAATGTAAGTGTGCCACATTCAAACCTGAGTGTGCATTGAATTTTGCTCACGGTGAATTTCAATCATTTACATGTCTATAATAACATAAGAACATAAGAAATAGGAACAGGAGTAGGCCATACGGCCCCTCGAGCCTGCTCCACCATTCAATAAGATCATGGCTGATCTGATCATGGACTTAGCTCCACTTCCCCGCCCGCTCCCCATAACCCCTTATCTCTTTATCATTTAAGAAACTGTCTATTTCTGTCTTAAATTTATTCAATGTCCCAGCTTCCACAGCTTACTGAGGCAGCAAATTCCACACATTTACAACCCTCTGAGAGAAGAAATTTCTTCTCATCTCAGTTTTAAATGGGTGGCCCCTTATTCTAAGATTATGCCTTCTAGTTCTAGTCTCCCCGATCAGTGGAAACATCCTCTCTGCATCCACCTTGTCAAGCCCCCTCATAATCTTATATGTTTCAATAAGATCACTTCTCATTCTTCTGAATTCCAATGAATAGACGCCCAACCTACTCAACCTTTCCTCATAAGTTGAATGGTGGAGCAGGCTCGAGGGGCTAGATGGCCTACTCCTGTTCCTAATTCTTATGTTCTTATGTTCTTATGTTTAACCCCCTCATCCTTGGAATCAACTTATTGAACTTTCTCTGAACTGTCTTTCATAAATATGGAAACCAAAACTGCACACGATATTCCAGGTGTGGCCTCACCAATACCTTATATAGCTGTAGCAAGACTTCCCTGCTTTTATACTCCATCCCCTTTGCAATAAAGGCCAAGATACCATTGGCCTTCCTGATCACTTGCTGTACCTGCATTCTATGGGGACAGAGAGTCTGTTATTCACTAATATGTCAATGTACTTTGAAATACTCTGCAGACTGATATATTTACTGGTTTTATGTAAGCACCTAAAATTGAAATACTTATGGAGAATCAGAAAAATTCCTGTTTCAACAAAAGCTTCACAACATGTATGGGGAAAAATGTGGGCAGTTCTGAAGTATCTAAAATCCAAATATATTGATGTTTACATCACCAAGTATTAGCTGATAAAACACTTGCCTCTGAGTCAGAAGCTCAAGTCCCATTCCAGGCCTTCAGTGCATAATGTAGGCTGATACTTTAGTGCAGCACTGAGAGAGCGCTGCATTGTTAGAGGTGCTGTTTTTCAGATGAGATATTAAATCATGGCCCTGTCTGGCTGCTTGGATTGGTGTAAAAGATACCATGGGACTATTCATAGATGAGCACAGCATCCTCCTGTTATTGAAGCTCGACCATCACCACCAAAAGCAGATAATCTGGTCATTTATCTCACTTGCTATTTTGGGATCTTGCTGTGCCTACATAACAACAGTAATGGTACTTTCAAAGTAATCCATTGGCTGTAAAATGGTTGGGGCATCCTGAGGATATGATGAGATATTAAAAAATGCAAGTTTGTTCATTTATCTCGTGAAATCTGGTAAATATTCTAATTCAGTCTCATTGGGTGTTTCTCAGAAAAGCAGACCGTTCATAGAATCATAGAATCATTCACATAGAAAGAGGCCATTCGGCCCATCGAGTCTGCGGCAGCTCTTTTGAAGGGCAATCCAATTAGTCCCACTCCCCAGCTCTTTCTCATTATCCCTGAAATTGTTTCTCCTTCAAGTATTTATCGAACTCCCTTTTGAAGGCTACTATTGAACCTACCTCCACCACCCTATCAGGCAGTGCATTCCAAATCCTAACTAACACTCATTGTGTAAAAAAGTTTTTCCTCATGTCACCGCTGGTTCTTTTGCCAATCACCTTAAATCTGTGCCCTCTGGTTATTGACCCTTCAGCCATTGGAAACAGTGTCTCTTTAGTTACTCTATCTAAATGCTTCATGATTTTAAACTCCCCTATCAAATCTCCTCTTAGCCTGCCCTGCTCTAAGGAGAACAACCCCGGCTTCTCTAGTGTATCCACGTAACTGTAATCCCTCATCCCTGGAACCATTCTTGTAAATCTCTCCAAAGCCTTCACGTCCTTCCTAAAATGTGGTTCCCAGAATTGGACACAATACTCCAGCTGGGGCCGAACTAGTGTTTTATAAAGGTTTAGCATAACTTCCTGGCTTTTGTACTCTATTTATAAAGCTCAGGATCCTGTATGCTTTGTTAACTCCTTTCATAACCTGCCCTGCCATCTTCAAAGGTTTGTGCACAAGCACCCCCAGGTCTCTCTCTTCTTGCACCCCATTTAAAATTCTACCATTTAGTGTGTATGGTCTCTCCTCATTCTATCTACCAAAATATATCACCTCACACTTCTCTGCATAGAATTTCATCTGCCATTTGTCCGCCCATGCCACCAATCTGCCTATTACTATCTTCCTTAGTGTTTACTACACTTCCGTGTTTCGTGTCATAAGCAAATTTCGAAATTGTGCTCTGCAGCCCCCAAGTCCAAGTCATTAATGTATGTCAAACACAGCAGTGGTCCTAATACTGAACCTTAGGGAATACCACTATATACCTCCCTCCAGTCCGACAAACAGCCATTCACTACAACTCTCAGTTTTCTATCCCTCAGCCAGTTTTGTATTCAGGGTTATTTTATCCTTGACTCTGCATTTTTCAAGCTGTTTCCTCAGCACAGGATCGATGCAGGTAAACACTTTCTTTAAATAGCATCACAGAAATCTATGGGTAGAAAGCATTTCAGAACAGCAATCTCCTGGAGCTTAGCTTTTATCTGTTTTTAACTGAATGCAAGTACAGCTTGTTTTTGACATCTGTGTTTGAGAGCTCTGCTGATGCAGATTGTTATTGGAGAACTGTAGAGTGTAATCAAAGTGTTTGTTACAGGTATGGAAATACACACAAGAAATGCATCTCCCACTCTAAGGCCCCAAGTTTCCACATGATTTGCTCCTGATTTTTAGGAGCAACTGGTGGAGAACGGAGTATCTTAGAAATCGGAATTCTCCACATTTAAGTTTTCTGCAGTTCTAGTCAGGTAGAACAGTTTCACTTTTGAACAGAATTCTTTTTTCAAAAGGGGGCGTGTCCGGCCACTGACGCCTGATTTGAAAGTTTCCACAGTGAAAACGTACTCCAAACTAACTTAGAATGGAGCAAGTGAAGATTTTTGTAGGCTTGAAAAAACCTTGTCTACACATTAAAAAATCAGGCGCAGGTTACAAATTAGGCGTCCGGAACGAGGTGGGGGGTGGGGGGGGGAGGGGCGGGAAGGGAAGTCATTACATTCTACAATAAATCCTTAGTTATACTTATACAAATATTATACAAATAAATCCAACCTGAATAAACATTTATAAGCAAAGAAAAGATTAAATAAACCATGTTCCTACCTGTGTGAAAGTGCTTCAGGCAGGCCTTTCAGGCAGCGGTTTCCCGACGGCAGGGTGGGGGAAGGCAGTGAGAAGGCTGCAGGAAGCCTCAGAACTTGAGGCAGCCATTCCCGACGGGCCCGACCGACGGCAGGGGGAGAAAGCTGCAAGAAGCCTCAGTGCTGATCATGGAAGGGCAATGTGGTTTTATTAAAAAATGTTAAAAATTGAACAGCTACAAAGAATTTGAATAGTCTCAAACAAGTGCATGTGTCCCGTTTATCACAGTCTATCTTTAATTACAGAATGCACTCCCTCACCCTCACACACAGAAATATCAAGAAAATTAAAATACAAGCCTTTGCATAGGTTCAATAAACAAATTTTCACCTAAACAAATTTTCACTTTTTCTGCAGCACTTTTTAAAATGGCCGAGTGCCAATGTTTCCTTCACACTGCGCGTGCACGAACGCTCCAACACGCACGCGCAGGGTTGCCGGCACGAAAAAAACTCATTTAAATGGTACCCGTCCCTCCTACTTATAAAATCGGCGCGAGTGGTAGGCTCCGCCCCCTGGGCACCGCGCCAAGCAGACATCGAGCTGCAAAGCGCTCGAGAATAGCGCGGTTTTTTTCAGGCACTGTTTTCGGCGCGAAAAACGGGCGCCCAGCTCGGAGGGGCGCCTGTTTTGCCGCGTGTGGAAACTTGGGGCCTAACAGTCTCTGTTCCCAATTTATAAAAAAGGGTTCTCCATGAAATAAAATGTTTCCCCTTTTCCTGAGATCTGTACCAAGCCCTGTTCATAGGGCAGGGTGGCCACCTGTTTCCAAGCCTCGGTGACCAGCAGTCGGAGTTGTGTGAGATAGGCCCCTATCCCTAACCCTACCCACCTCCCAACTAGGGAATTCCTAAACCTGCTATATCCAGATTACTTGCCCAAAATCATCATCATAGGTAGTCCCTCGAAATCGAGGAAGACTTGCTTCCACTCTAAAAGTGAGTTCTTAGGTGACTAAGCAGTCCAATTCGGGAATTACAGTCTCTGTCACAGGTAGGACAGACAGTTGTTGAAGGAAAGGTGGATGGGACTGGTTTGCTGCACACTCCTTCCGTTGTCTGCGCTTGTTTTCTGTACACTCTCGGCGATGAGACTCGAGGTGTTCAGCGCACTCCCGGATGCTCTTCCTCCACTTAGGGCGATCTTTGGCCAGGGACTCCCAGGTGTCGGTGGGGATGTAGCATTTTATCAAGGAGGCTTTGAGGGGGTGTCCTTTAAACGTTTCCTCCGCCCATCTGGGGCTCGCTTGCTGTGTAGGAGTTCAGAGTAGAGCGCTTGCTTTGGGAGTCTTGTGTTAGGCATGCGAACAATGTGGCCCACCCAACGGAGCTGGTCGACTGTGGTCAGTGCTTCGATGCTGGGGATGTTGGCCTGATCGAGGATGCTAACATTGGTGCGTCTGTCCTCCCAGGGGATTTGCAGAATTTTGCGGAGACATCGTTGGTGGTATTTCTCCAGCGATTTGAGGTGTCTACTGTACATGTCTCTGAGCCATACAGGAGGACGGGTGTCACTACAGCCCGGTAGACCATGAGCTTGGTGGCAAATTTGAGAGCCTGATCTTTGAACACTCTCTTCCTCAGGCGGCCGAAGGCTGCGTTGGTGCACTGGAGGCAGTGTTGAACCTCGTTGTCTATGTCTGCCCTTACTGATAATAGGCTCCCGAGGTATGGAAAGTGGTCCATGTTGTCCAGGGATGCACCATGGATCTTGATGACTGGGGGGGGCAGTGCTGTGCGACCAGGACAGGCTGGTGGAGGACCTTTGTCTTACGGATGTTTAGTGTAAGGCCCATGCTTTCGTACGCCTCAGTGAAGATGTTGACTATGACTTGGAGTTCAGTCTCTGAATGTGCGCAAACGCAAGCGTCATCCGTGTACTGTAGTTCGACAACAGAGGATGGGACGGCCTTGGATCTGGCCTGGACACGACGAAGGTTGAACAGGTTCCACTGGTTCTGTAGTTTAATTCCACTCCAGCGGGGAGCTTGTTGAGTGTGTGGTGGAGCATTGCAGCGAGGAAGATCGAAAAGAGGGTTGGCGTGATGACGCCCTGCTTGACCCCGGTCCACACGTGGATTGGGTCTGTGATGGATCAATTTGTCAAGATCACGGCTTGCACGTCATTGTGGAGCAGACGGAGGATGGCGACAAATGTTTGGGGGCAGCCGAAACAAAGGAGAACGCTCCATAGTCCCTCATGGTTGACGGTGTCAAAGGCCTTTCTAAGGTCAAAGAAGGCCATGTACAAGGGTTGATGCTGTTCCCTGCATTTTTCTTTCAGTTGTCGCGCTGTAAAGATCATGTCCGTTTTACCACGTAGTGGACAAAATCCGTACTGTGACTCCGGGAGGAGCTCCTCAGCCACAGGGAGAAGACGATTGAGGAGGATTCTAGTGACAAATTTCCCAGTGGCTGATAACAGTCAGATTCCTCTTTAGTTGCCACAGTCGGACTTGTCCCCTTTTATAAAGATGGTCACGATCACTGTATCTCTGAGATCTCCCGGCATGCTCTCCTCTATCCAGATGAGAGAGATGAGGTCATGTATTCGTGCCAATAGTGCACCTCCGCCATATTTTAGTGCCTCAGCAAGGATTCCATCCGCTCCCGTTGCCTTGTTGTTCTTGAGCTGATGGATGGCCTTTTCTACTGCGTGCAGGACTGGGGTTTTGCTGAGATGGTGGCGGGTAGCATGCTGCGGGATGGAGTCGAGGGCACTCGTGTCAAAGGCAGAGTCTCGGTTAAGAAGATCTTCGAAGTACTCCTTGCAGCGGGTCCTGACTGCCTCGGTGTCCTCGGGCGCATGGCACATGGCAATAACTGGTGTGAATGTGTATCCAACCGCTCAAGGATACAATGTATTGGAACATTAATGTGCTGTACCTTTAATCTAAAAAAACGATTCTCCATGAAATAAAACACTTCATTGCCTTCTAATCTAATAAAGGGCAATTCTAGCCAAATTATAGACTGAGCTGAAGTATCATTGGAGCATCATTTTAAAATGCAATTAATTCCTTCTTGTTAAAAGGGCACCATTGCCATGATGACGTGACCTGCAAGACATGTTTGCATTAAAAGGAATGTGCAATTATACCATTATATTTAACCTTGCATAAAATAAAGGCACAATCTGCAGACGATATTTGAATGGTTGAGACAGAAGCGTATACATCTGCTGCAATGCAAGTTTAGCTCAAATTGCCTACTGACAGATGAAGCGTCGATGTTCACACAAACAAATTGGTCTGCTGAGAATGTGTCAGTTGAAAAGTATTCATAGCATATCGATCAAAAGGTCCCAGAGTCAATTACTCTGTCTACGCTATGTTAGCTGATTTGAGCTGGTGTGATGAAAGGTGTTTCTACAATTGGCCCCAGTCCTTTTCTGTTAGGGAATAGAAAATCGGCTGGAGTTCCTAATCATTAAGGCACTGCCCCACTACCACTAGAAAGCATGTGTGACTGATGGGCGAGCTCAGGATCGGACTGCTGTAATGTCCCGCAGTTGAATAGCCTGTCAATTCTCACTGTCCAGATCGCACAACAATGGGCCAAGTAGCAGAGGCACTGTCGTGCTTAACTGTGCCCAACATTCAACAGTACATTCAGAATAGGAGAAGGGGAAAAAAACAAGCCCAGAAAGTGCTCGTCATATCAGATTTTGATGTTTATTTGTAGTTAGACTTGTGTTTATATAACACCTTATCACATCCCTCAGAAATATCTGAAACTGCTTCACATACAATGGCTTCCTTTGAAGTGGATTGACTGTTGTTCTGTAGGCAAACACAGCAGCAATTTTGCGCACTGCGATCCTACAAGAAGCATTGAGATAAACGAAAATCTGTTTTTAGTGCTGTTGGTTGAGGTGGGAGTATTGGCTAGGACATCACAAGAACTGTGCTTCTGCACTGGTGTCCCCCAAGGATCTATCCTTGGCCCCCTCCTATTTCTCATCTACATACTGCCCCTCGGCGACATCATCTGAAAACACAGCGTCAGTTTCCACAGTATGCTGATGACATCCAGCTCTACCTCACCACCACCTCTCTCGACCCTCCACTGTCCTTCTCCAATGCCTCTCCACCATCGTCCAGCTGGGTGGGACTGCAGTCGCCTGGTTCCATTCTTATCTATCTAATTGTAGCCAGAGAATCACTTGCAATGGCTTCTCTTCCCTACCCGGCTTCGTTACCTCTGATGACCCTAAGGATCTATCCCTAGTCCCCTCCTAATTCGCATCTACATGTTGCCCCTTGGCGATATCATCCGAAAACATAGCATCAGTTTCCACATGTACGCTGATGATACCCAGATCTACCATCACTCTTGACCCCTTCATGGTCTCGAAATTGTCGGACTGCTTGTCTGACATCCAGTTCTGGATGAGCAGAGATATTCTTCAATTGAATATTGGGAAGACCAAAGCCATTGTTTTCAGCCTCTGCCACAAACTCCATTCCCTAGCACTGACTCCATCACTATCCCCAACTTCTGTCTGAGGCTGAACCAGACTGTTCACAACCTTGGTGTCATATTTGACCCTGAAATAAGCTTTCAACCACACATCCGCAGCATAAATAAGACCGCCTATTTCCACCGCCGTAATATCACCCATCTCCGCCCCTGCCTTAGCTCATCTGCTGCTGAAGCCCTCTAGAGTTGATTATTCCAATGTACTCCTGGCTGGCCACCCACATTCTACCCTACATAAACTTGAGGTGATCAAAAACTCGGCTGCCTGATTCCTAACTCCCACCAAGTCCCGCTCACCCATCACCCCTTTGCTCGCTGACCTACATTGGCTCCTGGTTAAGCAACGCATCGATTTTAAAATTCTCATCCTTGTTTTCAATCCCTCGATAGCCTTGCCCCTATCTCTGTAATCTCCTCTAGTCCCTCAACACTCTAAGATATCTGCGCTCCTCGAATTCTGGCCTCTTGACCATCAATGATTTTAATCACTCCACCATCGGTGGCCATGCCTTCAGCTGCCAAGGCCCTAAGCTCTGGAACTCCCTCCCTAAACCTTCCTGCTTCTCTATCTCTCTTTCCTCCTTTAAGACGCTCCTTAAAACCTACCTCTTTGACCAATCTGCCCTACTATCTTCTTATGTGGCTTGATGTCAAACTTTGTTTGACAACGCTCCTGTGAATGCCTTGGGACATGTTACTATGTTAAAGGCGTTATATAAATACAAGCTGTTGTTGTTCTTCTTTCTTGATGAGTGCCATGGGATCTTTAATATACACTTGAAGCAGTAGAACGCACAAAGTGGCACTGGCTTAACATCTCATCCAAAGGACAGAACCTTCCTTGCAGCACACTGTACCTTCAGTATTACACTAGACCCTAGACTTTGTTCAAATCCTAGAATGGGGCTTGAACCCACAACCTTTTGATGCAAAGGTGAAGCTGCTACCAATTAAGCCCAGCTCAGCATCCCAAAGGTGTGTGGCATCTAATTTCATACAATGGACACAGCACACAAGACCTCTGGAAAAGTCATGAAATGATCTGGAAGGCTGGATACACTAACAAATGCTCTGGGCTTGAGCTGAAGCGAATTCCTCACACTAAGAGCTCAGCAACATCCGATCCCATTACATGGCTTCAAGATTGTACAGGTTGTACCTCTCAGGTCCGGGATTCTCTGGTCTGGAAACATCCGTGGTTCGTTATCGGTTTCCCGCGCTTACTGGCTCTCAGTGTTCTTTGCTGTGGAGAGAGAGCGAGCGAGGCCCAGAGTTTCGCAGCTTGAGCCGAGTGTGGCGGAGGTGTTCAGGGGCCCGGGCGCTGTCTACAGGTACCGGTAAGCTTAGGCTCAGCATGACCTCCCGTGGTTTGGAAAATTCTCTGTTCCGGCACCGGTCAAGTCCTGAGGGTGCCAGACCAGAGAGATTCAACCTGTGTGGTCAAAAAATGACATGCTGTTTTTCTGAAAATGTATTGTTCATTTGATAAAAACATAGAAAGCAATCTGTTCTTCATGGCTACCATCAATACTGATGCACGAATGGTGACAATGAAGCACGCATGTTTGTAAGCTCTCCAACTGCCAATCATCTGTCGAGATCAGCAGATTAAACACATCGCACTGCAACACTGACCTGATTGCCAACCTTTAAGGAACAAATACAAGCAAATACTGCATATGGCACACAGTGGAAGAATCGCGATAGCCGCCTACAGGTGGGACTGTCTTAGTTCTGTGTCTCAAAATGGTACTCATCATGCAGGAAATTTCAATCTTAGCCATTGCCTCTTGGGGAAAGATGGTGACAGAGTGAAGGCCTATTTTCAGAGGGAGAGAATTGACTTGAGATATCACTCCTGTATTTGCTTTCTCAAGTTTCCCCCACAGCTAGCGACTGAGTAGCATAAGTAGGCACCTGGGAACAGATTATCTACCTTGCCTTCTGGTCTGTCAACCAGGGAATGGTGCATAGTACAAGAGGAGAAACCTAAAGGAGTAACGGGAACAGACATGAAAAAAGAACTTGAGGTATTAGTAACTATCCCTCAATGCCCTGGTATTTCTGCTTTGCAACTTTAATATTACCGTGGCCCGCAATTGGTACTCCGGAAAAGCTCAAACGAGGCTGAGGAAAACAAATTTATAAAAAATAAATAAATATTAAGTGTTATCACTGCCAGTCTGTTTGTTTCTGAGCTGCATTTTTCTGCAATTAATCAGACTCCATCTGCAATGAGAACTTCCCAGATGCTCCCTGAGTGCCAGTATTAATATATGTTCTATCTGTTCACTCTGCTGTAACCAACTAAACAAATCATTTATATCGCAGCTGATACAGAAACATTTAAGGTAATAAATCTCCACCAAGTCGATATTAACCCCTCCCCCCACATAGCAGGCAGGAGATGATCGCGGTGGGGGGTGGGGTGGGGGTTGAAATTTAAAATCACCCAACCCACCGCCTACATGCCTGCCATCGCTTTTAGGGCAGCATTTTGTGTGGAGTGTCTTCTGTCCCACTCGTGACAGGCACCTCATTATAATATTTAAATCAGCTTCCCACAGTGCAATTGATAGCCTTAATTAAATTTAACACTGGCCGGATGAGTTTCCCAGGCCTTGAGAAACCCGGCAGCTAAGTGGAGATGGGAGTAGCCGGATCAAGCAGCTAAATGTTTTTTATGGCACTGCTGGTGAGCCAGGAGTAACAGAAGTTCTCCTCCCCAGCCCCTCAAACAAACCTGCCGATCTCGGCCTCTCCTCACTTCGGAAGGTTTTGAAGGCCTTGGAGAGGATGCAGAAAAAGATGTATGAGAATGATTCCAGGGATGAGGGACTTCAGTTACGCGGATAGACTGGAGAAGCTGGGGTTGTTCTCCTTAGAGCAGAGAAGAGTGAGAGGAGATTTGATAGAGGTGTTCAAAATCATGAGGGTCTGGACAGAGTAGAACTGTTCCCATTGGCAGAAGGGTCGAGGAGCAGAGGACACAGATTTAAGGTGATTGGCAAAAGAACCAAAGACATAAGAAAAAACTTTTTTACGCAGCGGTTAGGATCTGGAATTCACCGCCTGAAAGGGTGGGGGAGGCAGACTCAACCATGGCTTTCAAAAGGAAGTTGGATGAGCACCTGAAGGATAAAAATTTGCAGGGCTACGGGGAAAGGGCAGGGAAGTGGGACTAGCTGAAGTGCTCTTGCAGAAACCCGGCACGGGCTGGATGGGCTGAATGGCCTTGTTCCGTGCTGTAACCATTCTATGATTCTACCGCAATCGGCCGCCGCCCACCCCCCCCCCCCCCCCCCCCCCCCACCGCCGCCCTCCACAACCTGTGATCTTTGCCTCCCTCCCAAGTGCCATTCGCCGAGCCTATATTCCACTTTTGGCCTCCCTCACTCCCTCCTCACTGCTGCACTCTGAGCCGCCTTCCCCCCCCACCCATTCCCTGATCTACCGTCTACCGCAGGGAAATGGAATTTTCTCAATGACGATGAGATCTTGTTAGTAAATCCAGTAGGTCTAAGCGTTCCCGGGATTTCGCGTTCCCCTCCCCCCCACCGACCATGCTCCCCCGCTCCCTCTCCATAAATATTGCGGCCATTGTGTTTGTTCTGTTGAGACAGGAGATATCTACTAAAACATACAGATGATGATAATATGCCATCCATATACATTGTTAGAAACCAGCATTATCTGAAGTGAACAGCACGAACCACAAAGTGAAATGACTTAAAGTGACTTGCTTAGTTGATAAATAGTCTAGCCTCTGCACAGAGACTGCTATAGTTTTGTTAGTACAGGGCTTATCAGCTGGCACAGTGGAGATGATTTTACCAGTCTGTGCTGCCAGTGGGGAGCATGTTGAATCATAGAATCATAGAAATTTATAGCACAGAATGAGGTCATATGGCTTTCTGCGTCTGTGTCTGTGTCGGTCGACAAAGAGCTATCCAGCCTCATTCCACTTTCCAGCTCTTGGTCCATAGCCCTGTAGATTACGGCACTTCAAGTGCATGTCCAAGTACTTTTTAAATGCGTTTTGGTTTCTGCCTCTACCACCCTTTCAGGCAGTGAGTTCCAGACCCCCACTATCCTCTGGGTGAAAAAAGTTCTCCACAACTCCCCTCTAATCCTTCTACCAATTACTTTAAATCTATGCCCCCTGTCATGTATCTTACATTATTATATATAACTGTATCCTAACATGCTATACATGACTGTAATAAGATATGACCTGTAACCACCAGCATACCTTACCACCAGGGGTGCACTTGCAAGAGACAGGTATATAAGCACAGGCCTCAGGCAAGTGCAGCATTCCAGAGCTGTGAAATAAAGGTGCAGGTCCAGAGTGATCTTGGCTTCACTACATGCCTCATGTGAATCTGTGCTGAGGGGACAGGACTTTACAGTGGCGACGGGTTACGGGATTACAGAATCCATAGAATGGCGAACAACGGATCAGATGAAAAGTACAATGCGGGAGACAATTGGGAGGACTTTATAGAAAGGCTCCAGCAAAGCTTTGTAACCAAAGACTGGTTAGGCGACGATAAGGCAGACAAGAGAAGAGCCCATCTCTTGACCAGCTGTGGCTCGAAAACATACGCTTTAATGAAGGACCTGTTGGTACCCGAGAAACCAGCAAGCAAGTCGTTTGAAGAATTGAGCACACTGGTAAGAGACCACCTGAAGCCAGCGAACAGCCTACACATGGCCAGACACAGGTTCTACAACTACAGACGCTGTGTGGGCCAGAGCATACCCGACTTCATGGCGGAACTTTGGAGGTTGACTAGTTTATGTGAGTTCTCCGATGAACTGAGGAGAGAAATGCTGAGAGACTTTTTCATTGAAGGAATAGGCCACGCAGGCATATTCCGAAAGCTCATAGAGACCAAGGACCTGACCTTAGAGGCAGCAGCACTGGTTGCACAGACATTCTTGGTAGGGGAAGAAGAAACGAGGTTGATTTACAATGCAGGTACGACAACTAACGAAATATTGGAACAGGAAGTTCACAGCACTAAACAAGCTGCTATCCCCACACACAGACAAAACCGGGAGAACAGGTTCTCGACAGCAGGAAGAAGCCATCAAGGGCCACAGGAATGGCCGTTCACACCTCATCAACCCACAATGCGAGCAATCAACTACAAACTGAGAGAAGCTCAAGAGAGATCAGCCAGATGTAGCTCATTCTTTGGGAACACTTTAAACAATGCAACAGGTCTGTGCTGGAGGTGTGGGGGTGGGCACTCGTCAAGAGGTTGTCGATTTCAGCAGGCTGTTTGCAGAAATTGTGAATATACAGGGCATTTGGCCCGCATGTGCAAAAAAACGGCAGCTCGGCTGGTATACGAATCGGATGGGTCGGAAAGTGGACCAGAAGATGGTGGGGACAGTACCTGGGACACCGATGTACAGCGGGTCAACACGATCAATGGCCACTGCTCCTACAACAGGATGCCTCCTATAATGATGAGGGTCCTACTCAACGGGATATCTGTCAATATGGAGCTGGATACGGGAGCGAGTCAATCTCTCATGGGCGCTCAACAATTTGAACAACTGTGGCCGCATAAAAGAGACAGACCAAAACTCAGAAGGGTCGACACCACACTAAGGACCTATATCAAAGAAATATTACCAGTCCTTGGCAGCGCCATGCTCTCTGTCACACACAAAGGGACAGTGAAGCGACTTCCCCTGTGGATTGTCCCCGGAGACCCCCCAGCACTGCTGGGGAGAAGCTAACTGGCAAAACTAAACTGGAAATAGGATGATGTCCATGCCATGTCATTAGAGGAACAGACCTCCTGCTCAACAGTTATAAAGCGATTTGAACATCTCTTTCAGCCAGGTGTGGGCACTTTCAAAGGGGCCAAAGTAAAAATCTACATCACACAGGATGCTAGACCGGTCCATCACAAGGCCAGAGCTGCACCCGATGTGATGAGGGAAAAGATTGAACACGAACTAGACAGGCATTATATCACCTGTGGAATTTAGCGACTGGGCAAGTCCCATCGTCCCAGTCATGAAGCCTGATGGATCCGTACGAATCTGTGGGGACTACAAATCTACCATAAACAGAGTCTCCCTACAGGACCAGTACCCGCTGCCCAGAGCAGAGGACTTATTTGCCACATTGTCTGGAGGTAAACTTTTCTCAAAATTAGACCTCACATCTGCGTATATGACGCAAGAATTGACCGAGGAATCCAAGCTACTCACCACCATCAACACACATCGAGGCCTTTTCATGTACAATCGATGCCCATTCGGCATCAGGTCGGCAGCTGCCATATTCCAGCGCAACATGGAGAGTCTGCTCAAGTCCATCCCGGGGACGGTTGTATTTCAAGACGACATACTTATCACAGGCAGGGACACCGACTCCCATCTCCGTAATTTGGAGGAAGTACTAAAGCGGTTGGATCGGGTAGGCCTACGAGTCAAGAAATCCAAGTGTCTGTTTCTCGGACCCGAGGTTGAATTTTTGGGCAGAAGGATTGCCGCTGATGGAATCTGCCCAACAGAGTCCAAAACAGAAGCAATTCGCCTGGCACCCAGGCCCCGGAATGTCTCAGAACTGCGCGCCTTTCTCGGGTTACTCAATTACTTTGGGAACTTTATGCAGAACTTAAGCACGCTACTGGAGCCTCTCCACATGCTACTCAGGAAGGGGTGGATTGGTTTTGGAGGGACGCCCAGGAACGCGCTTTCAATAAGGCACGCAACCTTCTGTGTTCCAACAGTGTTTTGACTTTCTTTGACCCAAGTAAAAAGCTAGTTCTCACACACGATGCATCAGCGTACGGGGTCGGGTGCGTTTTGCAACATATCAATAGTGCGGGCAAATTACAAACCATAGTTTATGCCTCCAGGTCACTTTCGCGGGCGGACCGCGGGTACGGAATGGTTGAGAAGGAGGCGCTCGCGTGCGTGTACGGTGTCAAAAAGATGTACCAATACCTTTTCGGGGCCAAGTTCGCGTTAGAAACCGACCATAAGCCCCTCTCGTCCCTCCTATTTGAGAGCAAGGCAATAAACGCCAACGCCTCGGCGCAAATTCAACGGTGGGCACTCATGCTGGCATCCTACGACTACACAATAAGGCACAGACCAGGCACAGGCAACTGTGCCGACGCGCTCAGCAGGCTACCCCTGGCGACCACGGAAGGGTCTGACGAACAGGACTGTGAGATAGTCATGGCAATCAATGCCTTTGAGTCCACAGGTTCGCCCATGACGGCTCGCCAAATCAGAGCCTGGATGGCCAGCGACCCCATGTTATCTTTAGTAAAAAGATGTGTCCTAACCGGTGACTGGGCAGAGGCTCGTGATGCCTGCCCCGAGAAATTAAAACCCTTTCACAGGCGCATGCATGAGCTATCACTACAAGCAGACTGCCTGATGTGGGGCAGCCGAGTAGTCATGCCTCTGCAAGGCAGAGAGGCATTTGTCCGGGAGCTCCACCGCGAGCACCCGGGGATCATTCTCATGAAGGCCATAGCCAGATCCCTCGTCTGGTGGCCTGATATTGACGTGGACTTGGAGCTCTGCGTCCGAAGGTGCACCATTTTTGCCCAACTCAGCAATGCCCCCAGGGAGGCTCCACTGAGCCACTGGCCCTGGCATACCAAACCGTAGTCGCGGGTGCACGTAGACTATGCGGGCCCATTCATGGGCAAAATGTTCCTCGTAGTTGTAGATGCATTTTCAAAGTGAATCGAATGCACCATTTTAAACTTGAGCACAACCTCCACCACTGTGGAGAGCCTCGCAACCATGTTTGCAACGCACGGAATCCCTGACAAATTGGTCAGTGACAATGGTCCGTGCTTCATCAGCGCAGAATTCCAAGACTTTATAATTGACCACGGCATAAATCACGTCAAGACGGCACCGTTCAAGCCGGCCTCCAATGGCCAGGCGGAGAGAGCAGTGCAAATCATTAAACAAGGCATGCTTAAAATCCAAGGTCCCACGCTGCAGGGTCACCTGTCGCGACTGCTGCTGGCCTACAGATCTCGTCCACACTCACTGACTGGGATCCCCCCCGTGCAACTGTTGATGAAAAGGACTTTAAAAACAAGGCTCTCATTAATCCTCCCAGACATGCACGAAATCGTTGAGGCAAAACGCCGTAAGCTGACTGAGTACCATGACAGAAATTCGAGGGGGAGATGGAATGAGATAGGGGACAAAGTGTTTGTACTAAACTATGGTAGGGGTCCCAAATGGCTTGCAGGGACAGTAACGGGCAAGGAAGGAAACAGGCTACTGGTGGTACAAATGGACAATGGCAAAACCTGCCTGAGGCATGTAGACCAAGTCAAAAGCAGATTTACCAACAACACTGCGGAACCAGAGGCAGACTACAATGTGGAACTCGCACCACACCTGGTGGACAGACAGAGGGAACAACCTGAGGAAAGGGCAATCCCAACAAACAGCCCAGGCAAGTCACACCAATTGAAACAGACAGCTCAGGCGAGAGACCAGCAACCACGCCCAAAGAAAACAGACATCAAGGCAAACAACTGAACCACAACTCAGACGCTCCACGCGAGAGCGTAGACCACCTGAGAGACTGAACCTGTAAAGACAATAAGACCTTGGGGGAGGGTGATGTCATGTATCTTACATTATTATATATAACTGTATCCTAACATGCTATACATGACTATAATAAGATATGACCTGTAACCACCAGCATACCTTACCACCAGGGGTGCACTTGCAAGAGACAGGTATATAAGCACAGGTCTCAGGCAAGTGCAGCATTCCAGAGCTGTGAAATAAAGGTGCAGGTCCAGAGTGACCTTGACTTCACTACATGCCTCGTGTGAATCTGTACCGAGGGGACAGGACTTTACACCCCCTGATTATTTACTTCTCTGCTCAGGGAAATAAGTCCTTCTTATCCACTCTTTCTAGGCCCCTCATAATTTATACACCTCAATTAAATCTCCCGTCAGTCTCCTCTGTTACAAAGAAAACAAACCCAGCCTATCCAATCTTTTCACATAGCTAAAATTCTCCAGTCCTAACAACATCCGCGTAAATCTCCTCTGTACCCTCTCTAGTGTTTCCTGTAATGTGGTGACCAGAACTGTATGCTGTACTCCAGCTGTGGGCTAAGTAGTGTTCCGCTGGAGTGGAACTAAACTGCAGAACCAGTGAGAACCTGTTCAACCTTCATCGCCTCCAGGCTAGATCGAAGACCATCCCATTCTCCGTCATCGAACTACAATATGCAGATGGCGCTTGCGTCTGCGCACATTCAGAGGCTGAACTCCAAGCCATCGTCAACATCTTCACCGAGGCATACGAAAGCATGGGCTTTACACTAAACATCCGTAAGACAAAGGTCCTCCATCAGTTGATCCCGGCACACCGCACTGCCCCTGGTCATCAAAATCCACGGCACGGCCTTGGACAACATGGACCACTTTCCATACATCGAGAGCCTACTATCAGCAAGGGCAGACATTGATGATGAGGTCCAACACCTCCTCCAATGCACCAGCGCAGCCTTCGGTCGTCTGAGGAAGAGAGCATCAGAAGACCAGGCCCTCAAATCTGGCACCAACCTTATGGTCTACAGGGCTGTAGTGATACCCGCCCTCCTGTATGGCTCAGAGACGTGGACCATATACAGTTGACACTTCAAATCGCTGGAGAAATACCACCAACGATGTCTCCGCAAGATCCTGCAAATTCCCTGGGAGGATAGACGCACCAACATCAGTGTTCTCGATCAGGCCAATATCCCCAGCACCAAAGCACTGACCACACTCGACCAGCTCCGTTGGATGGGCCACATTGTCCGCATGCCCGACACAAGACTCCCAAAACAAGCGCTCTGCTTGGAACTCCTACATGGCAAGCGATCCCCAGGTGGGCAGAGGAAATGTTTCAAGGACATCCCCAAAGCCTCCTTGATAAAGTATAACATCCCCACTGACACCTGTTTATTTATAAGAGACAGGGAGTCCCTTCGGCTGGGGATAGGAGCGGGCCAGTGCAGATTCTCTAACTGCAGATCAGGGTTTTTCCTATGGTGTTTCTAGAGTCTGTGCGGCGGTTTAAAAAATTTTGTTCGTGGGGAAAGTTGGCCTTATGCCCAGAAATGGCGCCCAACCTTCTTCTAGAGGTACACCAGTGCCAGAATGTATGGCATCAAACATTCTGCCGCTGGTAGTAGACGCTGGTGCCCTCACACTGGGGAATCTTTCAACTGAGCTTCAGCGTCAAAAAACTCACTGGGTGCCGAAAAAACAGCACCCAGTTTGCTGGGCAAACCTGGGGTCTATATCTGTTATTATACTGTAATATGCGTGACCATGTTCTAGTACATCTTCTATTTTGCAAGATTATGGGGAAGTATGACTGAAATTATATTTGGCACAATTTGTCATGATAGTGTAATGCACTTTATATTTTAAGGATGGTTGTATAATTTAGCTGATAACAATTATCACTTGATGCAGTACACCTGGCATTAATCTTGGTACTTAAACAACTTGATGCTATTAATTTTATTTCCAGGACTTCCTTGGTCAGATTTTCATCACTCTGGGAGAAATTATTGGATCTGCAGCCAGTCGTGTTGAGAAATCACTAACGTGAGTAGTGATATGGAGTGTGGAAATTTAGTTCGCTTTTCAAATGTTGAATTGGCTTCACTATTTCCGGGAGGTGTGGACGTTATTACAGATTGCATTTGTATAATAAACAGTACCTTATGACATCGTACCTGGGAAAGATAGTTGTAAGTATTGCCTGGGAATACTGGTTATAATGCAGCGCTTGAGAATACTGGTTGTAATACATTACTTGGGAAAGCCAATTCTAATGGAATGCCTGGGAATACTGGTAGTAATATAGCTCCCGGAAAAACCAACTGTGACGCTCTGCCTGGGAATACTGGTTATAATGTAATGCCTGGGAATACTGGTTGTAACGCATTACCTGGGAAATATTGCAGTGCCTGGGAAAACTGGTTATAATGCAGTACATGTAGTGGTTAATATCAAGGCCACATTGTCTGGGATGGCAGTTATGTAGAATTACATAGAAAGTGCAACAAACAGGCTATTTGGTCCAACCAAACCATGTTATTGTTTATCCCCCACAAGAGCAGCAGTCCCAATCTCATGTGTCTGCCCTGCTCTCATAGTCCTTTAATATTACAAAAGGTTTAGAAATGCTGGAAATACTCAGCAGGTCAAGCAGCATCTGTGGCGAGAGAGTTAACGTTTCAGGTCAATGACTATTGGTCAGAATTGGGAGATGTTAGAGATAAAACAGATTTTAAGCAAGTAGAGAAGCAGGGAAAGGGGGAGGGGAGGAAAGAACAAAAGGGAAGGCCTGTGATAGGGTGGACGGCAGAGGCAATTAAATGACTAAAGGGATGATGGTGCAAGGCAAAAGGAGATGGTAATGGGACAAGTAAAGAAACAAAAGATGGGTCTAGCGGAGCTGGAAATGCCAACAGCTGAATCATTACCAGCACCTACGGTCTGGAAAAATGGGAGCAGTGGTTATGATCCGAAATTGTTGAACTCAATGTTCAATTCTGTAAAAAATCGAAAGTTGAGGTGCTGTTTCTTGAGCTACTGTTTAGCTTCTTTAGAACAGTGTAGGTGGCCGAGGACAAAGAGGTCAGAGTGGGAGTGGAACGGACAATTAAAATCCAACCTACCTCCCTCTGAACTTGCAGCATTTTGCTCTCTCAGGTCCAACCCAGACATTGTCATTAAACCTGCTGATAAGGGCGGCGCTGTTGACCTCTACCTTGTGGAGGCTGAATGCCAACTCTCTGACACCTCCTCCTACCCCTCCCTGGATCATGACCCTACCACCGAACATCAAGCTGCCTTCTTGTATCCCTTTACTCGCTTTTTTTTTCCAACCACTCATCAAACCTATTCGTAAATGTTGACAGTTTCTGCTTCAGTCACTAATTCTGATGGTGCATTCAGCATCACAAACCTTTGTACAATTGGCAAAAGAACCAGGGGAGGTGGGGGGAATTTTTTTTTAAGCAGCGAGGTATTATGATCTGGAATGCACTGCTGGAAAGGGCGGTGGAAGCAGATTCAGTAGTAACTTTCAAAAGGGAGTGAATATATATTGGAAAAGGAAAGATTTGCAGGGCTAAGGGGAAAGAGCAGGGGAGTGGGACTAATTGGATAGCCCTTTTAAAGAGCCGGCACAGGCACGATGGGCCAAATGGCTTCCTTCTGTGCTGTATGATTCTATATATGTGGACCTTGTGTATTCATCTTTTCCATCAAATCCCACTTAAGATAGGCCCATGAAGATCAGCAGAAAAACAAAAATAGAAGGACAAGCAGACAGAAACTCTTTTGTGATACAGGTACTTCAGAAGATCATTTGCTGATTTTTCTCGAAAATGGGACGTGCATCATACTTCTGAGTCGACTGCTGTAATTAGGAGCCTGTGATTAGTCTTCATTGTGAAGTAATTTAAATCTGCAGAAGCACTTTTCCTACCACATATGGTATTTATTAATTGAAAGGAATTTTTGAAAATGAACAGTCAGCTGAAAAGTATCAGTGACCTTTTTGCCTTTTGGGAAATTTAAGAATGAGAGCTTCAGCTCACAAATTATTGTCGATTGAAAGACTGGCTGATTGGGATAAGATTATTTCGGAAACACAAAAAAATATCAACGTTCCTTTGTTTAGAATTCAGTCACAAAAGAGTCCAGGCTCAGGGAATCGCAGCAATTTGAAATGCAGTTGAGCAGTCTATTCCCTGCAAAGCTGCTTGAGACAAGCTGGCCTGGCACCAGCCTCCTGTGAGCCAAGAAACCAATTAAATTATAGTCAACCATCCCTTGTTGATAAAGGGGTATGCTCTCTGCTCATTGTCCTTGGAACCGCAATATCCCTATTTTTCAGGTTTATTAACACAGACCTCCTTCCATGTGAAATCGCACATGTTTTCAGTTGGGAGTAATGTTTCACCACTTTGCCATTGATGTTGCTGCTTAAAACATGGTCAGTCCCAAAATACCTCCAATAATGCCGGTTTCATACTTCAGATATGGCTTAACAGCTGCCTAACTAATAGATGCAACATCTAGTGATGTTAAGCAAGCATTTAAAAGGCTACTTTATCTCAGCTGTCCAGAGGATATGCAGATTTGTACTCGACTGGGGGTCCAGGTATCGGGCGGTCGAGGGGGTCGTTCAGCCTGACTGCCTGCCTCTCTTCCGCGGGTACATCCGGGCCAGGGTGTCCCTGGAGATGGAGCAAGCGGTGTCCACCGGTACGCTTGCGGCCTTCCGCGAGAGGTGGGCGCCGGAGGGACTGGAGTGCATCATCACCCCCGGCAACCAAATTTTAATTTGATTTTATGTTTTAAAGTTTAATTTGTTTTAATTGCCGGGGTTTTTAGTGTCCCCCTCCTCTTTTATAGGGGGCACTGGTAAAATATGAAATTTTAATGCCCTAAAAAAAAAACACAAAAAAAAACCTACAAAAATACAAAAAAAAACAAAAAACAATAAAAAAGGGCCTTGCAAAATATTTGGAGTGTCCCCCAGATCGGGGGGCACTTGACCTCATGTTTATTTGTTTACTCTAAAAGAGTTGTACTCGACTGGGGGTCCAGGTATCGGGCGGTCGAGGGGGTTGTCCAGCCCGACTGCCTGCCTCTCTTGCGCGGTTACGTTTGAGCCAGGATGTCCTTGGAGATGGAGCACGCGGTGTCCACTGGTATGCTCGCGACCTTCCACGAGAGGTGGGCGCTGGAGGGGCTGGAGTGCATCATCACCCCTGGCAACCAAATTTTAATTTGGTCATTTAAGTTTAAAGTTTAATTTGTTTAATTTGCCGGTTTTAGTGCCCCTCCCTTTTAGCCAGGGGGCACTTGTGTAATTTGTGTTTCAGTGCCCTCGAAAAAAAAACAAAAGAAAAAACAAGAGGGCACTTAAAAAGATTTTAGAGTGTGCCCCCTTTAATTAGGGGGCACTTGATTACTGATCGCAACTAAAATAGTTAAAGGGCTACTTTATCTCAGCTGTCCAGAGGATCTGCACATTTGTACTCAACTGGGGATCCAGGCATCAGGCGGTCGGGGGGGTTGTTCAGCCCGACCGCCTGCCTCTCTTCCACGGTTACGTTTGAGCCAGGGTGTCCCTGGAGATGGAGCACGCGGTGTCCATCAGTACGCTCGAGGCCTTCTGTGAGAGGTAGGCACCGGAGGGACTGGAGTGCATCATTTCAACAGGGAACAGAATTTTAATTTGATTTGATTCGACAAAGTTTTCCTTGATGTTCAATTGTTAATTTGTAGTTTTTGGTGCCCTCGAAAAAAAAAGAAGGGGGCACTTGATTGAAAGTTACTTTTAAAATAATTGTGCTCGACTGGGCAATTGAAGCCCTGGAGATGGAGCACGCGGTGTCCACCGGTACGCTCGCAAACTTCCACGAGAGGTAGGTGATACGTCCTTACTATACAGTATAAATGCACACGAGGCCCATGCTTGAGAGAAGGTCAGTCTGTGACTTGACCTTTATTCCATAGTGATAGAAGTGGGTGGAGCTTGCCCTTTTATATCTGAAGGTCCAGGTTAGGAGTGTCTCCCACAAGTTCACCACCTAGTGGTCATTGTTCTCACAGTATACAACTTAGGTCAGATTATACATGGGTTACAATGCTGGTTGAATACATGACATCACCTCCCCCCCCAAAGTCTTATTGCGATCACAGGTTGAGTCTCTCTGGTGGTTTACGCTCTCTTATCGAGCGCCTGAGTTGGGGCTCCGGTTGTTGGGCGCTGGCTTGAGTGTCTGCTGTTTGCGGTGCCTCAGGCCTGTCTGGACTGCCCACAATGACTGGGCTCTCCTCCCTTTGGTTCCTGTGTTCGGTCACCTGTGGAGAGTGAACTCTATATCATGTTCTTCCTCTGCTTCTTCTATGGGGTTGCTGAACCTCCTTTTTGTTTGATCCACATGTTTGCGGCAGATTTGTCCAGTGATAAGTTTAACTACCAGAATCCTATTTCCCTCTTTGGCAACCACAGTGCCTGCGAGCCATTTGGGCCCTGCAGCGTAGTTGAGGACAAAAACAAGGTCATTTACATCAATACATCGCGCCCTCGCATTCTTGTCATGGTAGTCATATTGTGACTGGCGCCTGCTCTCGACAATTTCTTTCATGGTGGGGTGTATAAGGGATAACCGGATTTTGAGTGTCCTTTTCATTAGCAGCTCTGCAGGTGGAACCCCTGTGAGCGAGTGTGGTCGGGATCTGTAGGCCAACAGGAGGCGTGATAAGCGGCGTTGTAGGGAACTCCCTTGGATTCTGAGCATCCCCTGTTGATTATCTGCACTGCTCGTTCTGCCTGGCCGTTGGAGGCCGGCTTGAACGGTGCCGTTCTGACATGGTTAATTCCATTGCCCGCCATGAAGTCCTGGAATTCAGTGCTTGTGATACACGGGCCATTGTCGCTGACCAAGATGTCCGGTAGACCGTTGGTGGCGAACATTGCCCGTAGACTTTCTACCGTGACAGAGGATGTGCTTGAATTTAAAATGTCACACTCGATCCTTTTGGAGTAGGCGTCTACTACAACCAAAAACATTTTTCCTATGAAAGGACCTGCGAAGTCCACATGGCTGCGTGACCAAGGCTTGGTGGGCCATGGGTAGGGGCTAAGGGGGCCTCCCTGGGCGCATTGCCCAGCTGGGCACACGTGTTGCACCTGCGAACACAAAGTTCCAGATCTGCGTCTATCCCTGGCCACCAAACGTGTGACCTGGCAATTGCCTTCATCGTGACAATGCCCGGGTGCTCATTGTGGAGTTCTCTGATGAACACCTCTCTGCCCATCTGGGGCATGACTACGCGGTTTCCCCACAGTAGGCAATCGGCCTGAATCGAGAGTTCGTCCCTGCGCCTGTGAAATGGTTTAAATTCCTCAGGGCATGCCCTGTACGTGGCTGCCCAGTCCCCATTCAGGACACATTTCTTCACTAGAGACAATAGCAGGTCTCTATTTGTCCAGACTTTAATCTGACGGGCTGTCATGGGTGAGCCTTCACTTCCAAAAGCTTCAACAGCCATGACCATCTCATCAGCATGCTCGGTAGCCCCCTCAGTGATGGCTAGTGGGAGCCTGCTGAGTGCATCGGCGCAGTTTTCGGTACTCGGTCTGTGCCAAATTGTGTAGTCATAGGTGGCTAACGTGAGTGCCCACCTCTGTATGTGGGCCGATGCGTTTGCATTTATGGCCTTGTTGTCGGCCAAAAGGGACGTTAGGGGTTTGTGAACTGTCTCCAGCTCAAATTTCCTGCCAAACAGGTACTGGTGCATTTTCTTTACCGCATATACACATGCGAGCGCCTCCTTTTCTACCATCCCATAGCCCCTTTCTGCTTGGGACAGACTTCTTGAGGCATAAGCTACCGGCTGTAACTGATCCTTGGCATTGACATGCTGCAACACACACCCGACACCATAGGACGACGCATCGCACGTTAACACAAGTTTCTTACATGGGTCATGTAGCGTTAACAGATTGTTGGAACATAACAAATCGCGTGCTCTTTTAAAAGCCCTTTCCTGGCTGTCCCCCCAGACCCATTCGTGACCTTTGCATAGGAGCACGTGTAGCGGCTCTAGCAGCGTGCTCAATTTGGGAAGAAAGTTACCAAAATAATTTAGGAGCCCCAGGAATGAACGCAGCTCCGTCGTGTTACGGGGTCTGGGTGCTCTCTGGATGGCTTCCATCTTGGACGCAGTAGGGCTGATCCCGTCTGCTGCTACCCTCATCCCCAGGAATTCTACCTCTGGAGCTAGGAAGATGCACTTCGCCTTTTTCAGTCTCAGCCCTACCCGGTCCAGTCTGTGTAGCACCTCCTCCAGGTTGTGGAGGTGTTCTTCAGTATCGTAACCCGTGATGAGCATGTCGTCCTGAAAACCCACCGTCCCTGGAATCGACTTGAGGAGGCTTTCCATATTTTGTTGGAAGATCGCGGCGGCCGAGCGAATCCCGAATGGACATCTGTTGTACTCAAACAACCCCTTGTGTGTCGTGATGGTGGTCAGCTTCTTCGACTCACTTGCCAGCTCCTGGGTCATGTAAGCTGAGGTCAGGTCCAATTTTGAAAAAAGTTTGCCACCGGATAGCGTCGCAAAGAGGTCCTCTGTTTTCGGTAGCGGGTACTGGTCTTGGAGTGACACCCGATTGATGGTGGCCTTGTAATCGCCACATATCCTGACCGACCCATCCGCCTTGAGTACCAGCACAATTGGGCTCGCCCAGTCACTGAATTCGACTGGCGAGATGATGCCTTCCCTCAGCAGGCAGTCCAATTTGCCTTCTATCTTTTCCCGCATCACGTACGGCACTGCTCTGGCCTTGTGGTGTACTGGCCTGGCGTCCGGGTTTATGTGAATCACTACCTTGGCCCCCGTGAAAGTGCCAATGCCAGGTTGAAATAATGAGTCAAATTTGTCCAGGATCTGTGAGCATGATACTCGCTCCACAGAGGAAATTGCATTGACATCGCCCCATTTCCAGTTCATGACAGCAAGCCAACTCCTCCCCAGTAGTGCGGGACCGTCCCCAGGGACAATCCAGAGTGGCAACCTGTTCTCCGAATCTTTGTGGGTCACGACTACCATGGCGCTGCCTAACACCGGAATGATCTGCTTTGTGTAAGTCCGTAGCTGTGCGTCAATCGCCGATAATTTTGGCCTCCTGGCCTTGGACGCCCACAACTTTACGAACTGTTTGATACCCATCAGGGACTGGCTGGCCCCCGTGTCTAGCTCCATTGATACTAGGATGCCATTGAGGAGCACTTTCATCATTATCGGTGGCGTCCTGGTATATGAACTGTATACGTGCTCCACATGAACTCGCTGAACTTCAGCTTCCAGCGATTTCCCCCAGCGTTCATTTCTGCAATTTCTGCAGGTATTTTGCTCATCTCTGCAAACTCCGGCTGAGTGTGTACCTCCACGCCTCCAACATGAGCTGCTGTTTGAAACAAAAGGTCCCTTGCCAGTCGATCATCGCTGACTGCCCCTGTTATTGTCCTTGAGTGCGCCATTAACAGGTGTTGATGGCCCCATTACTGGCCGCATTGTCCCTTGCAATGGCGTGAATCGCCGTTCAGCTTGCCATTGTCTCTGTCAAACTCCCCCTCTGGGTTCAACTACATGTTGGGGCATGCCCGATTGCCCTTGTCTGCCTGGAGAACTGTGTGCTGCTTTAACAATGTTGAATCTCTGTCCCAAACATTCCTTAACACAGTACCTTTCGTCTGTTCTGCTCGTGGCCATGCTCGCTTGGTTTAAATCCCAGTTTCTCGTCGCCATTGATATGTCCTTACTATACAGTATAAATGCACACGGGGCCCATGCTTGAGAGAAGGTCAGTCTGTGACTTGTCCTTTATTCCATAGCACTCAAGTGATGGAAATGGGTGGAGCTTCCCCTTTTATACCTGAAGGTCCAGGTTAGGAGTGTCTCCCACAAGTTCACTACCTAGTGGTCATTGTTCTCACAGTGTACAACCTAGGTCAGATTATACATGGGTTACATTGCTGGTTGAATACATGACAGTAGGGACTGGAGTACATCATCACCCCAGCAACCAAATTTTAATTTGATTTAAATTTCCATAAAAGTTTATTTTGCAATTTGTGGGTTCTAGTGCCCTTGCCAAAAGGGGGCACTTGATTTTACGTTTCTACTAAAATAGTTGTGCTCGACTGTCCCGCTAGGGTATCCCTGGAGATGGAGCACGTGGTGTCCACCGGTACGCTCGCGGCCTTCCGCGAGAGGTGGGCGCCGGAGGGATCGGAATGCATCATTTCAACAGGGAACAACATTTTAATTTAATTTGATTTGTTAAGGTTCCCTTAATGTTTATTCGTCAATTTGTGGGGGATTTTGTGCCCTTACAAAAGGGGGCACTTGAATTAACGTTCTACCAAAATAGTTGCCCTCGACTGTGCAGCTGAAGCCCTGGAGAAGGGGGAGCCTTGTTGTGGTCCATCAATTGTTGATCTCGCCAAGGTCTAGTACCAACGTACATGTGGGCAGGCTTCTGACCAGGTAAATGCCGTCACCCTAACTGCAGATAAAATGAATTTCTGCCATTTGCACTGTTCTCCCACTGTGAAACTGTGGCAGATATCCTGGGGGAAGATAACACTAATGTATAAAGAGAGGATGAGAAACAAGAATAGTTTGTGAGGCCATCTATGGCAAGTTCCTTGTACTGTAAGCTCCTGTTGCCACAAGACCTTGGGCAAATATAGTTGAAATTTATATCCAAATTGCTACAAATAGTGCAGATCTGCAGACATAGGGAAAGTTCAACCTGATTCCTCTTGCAAATCTATGTTTGATAGGAAAGGACAAACTGTCCAAGAAACAACAACAACTTTTCTTTAACATGAAGAAGAGATATAGGCATGAGGAAAAGCAAATGTTCAATCAGGAAGGGAGAGGTTAGGAGAAGTAACTTAATGCCCGGTCAAGGAGCTGGTTGAGGGAAGGGTTTTAAGGGAGGAGAGGGAAGTGGAGAGGCAGAGAGATTAATGGAGAGAATTCCAGAGAGTAGGATCCAGGTTGCTGATGGTTCTGCCACCAATGGTAGGCCGAAGGGTTGGTGGGGAGTGGGGTGTGTGGCATAAAAGGCTGCAGTCAGGGAAACAGAGTGTTCACGGGGAGGGGATATAGGGCTAGAGGAGGTCACAGATATAGGATGGGGCGTGTCTGTGAATGGATTGTCTGTGCCGGCCACTGTTGCATGTATCACTGGTAACCTCAGGCCAATCAGGCCAGAAACACAATCTGCACATCCCACTTGGTTGCTCACATGCAGCTCATCATCATCATCATAGGCGGTCCCTCGAACGAGGATGACTTGCTTCCACATGAGTTCACAGATGTTTCAATGAAGGACCCGATGTTCTAGTCCTAAACTCCAATTGAGGGGGTGGACGAATGCAGCTAAGGGAGCTGTGAGTGACAAAAGCAGTGAGGGAAAGCTTTGAATCTTTAGGAGCGAGACTGCTGACCACCCTACAACAGGGATTGCAGCAGCTCACATGTTTGCTTCATTCATTTGCTCCATTAGGCCCGAGTCCTTTGCTGGGACATGCTGCCCTACAGTGTGAGGTAAGACACTGCACGGGATTTGCTGGTTGACTCTCACATTGGTAACAGTCCTGTGTGAACAAGCCCTGAATAAGTGTCCATGGAACGCAACTTTGACCCTCTGGATACAGGAACTCGGCAAGCTGCGGGGGACTGACGGTGACGTGTCAGGATTGATACAACAGGAGATGATTCACAGCCTGAATCCTTGGTACATTCCCAGGGACCACAATATGTAGAGGTAGTTTAGGCTTGAGAAGGAACATTATAACCACAAGAGCATGCCAGCACACAATAAATTCACTACACTGATTCATCTGGTGGCACCCTTCTCCATGATGTTACATTAAATCTTTGCACATAAATGCGTATTTTCAGGCACGGCATACTGTTAAATGGACAGAGATGATTTGGAAACACAGACAATAAAGTTAACAAATTGTTGGCACGAATTATTGTTACTTATGCTTGCTTTATAAGGACGAAGGGATAGCAAAATATGCTTACTGGTTAGATGCGGGGCAAATGCAGACAAGCACAGAGGATGCAGATAGCAGCCGTACAAAACCAATGTCCCAGTGTGGCAACTCAGGAAAGACGTCATCAACCAACTGCCCCAAGTGGTTTTTGCTCCTTCTTTAAGGGGCAGATGTTCTTATCCATCCTCGTCCTTGGGCCTGCTGATCATTGAAGAACTGTATACTTAAACCTTAATGGACCATAACTATTTTGGCTATCATTTCTAGGTCAAACAGAAAGCAACCCAGAATAAGTCCCATGAATAACACTCTGGATTTTTGGAAATCGAACCATGTGAAACAAACCTAGAGCTCTATTCTGTTGCCCACTCTTGTCCATGGGGAAAGTAACATATCTGTTTTCTTTGACAAACAATGTCTTAATGCAATGATGCATCACAGACTGATTGATGTTATTGATTAACTGGTCATCTCTAAAGAGCCTGAGGCAAAAAAAAATTAAGCCAGCTGTTACCTTCAATGCCCTTGAGAAGGTGGTGGTGAACCGCCTTCTCGAACCACTGTAGTCCATGTCATTGCAAGAATCCTCCTCAATCGTCTTCTTCCTGTGGCTGAAGAGCTCTTCCCAGAGTTGCAATACAGATTCCGTCCACTAAGGGGTACAACGGACATGATCTTCACCATGCAACAACCACAAGAGAAATGCAGGGAACAGCACCAACCCTTGTTCATGGCCTTCTTCGACCTCATAAAGGCATTTGACACTGTCAACCATGAGGGATTATGGTGCATCCTCCGTTTCAGCTGCCCTCAAAAGTTTGTCACCACCATGACATGCAAGCTGTGAACCTGACCAATGGATCCACCACAGACCCAATCCACATCCGGACTGAGGTCAAGCAGGGCTGCGTCATTGCGCCAACCCTCTTTTTGATCCTGCTTGCTGCAATGCTCCATCTCACCCTTAGCAAGCTCCCCGCTGATGAAGGTACACCTACAGTGATGTTAGGTAGGAGTTTCAGGATTTTCACCCAGCGACAATGAAGAAACAGCGATATATTTCCAAGTCAGGATGGTGTGTAACTTGGAGGGGAACTTGGAGGTGATGATGTTCCCATGCACCTGATGCCCTTGTCCTTCTAGACGGTAGAGGTCGCGTGGTTTTGGAGGTGCTGTCGAAGAAGCCTTGGCGAGTTGCTGCAGTGCATCGTGTAGATTATACACACTGCAGCCACGGTGCACCAGCAGTGGAAGGAGTGAAGGTTTAAGGTGTGGATGGGGTGCCAATCAAGCGGGCTGCTTTGTCCTGGATGGTGTTGATATTCTTGTGCTGTTGGAGCTGCACTCATCCAGGCAAGTGGAGAGTATTCCATCACACTCCTGACTTGTGCCTTGTACATGGTGGCAAGACTTTGGGGAGTCAGGAGGTGAGACACTCACTGCAGAATACCCAGCCTCTGACCTGCTCTTGTTGCCACAGTATTTATGTGGTTAAGTTTCAATGCTGACCCCCATGCTGTTGATGGTGGGGGATTTGGTGATGGTAATGCCATTGAATGTCAAGGTGCGGTGACTAGACTCTCTCTCTACTGTTGGAGATAGTCATTGCCTGGCACTTCTGTGGCGCGAATGTTACTTGCCACTTATCAGCCCAAGCCTGAATGTCATCCAGGTCTTGCTGCAGGCAGGCACGGACTGCTTCATTATCTGAGGAGTTGCGAATGGAACTGAACACTGTACAATCATCAGCGAACATCCCCACTTCTGACCTTATGATGGAGGGAAGTCATTGATGAAGCAGCTGAAGATGATTGAGCCTAGAACACTGCCCTGAGGAACGCCTGCAGTAGAAGATGGTTGGGCCTTGAACACTGCCCTGAGGAACTCCTACAGTGATGTCCTGGGACTGTGATGATTGACCTCCAGCAATGACAACCATCATCCTTTGTGCTGGGTATGACTCCAGCCAGTGAAAAATTTTGCCCCTGATTCCCATTGACTTCAATTTTACTCGTGCTCCTTGATGTCACACTCGGTCAAATGCTGCCTTGAGTCAAGGGCAGTCACTCACCTCACCTCTGGAATTCAGCTCTTTTGTCCATGATAGAACTAAGGCTGTAATGAGATTGGAGCCGAGTGGTCCCAAACTGAGCATTGGTGAGCAGGTGAGTGGTGAGATTGAAAGGCTGCATTAGAGGGAGCAGCGTGCAGCGGCCCAGCGCGGTCCCGGCCTGCAAGACCATCAGCAGGCCAGAGCTATTAGAGAGAGCAGCGGGTAGCAGCATACCACTGCAGGAGGGCGATGGCTGCGAAGTCAGGTCGCTGATTGCAGTGCGGGCAGGCACAGCAAGAGGGGCGAAGGAGCTGCAAGAATTTGTAGAAGGAAGTGACCGGGACCCAGGAGAGGCTTGAGTCTGTGGCCAAGAAGAGGCGAGGGCCCAGGGGCAGCATGGGCCAGTCCACACTGCTATATGTGTGCATGCTCGGTCCGTGCAGCAGAGCTGGTCTCCAGTCATCTTGAGTAATCCTTGCCACTGGACCAAGACCAAGCTCTTTCAACACCGTGTGGTGGCTGGTGTGGAACAGCCACTACACGTTAAAAAATCCAAGCACAGGCAGCTTCCACCATCCAAGATGTAGTTTGGGATCTGGAATATTAGGTCCTTCATTGAAGCACCCGTGAACTCATTCCTTTTTAGCATGGAAGCAAGTCATCCTCGCTTCGAGGGACTGCCTATGATGATGATGATGGTGAGTAAGTGCTGCTTGATAGCACTATCGATGACACCTTCCACCACTTTGCTGATTGAGAGAAGTCTGATGAGGTGGTAATTGGCCGGATTGGATTTGTCCTGTTTTTTGTGGACAGGACATACCTGGTCAGTTTTCTACATTGTCGGGTAGATGCTAGTGCTGTAGCTGTACTGGAACAGCTTGGCTAGAGGCGCGGCTAGTTCTGGAGCACAAGACTTCAGCACGACAGCTGGGATGCAGTATCCAGTGCACTCAGCCGCTTCTTGCTATCACGTGGAGTGAATTGAATTGGCTGAAGACTGGCTTCTGTGATGGTGGGGACCTCAGGAGGAGGCCGATATGGATCACCCACTCGGCACTTCTGGCTGAAGATGTTTGCAAATGCTTCAGCCTTGTCTTTTGCACTCACGTGCTGGGCTCCGCCATTATTGAGGATGGGAATGTTCTTGGAGCCTCCTCCTCCCATTAGTTGTTTAATTGTCCACCACCATTCACGACTGGATGTGGCAGGACTGCAGAGCTTTGATCTGATCCGTTGGTTGTGGAATTGCTTAACTCTGGCTATAGCATGCTGCTTCCGCTGCTTAGCATGCATGTAGTCCTGTGTTGCAGCTTCACAAGGTTGGTACCTCATTTTTAGGTACGCTTGGCGCTGCTCCTGGCATGCTCTTTTGAACTCCTCATTGAACCGTGGTTGGTTCACTGACATGATAGTAATGGTAGAGTGAGGGATATGCCAGGCCATGAGGTTACAGATTCTGGTGGAATATAAGTCTGTTGCTGATGGGTCCACAGCACCTCATGGATGCCCAGTTTTGAGCTGCTAGATCTGTTCTGAATCTATCCCATTTAGCATAGTAGTATAGTAGTAGTGCCACACAACACAATGATGACTGTCCTCAGTGTGCAGATGGGATTTTGTCTCCACAAGGTCACTGCTACCAATACCGTCATGGACAGATGCATCTGCGACAGGTAGATTGATGAGAACGAGGTCAAGAAGGTTTTTTCCTCGTGTTGGTTCTCTTGTCATCTCCTGCAGGCCCAGTCTAGCAGATATGTCCTTCAGGACTCGGCCAGCTCTGTCAGTAGTGGTGCTACCGAGCCACTCTTGGTGATGGATATTGAAGTCCCCCACCCAGAGTCTTGTAATTGTTAAAAAAGTCACAATTCAACTTGTTGTCAATTTGTTTAAGCAGCTATGGATTTAAGATGCAGCCTGTTTTCTTTATTTAGTATCATTAGCATGTGATCTGTGAACAGCTTAAGGGGAGGAAATTGATGTGAAGGCCAGAATTATATTACTTTTAAGGCTTTTTAAGTGTCATTTCAACTTCAGCGCCCGTTTCAGGAGCTAGGTCTCTGATCGCCTGACCCATGAGAGAAACGGGCATCAAGGGCAAATAGAACAGACTGACACAAGAGGTCTCCGCCCCTTTCTCTTCCATGTAACAGCCTCGAGATTGGCGCAGATGTGCGTAATGCAGTGGAAAAAAGGCCCCACTAACTCCGAGGTCAAGAGCGACTGCTTCAGTGGAGAATTTATTGAATTAAAAATAGCATCCATCAGCATTAATGCACATTAACAAGCCTTTAATTGGCATTATTAAGCAATTGGTGTTAAAATTGTGACAGAATGTTTGGGCTAATAAGTTCTTCACCATGTTTGGTGCTGTGCTTTTGAATCTTCCGTAACTCTTGGTAATTATTGTACAATTTTAAACAGTTTAGTCACGTTAAATGTACACTCGCACTGACACAGAAATGTTTAAGAGATTACATCATAAATTGAAAGAATAAAGCTCAAGTGGATTGTTAATGTACTGTCAGCTCAGAGATGTGTTGCTGCCATGGAACATACTGTGTTCTTCTTTCTGACAGATACAGCTGGAGTCTTGGGCAGTTTCATTCTGTTTTCGGCAATTTATGTGGTCGTGGCAGATGTTAGGGCCAGTAGTACTGGACAGTGGGATCATGTTATCAAACGTTGGGATCAAACGTTGAAGTGCTATTATCATAGATATACAAATTTCTGAGATTTATTTTGAGCATTCCTGTAGAATTTGGCAAATTGTGAGTTTGATTTTCTGTTTCGATACATGTGACATTTTTTTAATTTTTGGATTTCAATCCAGGTGCTAAATCGGGGCAGTCATGCTTGTCAGCCTTGTGTATACAAACAGTCTCTGCATGTATAGATACACACATACACACTTTTCCCACCCCACACACACAGGTGCAGACATTCATCTTTTTACTTTCCCAAGGTTAACTGTGAACAACAAGCTGTTCAATTGCTGTGGTTTATAAATCAGGAGAGATTGTGTAGCAAGAAACTAAAGTGAATCAAGTAACACCGAGGTAGTTTCAGGAGCACTGCAAAACAGCAGGAGAGAAAGGAGTGCAAATGACGGGAAGAAATTGAACAGGGGAAGTAACCTCAGATAAAATTCAAAGAAAGGGCACAGGAGAGACTGAAATCACGTTCACACCAACAGGTGTTTTTTTGTTCACGTTTGAGGTGCAGGACCTCTGTGCATCCTTTTGGCACGGACTTCCTTCTGTGCCGCAGCCATTCTATGATTCTTTTATATCTGATGGCATCTCCACTGGCATGTTGGGCTCAATTGCTTGGTCCTGGACCAGGGTTTGGTTCACTAGACCGCCGAAGCTGTAAATCGGAGAAGGCAAATTAAATTCCGCATTCTAACTTGCACCGCCTCGCTACCTCTCTTTCCTCCTTCAAAATGTTGGCTCTTTGACCAAGCTTTTGGTCATCTATCCTAATGTCTCCTTATGTGGCTCGGTGTCAAATTTTGTTTGATAATCGCACCTGTGAAGCGCCTTGGGACAAATTACTACGTTAAAGGCGATATATAAATACAAGTTGTTGCTATAAATATTCTTTTTAACAAAGAAAATGGAGGCCAACTTAAGAAAGGTGGAGTCCTGTCATGTTTAACAGATTAGCAAAGCTGATGTAGAGACTTTTTCTGGTGCTATCACAGTCTAATCATTCAAATTCAAACATGGGAGACCGGCTCCCCATTTATTTCACTGCATAGGCCTTAATCTGATGCTGATTCATAGTCCCATTTGATTCTGGGCCTATGCTGCCGTTGGAGCCATGTAATCCCACTCTTTATATTCAGATATTAGCTGACAGTAGAGCTCCAGTTCCTCTATCCCAAGGTGTTTTTTTTACATTGCAGATGTCTACACAGGTTGGCTTGCTTTAATGTAAAAAAAAATGCCTCGATGGAAAATGTGTGAACATTCAAAAATGGACAGAGAGAGACCAACTGGTTCATCAGGCTTGCCAGTAGCTGCAGGAAATAAAAGCAAAAATATAGGGGTCGAAATTCGGTACCGCTGTTTTTCAGGCGGTGTCACTGCCTGAGTGCTGATTTTACCGCCAGGAGTTAGGTGCCGCCTCAAACTGCCAAATTCAGTTTGTACCCCCAAAGATAAGAGAGCAGCATTAAAAAGTGGCGTTGCACACTCATCCTCGGGTGCCAACGGGGAAGCTCAGGAGACCGACTGAATTTCGCATTGGGACGCATGTTGGTTGAAGAAACGGGATGAAATAAAAAACAAGAACTTCTCTGACCCACACACACACTTCCCCACTGTTACAACTAATGAAAACATGCAGAAATAAATAAAGTGAAAAACTGACCTTGCTCTCTGGGCGATTCCGCCCGAGGTCCATGATGTACTCATTGTTGTGTATCTGTAAAGCATGCACTCCACCAGGGAGTGCATCCCCTAAAGACCCAAAGGATCCCAGCATCCCTTGGGAGCACTGTATATAAGCCGGCCCCTAAGGCCTGTTCCTCACTCTGGAGTGTCTTAATAAAGACTGAGGTCACTGTTACTTTAACCTCGCTGTGTGCAGTCTCATCTGTGTTAGGAACACAACAACTGGTGACGAGTATACGAATCCAACGCAAAGATGAAGCAAACTGTGAGCATCCTGGAGAAGTTCTCGGAGGGTGAGGACTGGGAAGCCTATGTCGAATGGCTAGACCAGTACTTTGTAGCCAACGAACTGGACGGAGAAGGAAGCGCTGCAAAAAGGAGAGCGGTCCTCCTCACAGTCTGCGGGGCACCGACCTACAGCCTCATGAAGAATCTTCTGGCTCCGGTGAAACCCACAGATAAGTCATATGAGGAGCTGTGTACACTGGTTTGGGAGCATCTTAACCCGAGGGAGAGCGTGCTGATGGCGAGGTGTCGGTTCTACACGTGCCAGCGATCTGAAGGTCAAGAAGTGGTGAGCTACGTCGCCGAGCTAAGGCGACTTGCAGGACAATGTGAGTTTGATGGCTGCCTGGAGCAAATGCTCAGAGACTTTTTTGTACTGGGCATTGACCACGAGACCATCCTACGAAAACTTTTGACTGTAGAGACACCAACCCTCAGTAAGGCCATTGCGATAGCACAGGCGTTTATGTCCACCAGTGATAACACTAAACAAATCTCTCAGCACACAAGTGCTAGCAATGTTCATAAATTAATTGGAACTGTGTTTGCGATCAGAAATGTACAGGGCAGAAACCACGATAACAAGGGCCTCAGCCCGCATACAAAGGTGGGCACTCGCGCTATCAGCATATTACTGTACCATCCGCCACAGGCCAGGCACCGAGAACTGTGCGGATGCTCTCAGTCGGCTACCATTGCCCACCACGGGGAGTGGAAATGGCACAGCCTGCAAACTTGTTGATGGTGGCGCAGCCCGCAGACTTGTTGATAGTCATGGAAGCGTTTGAAAATGATAAATCACCTGTCACAGCCCCCCAGATTAGGACTTGGACCAGCCAAGATCCTCTGCTGTCCCTAGTAAAAAAACTGTGTACTGCATGGGAGCCAGCATCCCCGTTGAAATGCAAGAGCTAATCAAGCCGTTCCAGCGGTGAAAGAACGAGCTGTCCATTCAGGTAGACTGCCTGTTGTGGGGTAACAGCGTAGTGCTACCCAGAAAGGGCAGGGAGACGTTCATCTCGGATCTCCACAGCACACACCCGGGTATAGTAATGATGAAAGCGATAACCAGATCCTACGTTTGTGGTCCTGGCCCTCCAGACCATAGTCAAGGATCCATGTCGACTATGCGGGCCCGTTTCTCAATTAAATGTTCCTGGTGGTAGTGGATGCTTTTTCAAATTGAATTGAATGTGAAATAATGTCGGGAAGCACCGACACCGCCACCATTGAAAGCCTGAGGGCCATGTTTGCCACCCATGGCCTGCCTGACATACTGGTCAGTGACAACGGGCCATGTTTCACCAGTGCCGAATTTAAAGAATTCATGACCCGCAATGGGATCAAACATGTCACCTCGGCCCCGTTTAAACCAATGGACAGGCAGAGTGGGCAGGACAAACAATCAAACAGAGCCTTAAACGAGTCACAGAAGGCTCATTCCAAACCCACCTGTCCCGAGTACTGCTCAGCTATCGCACAAGACCCCACTCGCTCACAGGGGTGTCCCCAGCTGAGCTACTCATGAAAAGGACACTTAAAACCAGACTCTTGCTGGTTTGCCCCAACCTGCATGATCAGGTAGCGAGCAGATGGCAGCAACAAAATGTAAACGATGGTCGCGCCACTGTGTCACGGGAAATTGATCTGAATGACCCTTGTGTATGTGCTAAACTATGGACCTGGTCCCAAGTGGATCGCGGGCACGGTGATAGCTAAAGAAGGGAATAGGGTGTTTATAGTCAAACTAGGCAATAGACAAATTTGCAGAAAGCACCTGGACCAAACGAGGCTGCGGTTCACAGACTGCCCTGAAAAACCCACAGCAGACACCACCTTTTTCGAGCCCACAACACACACCCAAAGGATCAATGACACCACCCCGGACCAGGAAATTGAACCCATCACGCCCAACAGCCCAGCAAGGCCAGGCTCGCCCCCAGCAGCCCTGCAGGGCTAACAACACGCCAGCCCAGCGAGGGCACAGCCAACACACCAGAACAGACATTTGTACCAAGGCGGTCCACCAGGGAAAGAAAGGCTCCCGACTGCCTCACCTTGTAAATAGTTTTCACTTTGACTTTGGGGGGGAGTGATGTTGTGTATCTGTAAAGCATGCACTCCCATGTTCCGCCACCAGGGAGCGCATCCCCTGAAGTCCCAAGGGATCTCAGCATTCCTTAGGAGCACTGTATATAAGCTGGCCCCTAAGGCCTGTTCCTCACTCTGGAGTGTCTTAATAAAGACTGAGGTCGCTGTTACTTTAACCTCCCTGTGTGCAACGTCATCTGTGTTAGGAACACAACACTCACCACTTATTTCAAGCTGTAAGAATGCCTGCTGGGAAGGCTGCCATGGAGACCCACAAGGGGGCGCTGCACGCTGGATGATATCACCACATGGGTGGCATTTGAGGGCACCACTTGGAACCTCTACCAAAGACCCAACTGAATTTCTCCGGAGGTGTGGACGCCACTTACCGCCGACGGTAGGACTTTGCTGTCCGTTAGCCGCCTCCCGCCGGTGGTAACAGGTGGCGGCAGAAACAGAATTTCGATCCACCAAAAGTTTATAGGTTTAAAGGTTTTGTCAGAGAAAGTCTTAAGATTTAAAACAAAAAACCTCCCCATGACTGAAGCAGCTGAACATTGAATCCATTGGGTAGGAAAGCAGATTATTTCCTTTTTGATCTCTTTTTAATTAATGACATTGACTGTAAAAATCCAATTCAAAAGCTTCCCATTTAAATTAGCAACTGCAGAAAATTTTATTCAGGCTTAGACTCCAAAAGATAATTAATTGTTTAACTGAATGATCAGCGCATTTTCTGTACACAATGTGCGAGCGATTCTGATCACAGGCAAAGAATTTTCATTTTCTAAAATGGAATTTGTTCCATCTTTCCATCTAATAGGGGGACTGCCACAGCAGCTGCGTTACTATGGAAACCGGTTTCGACACTCAGACTGGGCTGACTGGAGCCTGAGGTCGAATTCATGTTACCGTGCGGCATGCCATTGCCTTGTGTCACTGTCATTGTTCTGCATTCCTCACAGGAATGTGGGAGAATCCGGCTCCCATGGTGTTCCTGCCGGATCTGTGTGTGAGCAGAGAGATAAGTCAGCTCCAAGGTGACTGTAAAGTCCTTACACAATAGCACAAATCCACACGAGGCACATTCTATGGACAAGGTCACTCCATGACCTGAACCTTTATTCACAGGACCAAGAAGTGATGACCCTGCGTGGGACCTCCCTTTATATACCTGGATGACCAGATGAGGAGTGTCTCCCACAAGTTCACCCCCTGTGGTCAAGGTGTGCATTTCTTACGTATATACAGTGTTTTTACATAAAGGTTACATGCATGACATCACCTCCCCTCCCCCTTATTGGGATCATAGGTTAAGTCTCTCGAGTGGTCTGCGCTCTCTCGCGGAGCGCCGCAGCTCCACGAGAGGACTCTGGTTGTTGAGCCTTATGATGTGGAATCTATATGGGTAGAGCTGCAGAACACCAAAGGGCAAAAAACGTTAGTGGGAGTTGTGTACAGACCTCCAAACAGTAGTAGTGATGTTGGGGAGGGCATCAAACAGGAAATTAGGAGTGCATGCAATAAAGGTGCAGCAGTTATAATGGGTGACTTTAATATGCACATAGATTGGGTTAACCAAACTGGAAGCAATACGGTGGAGGAGGATTTCCTGGAGTGCATAAGGGATGTTTTTTTAGACCAATATGTCGAGGAACCAACTAGGGGGGAGGCCATCTTAGACTGGGTGTTGTGTAATGAGAGAGGATTAATTAGCAATTGTGCGAGGCCCCTTGGGGAAGAGTGACCATAATATGGTGGGATTCTGCATTAGGATGGAGAATTAAACAGTTAATTCAGAGACCATGGTCCAGAACTTAAAGAAGGTTAACTTTGAAGGTATGAGGCGTGAATTGGCTAGGATAGATTGGCGAATGATACTTGAGGGGTTGACTGTGGATGGGCAATGGCAGACATTTAGAGACCGCATGGATGAACTACAACAATTGTTCATTCCTGTCTGGCGTAAAAATAAAAAAGGGAAGGTGGCTCAACCGTGGCTATCAAGGGAAATCATGGATAGTATTAAAGCCAAGAAAGTGGCATACAAATTGGCTAGAAATAGCAGCGAACCCGGGGACAGGGAGAAATTTAGAACTCAGCAGAGGAGGACAAAGGGTTTGATTAGGGCAGGGAAAATGGAGTACGAGAAGAAGCTTGCAGGGAACATTAAGACGGATTGCAAAAGTTTCTATAGATATGTAAAGAGAAAAAGGTTAGTAAAGACAAACGTAGGTTCCCTGCAGTCAGTATCAGGGGAAGTCATAACGGAGAACAAAGAAATGGCGGACCAATTGAACAAGTACTTTGGTTCGGTATTCACTAAGGAGGACACTAACAACCTTCCGGATATAAGAGGGGTCGGAGGGTCTAGTAAGGAGGAGGAACTGAGGGAAATCCTTATTAGTCGGGAAATTGTGTTGGGGAAATTGATGGGATTGAAGGCCAATAAATCCCCAGGGCCTGATGGACTGCATCCCAGAGTACTTAAGGAGGTGGCCTTGGAAATAGCAGATGCATTGACAGTCATTTTCCAACATTCCATTGACTCTGGATCAGTTCCTATGGAGTGGAGGGTAGCCAATGTAACCCCACTTTTTAAAAAAGGAGGGAGAGAGATAACAGGGAATTATAGACCGGTCAGCCTGACATCGGTAGTGGGTAAAATGATGGAATCAATTATTGAGGATGTCATAGCAGTGCATTTGGAAAGAGGTGACATGATAGGTCCAAGTCAGCATGGATTTGTGAAAGGGAAATCATGCTTGACAAATCTTCTGGAATTTTTTGAGGATGTTTCCAGTAGAGTGGACAAGGGAGAACCAGTTGATGTGGTATATTTGGACTTTCAGAAGGCTTTCGACAAGGTCCCACACAAGAGATTAATGTGCAAAGTTAGGCTCGCCGCTGAATTCAACGGGCGAGATGATGCCCTCTCTCAGCAACCGGTCCAACTCGCTCTCAATTTTCTCCCGCATCACATACGGCACAGCTCTGGCTTTGTGGTGCACTGGTCTGGCATCCGGTGTGATTCATATCACTACTTTGGTACCTTTGAACGTCCCGATGCCAGGTTGAAATAGTGACTCAAATTACTGTGGGACCTGTGAGCATGAACTTCATGGCGCAGATGACATGGCGTGCACATCCCCCCATTTCCAGTTCATCTCAGCTAACCAGCTCCTCCCCAACAGTGCGGGACCATTGCCCGGGACAATCCAGAGTGGCAGCTGATTCACCGATCCATTGTGTGTGACCGCCAACATTGCATTGCCTAGCACTGGAATGATTTCTTTGGTGTACGTCCGTAGTTGAGTCTCAATGCGTTCTAGTTTGGATCTGCTGGCTTTGAGTGGCCACAGCTTTTTGAATTGTTGAACACTCATGAGTGACTGGCTGGCCCCCGTGTCCAGCTCCATGCGTACAGGGATGCCGTTTAATAGGACTTTCATCATCATTGGTGGCGTTTTGGTATATGAGCTGTGAATGTTTGCCACATGAACCCGCTGAACTTCAGCGACCATTGATTTGCCCAAGCGTCATCCTGCCTCGCAGACCCCTCATCTGGTTCATCCGCCTCATATATTAGCCTGGTTATAGGCTTTCTGCACATTCTGGCTAAATGGCCACTGAGGTTACAATTTCTGCAGACGAACTGTTGAAACCTGCAAGTCCTGGCAGCATGTCTGCCCTCACACCTCCAGCATGAACTTAGATTCCCATTGTTGTGAACAAAAGAGCTGTTACAAGGCATTCCTCGCTGATTGTCCCTTTGACTGCTCTTGAGCACCCTGTTAGTGGGTGTCACTGGCCCCATCCCGGGCCGCATTGTCCACTGGGGTGGCGTAAATGTCCGTTCAGCCTGCCATTGTCTCTGTTGGAGATTTACTGTTGGGCCTATTGCTGCCTGGTGTGTGTCGAACTGCCCTTGCCTACCTGCGGGGCTCTGAGTCGCGTTTATGATATTGACTCCCTGAGGCAGAATTACGCACGTATATTATCTTGGTTTCCTCCTCCCCCGCCATAAAAGTCTGAGCCATCAACGCCGCCGCTTCCAAGGTCAAGTCCTTGGTCTCAATTAGCTTTCTGAAAATCCGAGCATGACCGATGCCTTCAATAAAGAAATCCCTTCGCTTCTCCCCCCTGCAGGCGTCTGTGAACTTACAGAAGCTGGCCAAGCGCCAGAGGTCCGCAACAAAATCCGGTATGCTCTGTCCTTCCTGACGTCGGTGGGTATAGAATCTGTGTCGGGCCATGTGCACGCTACTCGGCGGTTTGAGATGCTCACCGAGTAGTTTGCTGAGCTCTTCAAAGGTTTTGTCCGCCAGCTTCTCGGGTGCTAGCAGGTCTTTCATGAGCGTGTAAGTCTTAGGTCCACAGCTGGTCAGTAGATGAGCCCTGCGCTTGTCAGCCGCTGCGTCTCCCAGCTAGTCCTTCGTGACAAAACTCTGCTGGAGCCTCTCAATGAAATCGTCCCAGTCCTCACCAACACAGTACCGTTCATCTGTGTTGCTGGTGGCCATTCTCGTGGGTTGTTGATTCCCATTTCTCATCGCCAATGTAAAGTCCTTACACAATACCGCAAATCCACACGAGGCACATTCTATGGACAAGGTCACTCCATGACCTGAACCTTTATTCACAGGACCAAGAAGTGATGACCCTGCGTGGGACCTCCCTTTATATACCTGGATGACCAGGTGAGGAGTGTCTCCCACAAGTTCATCTCCTGTGGTCAAGGTGTGAATTTCTTACGTATATACAGTATTGCAGTGTTGTTACATAAAGGTTCCGTACAAGACAGTAACGACTTGCAGCATAATCAGGACACTATGAACTTTCTCGCGTGACATTTCAAAAATACAAATATTTGGGGTTCGGGGTTCGTTCCTGGCTTTCAACTCCCGGTGGGAACTTTCACCAGCATATATCAGAAATTGGGGTTTTTCTGAAATAGTTGGAAAATCGTGTGCAGCATACACCCGAATTTCAGGATCGTTTTGGATAGTGAAGTCTCCCTTAGAGTATGCGCAAAGTCAGAGAATTCTAAGTTTTTAAGTGGTGCTTGTTCTCTTATCTTTTTTTCTGAAACAGTTTCATTTTGTTTGGATCCTTGATCCTTAAACTGCTCCACAAGTGTAACTGACCCATGACCCACGACGACCGCAGATTCAAATGAGCTATGAACAATGCCTTATGCACAAATGAAAGGATATAATTTGCATCATAGGAATGCCATTTCTTAAAGGGAGCCTTTAGGCTCCGAGTAATTTAATATACAGAGCATTTGTCTGATGCAGAGGTTCTATTGCTAGTTCGATTTGATCATTCCACATCAGGAAGTAACAGGTTTCATGAACAATGGATCTGCCCAATGAATTAGATTTTTGGAACACTGTTCTATGAGTTCCTGATTGGAAGATTCTCTTTTTTCCGAGTATATTCATCAACCTCTCCTTTCTTCAGTCTTCCTGTATCCTGCAGCATTGAAAGTCAAGATGTACAAGGCAATGAATGACCTGCTCCTGAGGCCCCTGCCAGTGACACTCAGCAACAGGTCATTAGGAGGTAGATTGAAAGCTCCTTCAATGCTTCCTCCCTGAAAGAAAGCATCCATAACAGAATTAGGACCACAGAGCGTGGAGAATCATTGGCAAAAAACAACATAAACCTCCATTTATATAGCACCTTTTAACAAAGTAAAAGCACTGTAAGATGCTTCACAGGAGCATTATCAGTCAAAATTTGACATAGAGATGTTAGGGGGCTAATTTTCCACATGACCGATTTTTGACGCAGTTGTTGAGGTATGTGTGATTTTTTAATGGCCGACTGCAGCAAAAAAAAGTTCCAAGTTTCGCCGGAATAAACTTTCATTTTGGAGCGATGCAGATTGTCCTGAAGTTCTGTGGATGGAGCTTAAGGTCTGCACGGAAAAACTGATGTTGCCAGGGTAACGAGGGATACACTGAAGAGCTGAGACTGCAAAGTGAAACATACAAGATGCAACAAGCCATAAGCAATTGTAGAGCCCCTGTGTTGCTGCTATCCCGGGCAGAAAGCCCCCCCGCCCCCGGTGTTGCTGCTATCCCGGGCAGAAAGGCCCCCCGCCCCCGGTGTTGCTGCTATCCCGGGCAGAAAGGCCCCCCGCCCCCGGTGTTGCTGCTATCCCGGGCAGAAAGGCCCCCCGCCCCCGGTGTTGCTGCTATCCCGGGCAGAAAGGCCCCCCGCCCCCGGTGTTGCTGCTATCCCGGGCAGAAAGCCCCCCCGCCCCCGGTGTTGCTGCTATCCCGGGCAGAAAGGCCCCCCGCCCCCGGTGTTGCTGCTATCCCGGGCAGAAAGGCCCCCCGCCCCCGGTGTTGCTGCTATCCCGGGCAGAAAGGCCCCCCACCCCCGGTGTTGCTGCTATCCCGGGCAGAAAGGCCCCCCACCCCCGGTGCCGTATCTTCAGCTCCGCTAAAACCATGACGTCTTCTCTGCGCCGATTTTCTTAAAGTTCAGGTACAGTGCACTATGCCATTTTAAAAAAAAATCCTACTTGGTCAAACTCGCTTAAATGGCCAGAAATGGCGCTGCTGGCAGCCGGCACCCGCAGTGACATCAAAAAATGGTGAACTAAAAAAATTGTCAAAGTAGTTTAGGATGGCGCAGAAACTTTGGTGAAACTTGCAGATTTTAGTCTGCTCCAAAAAACAGCGGAGGCCAAAAAAACAGCACAGAATGGTGGCGAAAATTCAGCCCCAGGACCGGCAAAGAGGTGGGTTTTAAGGACCAATTTAAAGGAGGAAGGGGAGGAAGAGACGCTTAGTGAGGGAATTTTAGAGTTTAGGGCCTAGGCAGCTGCCACCAGTCATGGAGCGATTATAATCAGGGATGCTCAAGAGGCCAGAATTGGAGGAGTGCAGATCTCGGAGTGTTGTAGGGCAGGAGGAAGTTACAGAGATAGTGAGGGACAAAGCCATAGAGGAATTTGCCGAGAATTTTGGGAACAATTGGAAGAATTTTAAAAGCCTGCCATTATGTAACTGAGCCCTTAAGCTCCACTTTGCCACATCATTATGCTGCTTATTAAATAACAATCGCTTGGAGGACTGGATGACATAGTGGGTTACAACTTAATCCTTCATTGCTAGATTTCAAATCTAGCCTAGTGTGATGCATGAATATTTCCACGTTTTGTCAACTCTTAAGAGCCCTACATGGAATGAATTTGGGCTGTCTGTTTTCACTTCCTACTGGATGTGAATCCACAGCACTAAAAAGTAACAATGGCTATCATGTTGCTACAATGGGAACTAAATTTCCAGTCTCACTCAGCAAGACCTCCAGGATAGTGGGGGTGGGAAATGGAAATGTTACAATTGTGCAGCAGAGAGCACTCTGTTGAGATTTGGTTTAAAGTAGATCGCTGGGACAGTGCAGAGGGATCTTTACATAGCATCCGAGCTTTACAATACCTGGCCCGACTGTGCTTAATCCTGTTATTGTACATGTCCACAGGATGAATTAACTTAGCTCAATGAGTGTAAATTTCATACCACTAACAAAATAAGATTCTGTTTAAAACACACAGAAGTTCCTCAAAACCTGGAGTTTGCCTTTGTGAGTGATTCTGAAATGCACCAGTCAGTTTAGTACTGCCTTGTTTTGATGCTTGAATATAACAACCAGGAAACTTCCTGAGCTTAACCCGGTCCCTGCTGTGTTTGCCGATCACAGCCAGAGCCTCAGTTTTGAAATTAAAATTGGCCTTGATGCCTTTAAGTTTGGAAAGGAAACATTCATGTCCAAATCGCCATTCAGTGATTACTTCTGGAAGTGAGCATGTGTGATTTTGGGTGAAGAGAGGTTTGGCACTGAGGAAAGCATTTATTATAATACATTATAGGATGCTTGCATTTATATAGGCCCTGAATTTGCAGTGGGAGGCTTCCCGCAGGGAAATGCCCATATACCTGGAAAGGGTGCAAAAACAACTTAAAAGATTGATATCAGCAATGCAAGGATATACCTATCAGGAAAGGATGAATAAGCTTGAACTCTTTTCTCTTGAAAAGAGAAGGCTGAGGGGTGACCTAATAGAGGTATTTAAAATTATGAAAGGTTTTGCTAGAGTAGATACAGAGAGAGTGTTTCCACTTATGATGAAGAGCAAAACTAGAGGCCATCAATATCAGATAGTCACCAAGAATTCAAATAGGGAATTCAGAAGAAACTTCTTTCCCCAGAGTTGATAGAGTTAGATGGGGAAAGATAGGAGGGGGCTCGAATGGAGCATAAATGTCGGCATGGACTTGTTGGGCTGAATGGGCAGTTTTTGCATTGTATATCTTATGTAATTCTGTGTAGCAGCACGAACCATTCAATACTCGATATCGGATGGTTATCCAAAAGCATGATGAGGGCAAGCATAAGGGATTTGTGTGGATTATCATGTGGCTGTGGGGAATATCCTAACATGACAGAAGCAGCCTTCTTGAACGGGAAGATTGTGAGGCATGTTTATTGTTGCCGCTGTTCTACGCTGAGCGACCCTGTGAGGGAGATGAGTTGGCTTGCAGATTACAGGATCTGATGTTTCCACTCATGATGCTGTACGCTTAACATTTTTACAGCTTCCCTTCTATCCCCAGGGGGAGTTCTGCTCAGTGTCGCAAAGCGATTCCGCCACAGGGATCTGACAGGAAGGACCCAGACTGAAAAGCCATTTAATGGTTACCGGGTATTCACCACGTGACAGTTCAAAGAAATCAAACAAATCCACTTGACAGTAGCACAGATGACTTTAATGAATCAATTACAGCGTGACATAAATATCACAGATTACTCCATTCAAGGAGGATACTAATGTGATACTCACCTCACACAAATTTTTATCCATAATTTTTAACTATTTTCAGTTGACATTTGATACTGCGTGGCCTATTGCTGCCTCAGTGTCATATTTTTCTTTCTTCGTAACTGGGATGTAGGCGGCGCTGGCAAGGCCAGCATTTATTGCCCCTCCCTAATTGCCATCGAGAAGGTGATGGTGAGCTACCTTTTCAAACCTTTGCAGTGCGTGTGGTGAAGGTACTCCCACAGTGCTGTTAGGGAGGGAGTTCCAGGATTTTGACCCACCGACCATGAAGGAACAGCAATATATTTCCAAGTCAGGGTGGTGTGTAACTTGGAGGGGAACTTGCAGGTGTTGGTGTTCCCATGCGCTGGCTGCCCTTGTCCTAGATGGTAAAGGTCATGGGAGGTGGGTGGATGGGGTGCCAATCAAACGGGCTGCTTTGTCCTGAATGTTGTCAAGGCTCTTGAGTGTTGTTGGAACTGCACACATCCAGGCAAGTGGAGAGTACTCCATCATACTCCTGACTTGTGCCTTGTCGATGGTGGAAAGGCTTTAGGGAGTCAGGAGGCAAAATACTTGCCACAGAATACCCAGCCTCTGACCTGCTCTTGTAGCCACCGTATTTATGTGGCTGGTCCAGTTGAGTTTCTGGTCAATGGTGACCCCCCGGATGTTGATGGTGGGGAATGAGCGATAGTAATGCCAAGGAAAAGTGGTTAGACTCACACCTGTTGGAGATGGTCATTGCCTGGTACTTGTGTGGCGCGAATTTTACTTGCCACTTATCAGCCCAAGCCTGAATATCGTCCAGGTTTTGCTGCATGTGGGAATGGACTGCTTCATTATCTGAGGAGTTGCGAATGGAACTGAGCACTGTGAATGGAATTGAACTCTGTGTACTCATCAGCGAACATCCTCACGATGGAGGGAAGGTCATCAATGAAGCAGCTGAAGATGTTTGGGCCTAGGACACTGCCCTGAGGACCTCCTGCAATGATGTCCTGGGGCTGACATGATTGACTTCCACCCATCACAACCATCTTCTTTTGTGCTAGGTATGACTCCAGCCAGTGAAGAGTTTTCCCCCTGATTCCTATTGACTTCAGTTTTACTCGGGCTCCTTGATGCCACACTCGGTCAAATGTTGCCTTGATGTCAAGAGCAGTCACTCTCACCTCACCTCTAGAATCCAGATCTTTTGTCCATATTTGACCAAGGCTGTAATGAGGTCTGGAGCTGAGTGGTCCTGGCGAAACTCAAAACTGAGCACGGTGATCAGGTTATTGGTGAGTAAGTGTTGCTTGATAGCACTGTCAACAACACCTTCCATCACTTTGCTGATGATTGAGAGTAGACTGATAGGGCGGTATTTGGCCGGATTAGCTTTGTTCTGCTTTTTGTGGACAGGATATACATTGTCAGATAGATGCCAGCATTGTAGCTGTACTGGAACAGCTTGGCTAGAAGCGTGGCTAGTTCTGGATTACAAGTCTTCAGCACAACAGCCAGGATGTTGTTGGGGGCCATAGCCTTTGCTGTATCCAGTGCCTCAGCCTTTTCTTGATATCATGTGGAGCGAATTGGCTGAAGATGGGCAGCTGTAATGGTGGGGACCTCAGGAGGAGGCCAAGATGGATCATCAACTTAATATATCTGGCTAAAGATGGTTGCAGACGCTTCGTCCTTGTCTTTTGCACTCTGCATGCTGGGCTCTGCCATCGTGGAGGATGGGAATATTCTCATTCTGTGAGTCAGGCTGTTGCTTGACTGGCCTGTGGGATAGCGCTCTCAATTTTGGGACAAGTCCTCAGCTGTTAGTAAAGAGGACTTTGGTACAACCAAGGCTATTTTTGGGCAGTTAAAAGTTAACTACATTGCTGTGGGTCAGACCAGGTAAGGACGGCAGTTTTCTTCCCTAAAGGACATTAGTGCATCAGTTGGGTTTTTAACCACAATTCGATAGTTTCATGGGGCTCAATTTTTCCCGAGCCCATTTTCTGGCGTATTGCCAGAGTTACACCCATTTTCCTAGGCCAGAAATGCGGCAGAAATAATTTGCCAAAGTTTTCCCGATGTATAATTTGAATTTGGCGCCACGCAGCATGTCCAGTCGGGGTATGACCTCGGGGGCAGAGCCTGCTGTCTGCACCAAAAAATGATGCCATACCTTCTCCGGGGAAAATAAAGTTACGTTTTTGACGTCATTGCAATGGATGCACATGCGCAGTACAGCTCCGATTTGGCAATTGGCCATTTTTAAAGAGCCAGTTGTGTGTGTGAGAACATTGAGTGCTGTGAGAGCATTGGAAAAAATTGCAGCTGCAGCAGTACAAGATGCAACGCGGTGCAAGGACCAAGAATTTCTTACAGGAAGAAGTGGAGCACTAGTTACTGTGATTGAGAACAGATGGCAGGAGCTGGACACCAGCAAAGGTCACATAAAAGTTCCACCCAGAGAAATGGAGAAACGCTGGAACCAAGTTGCAGAAGATTACTGTGCAATAGTGACCACCACAAGATCTGGAGGCCAGTGTAAAAAGAACTGTCAGGACCTTGGTCAAGTAGTTAGTGTAAGTAATATTTTCATTTATTCAATGCAATTACAATTGTAAAAGTGACCATCTGTATGTCCCACCCAGCAGAAAGACACCATCTTTAAAAAGTTAGGTTTTCATATCTTTGCAGAGGAAGACAAAATAAAAAGGAAAGAACTCGAACAGGAGGAGGCCCGGCAAATCTGCACCACTGACACCCTAAAAAGAGAGGGTCGCTGCTTTGATGGGTTCTGCCTGGAAAAAACAATCAGTACTGCACAAGCTAGGCCCACATTCGATGGAGACGGTAAAGTCATCGTGGTCCTTCAAATCAGCCTGCTGCCTGACCTGCGATGTGTGAGCCTACTCATGCCACCCATCCTGCCCCCTCCTCTGCTGCTAATCATTTGACTGTTCTGTTATCTTTTGCAGAACTTAAGGCAACTCTGATGATGCAGAAGAAGATTCAGACGTGGATGAGCCTGAAGAGGAGAACATCTTCAATCCAGCCCTCCAGACCAAAAGCATGGAGGTGAGGGGGAGGAGATGGAGCTGGATGAAGCTCCCACTGTTGTACTGACTTTGGAGGATGTGCCGCTCATTGCGGTGACAGCCCCTTCCGTGACTAGTGGCTTGAGTATTGGTGGGACATTCCATGGTTTCCTAATGTCCGAGACTGCAGGTCCCAGTGGTGCAGTGAGTCACACCCAGGGCCCCACCTTCTGAGGCTCGGGTCCCAGTGGTGGGGTGTGAGTCACACCCGTGCGGAGGAGGGGAAGGAGAGCTCGACCGCGCTCTCCTGAGGTGCAGGATCTAACAGATGTGATTCAGATTATGTCATAGAGTGCGGAGAGCATTGACCTTACCCGATCACTCCTGGGCGCCATCAGTGGGGTGAGTGATGAGGGAGTGGGACTACCAGGAGAAGTAACAGCAATGACACGAGAAATGGGCATGATGTCCGGGACCATCAGTGAGGGAATAGTGGCCATGAGGGAGAGAATGTTGCAGGTAGTTGAGACAGTTTTGCTCAACATGAGGGAGGTAATGTTGCAGGTTGTTGAGACAATGTCGGGGCGCATGAGGGACGGCATGTTGGAGTTTTCTGCTACAATAAGGGGACATGCCCAGACCCCGCGCCCATCGACAGAATCAACTGTCACCCTCACTCCAATCCCCACACCAGCCTCTGAAGAGCCCAAAGCCAGGCCTTCCAACTTGCCGCCTGATGCCGACACTCCCCCGTCCCCCACACCAATAGGTGCACAGTACCCGAGATGTTAGAAAGAATAAGCTTGGTACCAAGCCCAGAAACACTGTGCCACCGCCTGCGAGCAAGGTGCTGGAGTGTCCAAGACTAAGCGCAGTGGGCGGTCTTAGACTAAGGGGGATGAGAGATGGGTGCAGCCTTTCTTTGCTGCTGTTGTTGTTATTATTATTGTTGTTACTGTTGTAACTGTTCTCAAATTAATAGTTTTTTGTAAGTTATGTCAATTTACAAGTTTAAAAGTGATCTTAAAGAATGATCTTAAAGTCAAGTTTGATACAAGAATAATTTTATTAAAGTTAAATTAAGTACACTGTAAACTTTTGAATAAAATATATTTAAATTAAAACTGAATCACGTTCTATTAACATAACACAACATTACGGAATAGCTCCAAACAGTAAACATGGCCATGTGGAATAGTTGTCACTGAGCCCTCAGGCATCAGTAAAGCGTTCATGGATGAGCTGCTGGCGCACGGCTCGAGCAATCGTTAAAGGGACACGATGGCCCGCCCTCCTCCGCCATCGTGCTCCGGCCTCAGGCACTTGCATGGCTTCCTCATCCTCGTCCTCCTCTTCCTCCTGCTGCTCATCATCTACATCTTCCACATCATTATCATCGGCCACTCTCACTGCAGGTGGGTCTTCTACTACCAGCTGCTGCTGCCTCATGATGGCTAAATTATGCAGCATGCAGCACACAACAGTGAACTGACTGACAATCTCAGGGGAGTACAGCAAACAGCCTCAGGAATGGTCCAGGCATCGGAAACGCTGTTTCAATATGCCAGTGGTCCTCTCTATGATGCTGCGCGTCGCAATGTGCAACATGTTATATTGACGGTCAGCTTCCATCCGGGTTATGTGTAGGGACTTAATGAGCCAGGTGGTGAGGCCGTACCCTTTGTCTCCCAGCAACCAGCTCTGCCCTTCTGGCTGCTACTGAAACATGGTAGGTATAACACTCTCGCGTAGGAAGAACGCATCATGGGTGCTCCCAAGGTATCTCGCATCAACTGACATGATGCAATGCATGTCGTTACACACGAGCTGCACATTAATGGAGCGGAAGCCTTTTCTGTTCCTGAACATCTCGGAATCCTCCAAAGGTGTTTGCAAGGCAATGTGGGTACAATCAATGCAGCCCTGTACCTTTGGGAAGCCAGTAATCCTGGAGAAGCCCACAGCCTTTTCACGCATTGCCAGGGCAGTCATGGGGAACTTTATGAAGTCATTCCTCCGCACATACAGTGCAGCCGTCATCTGCCGAATGCAGACATGTGTTACATGTTGAGAGATGGCGCACAAATCCCCAGTTGTAGCTTGAAACGATCCGGAGGCATAGAATGAAAGTGCAGCTGTAACCGTCACTTCAACTGACAAAGCAGTCCTCCTGATGCTTCTAGGTTACAGGTCTACTTTGACCAACTCACGGATCGCACTTATAACTTCTTTGCGGAAACATGGACTTCTGACACAGTCTGCGTCACTCAGGTAGAGGTACGAACGCCTGTCTCGATATACCCAAGGCGGGTAAGGCATCCTGCCCAGCACCCTATGGGCTCTGATGTTCCTGATGCAATGAAGTCGAATCAATTGTCTCCTACGTAGCACCATGAAGCAGAAGGCTCGCACAAGGTATGGCATTGTCAGTATTGCCCCCATACTTAAATTTAACCTTTGAAAGAAGCTCAAAACGGCAGGAAAGCAGGCAGGCAGGACGGGTTCGCAGTTCTCTCTCTCCCCAAGGTCTGTATGGATGGACCACACCCAAAAGTCATGTGACTGCTCCTCTCTCTCCTCCCTTCCCTTAACTAATTGCAGTCTTGTGATTTCTCCCCTCTCACTCCCTCCCCCCCGCACCCCCCCCCCCTCACTCATTGCAGTCTTCAGTGTAGAAGGCTTCCGATTGGCACCTCACTCTCTCGCTCTCCTCCATTCCTCCCCACCATGGCTTGTTTTGTAGCTGAGCCCCAAGCCGCTGTTTCTGGGCGAAGGGCTGATTCTGCCAGCCAAAGCTATGACCCTCCAGCCTGCTTCAAGTGGTGTGTGAGTGAGTAAAAAAATATTGACAATGTTAAATGTTAAATGTGTATCTACGTTGACAGGTAAAAAAAAAGTTTAACTTTATTATTGATTTTGACAGTGTTCTTGACTCCCTCCAAAATCTTTGATTTAAAAACAATGGCGTCTTTCAGCGCAGATTTGTGAATGTGCGCTGGTTTTCTTAAGTGCCCAGAAGGTTTTTTGGGAATGGCCAGATACACCGACCTAGGAGGCAAACATGTTGGCCAAACTGCGAACAATTGAGAAAAACGGCGCAGACATGAGGGACGTAAAAAAACTGGCCTAGAAAAATTGTAACTAAGTCAGTTACGCCAGTGCAGATCACAGGGAAAACTTGGAAAAAAATAAATACGCCAGAAAAAACGGCGCGTGGCAAAAGAATGGCGCAAATGACCAGTGAAAATTGAGCCCATGGTCATACTAGATTTTTATTACAGATTTATTTACTTAACTGAATTTAAATTCAGTTCAGGTGTTGTAACTTTCAAAAGTTCAGCTTGCTGTCGGTTGGCCATTTAGAAGATGGATTTAATGTTACCGTTTAAATGTCAGCTATGTGCAATCTGCCTTACAAAGTATGGCAAAATTAGAAAACTAAGCAATCTGTGAATTCAGCCAACCCCTCTGCATTAATAATAATTGCCGTCAATTGTAAGATGGCAGTGTAGCTGAAAATACAGTAGTTTCTTAAAATGTACTGGTGGTGAATAGACCTCATAGCTTGCATCTTCTAAAACACTGGCGTTTTGTCTGGGTAGGAATAAACGAATCCTTAAGAGTAACTTGGTTAAAACCAAGCTTCTCCTAAAACTAAGTGTCAATTTTTAGGTTGCATATGAGAAGGCCTCCTCCTCCCACTGAGCACGGTTTGTTGTTGCAGGAGGATCTTGCTCAAGAGGAACATGAATCCTAGAATCTGAAATAAAATCAGAAGATACCAAAACCATCAAAACCAGTTCTGATGAAGGGCCTCGCTCAAAACCCAAACCTGTCTTTCTCTTTTGGACGGTGGTAGACATGATACGCAGTTCTAGCAATTTCTGTTTTTATTTAATTTATTGTTATAAAAAAATGTATCACTGCTGTTATATGCATTTGTGAAATAGGAGCTTTTATACCACATTTGCAGCTGTCAAGTATTCAGAAGAATGGATACTGATTGATCCCGTCCTCTCATCGTTAGTAAAATTCTGGCCATTGAGTGGAATCTGCAACAAGTCAATGTGGCTTCCCCTGAGCTCTTGCCACCAGCTGCGATGGAGAAAAAGTAACATTATGTGTGAGAAGCTGAACGTTGTTTCATCCAACCTCTCAACATTAAACTCTATTGATGGGCCGGCAGGCGGGGAGAGTGACACAGGCATTTTGCCTATGTAGATATAGGAATGGTAATTAAAAGAATTAGACTAACGTCACAGATGTAACAAGCCTGTAATCCATGGAACATTGTAAATGTATATGTGTGAGGGGAACACAGGCTGGCTGAGCATGAAACAGTCAGCTACAGCTCTTGTTGTTTATTGATGCAAGTAACCACTCACCTTGCATGCAGTTATCCGGGAAAATGTGGGAGTTTGTTTTTGAGAATTCTTGCGTCTTTTTGCAAGTGTGGCAAGAACACAAATAGCCGATAACAAAAAGTGCTATATTCACAGACCTCACAATCACAAGCAGATCACAATTACAATCGCCAAGAGCCAGAACACAATGCTGCACTGGGACATTCAGCCCTACCTTAACTACTGTTTTCTGGTCTGTATTGTTCAATATCTGTACTGTACTGTATGCGAGTAAGCAGGGAACCCTCCCATTTTGTTCTGAATTTATGTTTGATAAGGGCCAGTTACTTGGAAGGGTCATGTTAAACTGGGGGATCTATATAGAAAATGTGAAATATGGTGTTTGGATTGAATTTATTGTGTATGGTCGCAACCGTGCCTACTTAGATACTATGGGACTCAAGCTTGAACTGTTGGTCAGAAACGCGCACCTCCGAGCCTTGCGCCAAGTTTGTAGAATTAAAAGTGCGCCTAAAAAGTACCTCGGTATTCTGAACTGTCTGCAGGCCTCCATTTCAGCCGGCGCGTGCAGCAGGAGCAGCGGGGAGGGGGCGGAGCTACAAACCTGCACCGAAAAGACTGCCGGGAGCTGCGCGCGTGCGCAGTAGCTCCTGGCCCTCCCAGCACGTTCTGTCTCCGGGCGACCCTATCCCTGGCCAAAGGGACGACGCGATGAACGCCGCCCCTAGCCCGGGCCGAGTGGCCTGCATGCCTCACCGTCCCTCACCTCGCAGCCACTGCTCTTACCTCGAGGCCTCCTCGCCGGCCCGCCCGAACACCTCCTCTGCGATGGGGCCGCCCGACCAGCTCTTCAGCGGGCCCCACCCGACCACCTCCTCGGCGGCGGGGCCCCGCCCGAACTCCTCTCTGGTGGCGGGGCCCCACCCAAACACTTCTCCGGTGGCGGGGCCCTGCCCGAACTCCTCTCCAGTGGCGGGGCCCCACCCAAGCTCCTCTCCGGTGGCGGGGCCCCACCCAAACACTTCTCCGGTGGCGGGGCCCCGCCCGAACTCCTCTCCAGTGGCGGGGCCCCACCCAAGCTCCTCTCCAGTGGCAGGGCCCCAACCAAGCTCCTCTCCAGTGGCGGGGCCCCACCCAAGCTCCTCTCCTGTGGCGGGGCCCCACCCAAACACTTCTCCGCTGGCGGGGCCCCGCCCGAACTCCTCTCCGACGGTGGAGCCCCGCCCGAACTCCTCTCCGGCGGTGGAGCCCCGCCTGAACTCCTCTCCGGTGGAATGATGAAATTGGATATAAATAGAGGAGAAAGATTAATAATGAGATTGGGGAACTGTACATTCTTTAAAAGAAAAAAAAGAAAAATCTCTGTCCCTAATTGTAATTTATTTGCGTCATGGGTTCTTTGCTTGAGCATTCATAGCAACACTTTGCTATTAAGAACTAGTTGGTTTATTAATAAAGGTTTAACAATCACAATACACATTACCAGTTCATCCACAAGGCCCACAGCTGCATACCTCATCGTGGATGACCTAGACCCAACTGACTGGGGTTTTACTGAGTCTTGTGAACATCACGTGACTGGCTAAGCCATCCACAATGCAACAGCTCTACAACTATTTTAGTTGGAACAGAAATCAAATGCCCCCTTTTGGCAAGGGCACTAGAACCCACAAATTAACATTTTAAACTTTAACAAAATCTTAAATCAAATTAAAATTTGGTTGCCGAAGGAGATGATGCACTCCAGTCCCTCCGGCGCCCACCTCGCGAGCGTACTGGTGGAAACCGCGTGCTCCATCTCCAGGGACACCTTGGCCCGAACGTAACCGTGGAAGAGAGCCAAGCAGTAGGGCTGAACGACCCCCTCGACCGCCCGCTGCCTGGACCGGTTAATGGCCACCTTGGCCATGCCCAGGAGCAGTTCCAAGAGGAGGCCTTCCGACCTGTCCGCTCCCCTCCGCACAGGATGCACAAAGATCAGGAGCATGGGACTGAATTTGAGGAGCAGCCCCTTCAAATATTGGAACAGGGGCTGCAACCTGATGCGCTCCATATAAACATGGAACACGGACTCCTCTAGCCCGCAGAAATTACAGGCGGCCTGGGAGTCCATGAACCTACTTAAAAACCTATTGCACAGGATTGCCCGTGCAACACCCCCCAGTCCAAGTCCCCAATAAATAAAGGGAGGACTCACACATAGAGAGCACTCCATTGGGGACCCCGCCTCCTCCGGACGGCAAGATGGTGCGCCATGGCGTGTCTGGACAGCAGACGAGGATGGCAAAGTGGAGAGTGTGCAAGAGCAGCCCGTGCAATAGCTCTACAACTATTTTGAGTTGTACCTGTAAAACAATAAATCATTAAATCAAGTGCCCCCTGGATAAAAGCGGGGTGGGGAGGGGGGGGCACTAGGACCGACAAACTTAAACAAATAAAACTTGAGACAGTCAACTGGTTCAAATTAAAATTTGGTTGCCAGGGGTGATGATGCACTCCAGTCCCTCCGGCGCCCACCTCTCGTGGAAGGTCACCAGCGTACTGGTGGACACCGTGTGCTGCATCTCCAGGGACACCCTGGCTCAGATTTAACCGCAGAAGAGAGGCAGGCGGGTGGGCTAAATGACCCCCTCGACTGCCCCCTGCCTGGACCGGGTGATCGCCCCCTTGGCCGTGCCCAGGAGCAGTCCTATGAGGAGGCCTTCCAACCTACCTGCTCCCCTCCGTACAGGGTGCCCAAAGATCAGGAGTGTGGGACTGAAGTGCAACCAGAATTTGAGGAGCAGCCCCTTCAAATATTGGAAGAGGGGCTACAACGTTGCAGATTCAACATAAACGTGGAACACGGACTCCTCTGGACCGCAGAAATTACAGGCGGCCTGGGAGTCCATTAAACGACTTAAAAACCTATTGCACAGGATTGCCCCGTGCGACACTCTCCAGGCCAAGTCCCCAATAAATAAAGGGAGGACTCCTGCGTAGAGAGCAGTCCATTGGAGAGCCCCTGTGAGCATCCTCACAGGTGCATACATTACACTAATCATATTCACAGATCATCAGCTGTCTAGGCTTTAAGCTGTGGAATTCCCCTCCTAAACGACTCTGCCTCTCTACCTCTCTTTCAGAATAAGGGGTCACCCATTTAAAATGGAGATGAGGAGGAATTTCTTCTCTGAGGGTCATAAATCTGTGGAATTCTCTACACCGGAGAGCTGTGGAGGCTGGGTCATTGAATATATTTCACGTGGAGATAGACAGATTTTTGAACGATAAAGGAGTCAAGGGTTATGGGGTGCGGACATGGAAGTGGAGTTGAGGCTAAGATTAGATCAGTCATGATATTGAATGGCGGAGCAGGTTCGAGGGGCTAAATAGCCTACTCCTGCTCTTATTTCTTATTTCTTATGTTTCCTCCTTTAAGACACTTCTTAAAACCTACCTCTTTGACCAGGCTTTTCGGCACCTGTCCTAATATTTCCTTATGTGGTTCAGTGTCAAATTTTGTTTGATGACGTTCCTGTGAAGTGCCTTGGCCGTTTTATTATGTTGTAGGTGCAATATAAATGCAAGGTGTTGTTGTTACCTTGTAACTTTAGAAAAAAGTTGACAATTGTATGTGAAATGCATGCAGAGTCTGTAACTGGTGCCTTTTATCGAAGGAGCTTCTGAAACAGCTCTGAGCAGACAGATGGCGTTGCATCTGTTTACTTGTATCACCAGTCACTTAAGTAAAGGTTAAGAGGGCTTCACTGCATTTCGCGACCTTCGACAGCATCTCAAAAATCCATACTTCAGAAACGTGTTTATTGTTCTCTCAAAGGGACTGACAAAATCCATGTTGCCATTGACAACATGCGTTGTCAAATAATGTGTGGCGGAGGGGAAAAGAATTGTTCCTTCAATCCAAGCTCTGTTCCGAATTTCAGCCATTTTGATGCAGTTGATTGTGAAGTAAATTGTTTAGTGACGTGGACATATAACAGCCGTTTCTTCATCATCGCTGGGTCACAATCCTGGAATCCTGCTCCCTAACAGCACGGTGGGAGCTCCGTCACTACACGGACTGCAGCGGTTCAAGAAGGTGGCTCACCACCAACTTCTCAAGGGCAACCAATGATGGGAAATAAATGCTGGCCTTGCCAGCGACGCCCACATCCCGTACAATTATTTTAAAAGTTCTGATTAAAAGGTCACCAGCCTGAAACGTTAACTCTGTTTCTCTCTCCTGCTGACGAGTATTCCCAGAATTTTCTGGTTTCATCATTAATAATTTTAAAAAGATTGGGCAGCCTCCAGAGGAAGAATGGCAGCTTGGGTGGAATTGCTGGAGGATGTCTGGCGTAAATAGAGCTTCCCGGAGAGACGGGGAGACTATTTCTTGCAGAATGAGAGAGAGAGGAAGACCTGAATCTTGACTGAGCCACGCGTGTATGTGTTGGACAGTCGTGGCAGAGGTGCGGCGAATGAGGATTCGGGGCCCAGAAGAGCCGAGGGCCCAGGGGCAGCACGGGCCTGCCCACACTGTGATATGTGCGCACACCAGGTCCGTGCAGCAGAGCAGGTCTCCAGTTGTTCTGGTTAACCCTTGCCGCTGGATAAAAGCCTAGCTCTGTCAAGCCCGTGTGGTGGCTGATGTGCAATGGTCACCACACGTTAAAAAAATCCACGCACAGGCATCTTCCACCCCATCAACTGGAGTTCAGGACTGGAACATCGGGTCCTTCATTGAAACATCTGTGAAGTCATGTGGAAGCAAGTCATCCTCGTTCGAGGGACCACCTATGATGATGATGAAATTGGTAAGTAATAAATATACTACTTTTGGGATTTGATCTTATGCCAAATTTGTTTCACTGTTATCAACATTTTTTCTTGTGATTTGGTGATGCCATAAGTGAATGTAGTGAACTGGAGCAGCACAGAGGTTTGTGTAGTGGTTCTCCACATGGCTATTAATTAATGACCACAAAAATCTAGGCTGACACTCCAGTGGAGTACTATGCTGTTGGAGGTGCTGTCTTTTGGATGAGACATTAAACCGAGACCCCATCTGCTCTCTCAGGTGGATGTAAAAGATCCCTATTTCGAAGAAGAGCAGGGGAGTTATCGTCGGTGTACTGGCCAATATTTATCCCTCAGTCAACATAACAAAAACAGATTATCTGGTCATTATCACATTGCTGTTTGTAGGAGCTTGCTTATGCGCAAGTTAGCTGCCGCGTTTCCCACATTACAACAGTGACTGCACTCCAAAAGGTGGTCGTGAAAGGCGCTATATAAAAGCAAGTCTTTCTTTTTCTTCTCCTTTGTCAGTGGGGTGTTAGGGTGCTTGGCTGGAAGATTGTGATTGTCGCTGTGATCTTTCCTTTGGTTGCTGCAATTCTTTCATTTATTGCTGCTCAGTAAATATATTTTTGTAAAAACGTTGAAGTTTTACTTAAATTTGTTCAAGTTTATTCATCAAACAAGGTTTTTCTAAGTTTTTAAATCTTTATGAAAGTTTATTCAAGTGCTCACTAACTTGAACAAGTGAGATTATAAATAGTTGTTGAAATATCAAGCTAAAGTTTCAATTCCTGGGATTGTTGATTTGTGCCTGGGTCAGGTGAGTAAGGTAACTGTGCACCTGAAACTCTGGGTGTAAGTTTACACCTGTTGGGAATCAGCATGGACTGCTCTTCATCAGTGTAATGAGCCATGACGATTCCGGGCATAGGGCTCAAAAATGGATGTAAAAGATCGAGAAAATTCAGGTGTAATGCAAGTACATGTGTAACACACCTCCGCTTAAATTTTCTTGATCTTTTACACCATGAATTGGCTTTACGCCCTGAGTACGCCTGTTTTTGGGCGCAAGTTCGCAGGAAACTCCGGCCTGTAGCACTATAAAGACCAACACAAGCACACGGTGCTGCTCACGGGTATGCATGCTATAAGTAGAGGCATAAAATTAGGTTGCGCCGGGCAAACTGGAGTCGAAAATGTCACAGACGGCTTGAGTTCACGTCAACATCTCCAAATAAAAAATGATTGGTTCTAAAGTAGCCTGCCTTATTAAGTGAGCCAGATCAGAGGGCAGAGTTCATCTCCATCCGGTTTTACCCAGTCAACTGGTTTTACATAAGTAATAGCAGGAGTATGCTATTTGGCCCTTCGAGCCTGCAATAAGATCATGGCTGATCTGATCATGAACTCAGCTCCACTTCTCTGCCCGTTCCTCCTAACTCTTTACTCCATTATCGCTCAAAATCTGTCTATCTCCGCCTGGAATATATTCAATGACCCAGCCTCCACAGCTCTCTGGGGCAGAGAATTCCACAGATTTACAACCCTCTGAGAGAAGAAAGTTTGATTGTAACTACAAACAGCTGATAATAACGTTTGCCAGCTTGTCCCCCTCCCTCACGCCCCCTGACCCCCCCTCCCACAACACTTCCTCCGCTGGCATTGCAACAGTGTCCCATTCATTTTGTGTGATCCTGTGCCCCATCTCCCCAGACACCTTGGCTGTTTAATTCTCTTTTGAATTCGGCAGCCTGGCACCAAAACGTCTATTACTGGAACTTCAAAGAATAAATCAAGCTTGGATCTTCATCTTGGAAGAAACTCGCACAGCGAGCAGAATGGGGAGTGAACAATAACCCAGATGGAGAGGTAATTCCTCAGAGGGAAAAGCAAGAGATTGCCATTAGGAGAAGCTTTCCTGTTTTACGCCTCAGAAACTCTACTGGAGACTAATTCTAAGAGGCTTTCAATTATTTTTATCCTGAAATAGAACTGTAGCTTCTTCAACCAAATATTACAATAACCATTTAAGCCAAAAAAAATGTTTGGAAGGCTGTTTAAATGTATATTGCAACAAACCTACCTTTTTCAGGCTGAGCCATATTTAACAGTATCTACATCACTGTGCACTCTCATTTTTAGCACAATGTTCATTACAATATTTTTAATATTAAATGTTAAAAAAAGGCAATTGAAAGATATTGTTACAAGCTAAAGAAGTCACAAGCCAAACTCAGTTTAAAAAAAAGACTTGGGGCCGATTTTTAGTAAGGCCTCTGCCCGCCCAAGTACCGCCCAAAGAGCCGCCAATGGCTGCCGAGGTACCGAATGGTCATTTGGGTGGGATATTCATGAAGAAGGTCCCTCGAAGGTCGGCAGGCGGCAAATGGAAGACGTACGCCGCCAATCTGGGCGGCAGCGGGCGGGAGGTCACATTCTCGGCGGCTGAGGCACTTGGCGCCCAAGTGCCGCCGAGGATGGAGTCGGGCTCACGGAGGGTCGAGGACCTGAAAATAAAAATCACAAATAAAAAATACAAAGCTATCCGAAGATCTTCAGAGGACCCCATGCAGGTAAGTCGTGTTGAAAATGTTAAAAAAATGTTTACGTACATTTTTTTTTACAGGTTCTTCAGCCTTACCATCGGGGACAAACCAGCCTCCAGCCAGTGGTCCATCCCCGTTTCTAAGCGGGGAGGCGACGAAGGGCTGGTCGCTGTCATGGAGCATTGAGAGATAATAGAGATGCAGGTACTCACCTGGCTGTCCTCTTCCCCGCCTTAGCCTCCATCGCAGCCACAGTGGTGCAGCAGCCCAGCACTTGCACCATCTTCTCATCGTCGGGTGGGCTAGCATCCTGAAGCTTGGGATCTCCCTCCTCCAGGCTTCCTCCTCTCTCTGGTGTTGTGTGCAATCTTGCCCTGCAAAGACAAAAGGGCATATTGATTAGATTGGGCCTATACTCTCTTGAGTTTAGAAGAATGAGAGGTGATCTCATTGAAACATACAAGATTCTGAGAGGGATTGACAGGTTAGATGCTGAGAGGTTGTTTCCCCCGGCTGGAGAATCTAGAACTGGGGCCACAGTCTCGGGATAAGAGGTCGGCCATTTATGACTGAGATGAGGAGGGCTGTGAATCTTCGGAATTCTCTACCCCAAAGGGATGTGGATGCTCAGTCATTGAGTATATTCAAGGCTGAGATAAATTTTTGGACTCTAGGGGAATCGAGGGATATGGGGACTGGGCGGGAAAGTGGAGTTGAGTTCGAAGATCAGCCATGATCTTAGTGAATGATGGAGCAGGCTCAAAGAGATAATTCTTATCCTCTTATGGAAGAGCAATTAGGCTTGTCATCCATATAGCGTATCATGTGTCATTGCAGGGGTGGTGTGTGCAACAGGTGAAGGTGCAATGGAGCCTAACTGGTACGCAGCTTTTCGGGAGTGGGGGTGGTGGGGGGGGAGGAGCGATTTGCTACGAGGTCACTAATTAGGGACAGGAAGGAAGGGACAGCATGGTCTTTCCAGGTGGTTGAATTTTTTGTCGTACTGCTCTGCTGCCCTGGCAACTATGGAGGTGGCACTCAGTTGCTCTATCTCCTCCCTTCCTGCCTGCCTCCTGACTGCCCGTGGGTGCTGGGAGATGGGGGAAGCTAAGGAGCAAGTCCTAGCTTCCCTCACTTTTGTCCAGGAGGGCCCTTCAGGTCGTTCTCCATGAAGTTGACTGAAATCAATGGAATGAAAGTTGGGAAAGTTCTATAACAGGAGGACAATCCACTTTGCCAGATTACCGTCCAGACAGTGAAGATAAAAACGCACTCTATTTGCTAACCTGCTGCTGCCAGGACAGTCTCTCAGGCAGTGTTGTTGCCCGGAACCCTGCCCATTGTATCTGGGAGCCGAAATACAGGTTTATTAAGGGGTAGCGTTTGGTCTTGGGATGTAGGCAAAAGGGGTGGTATTGCATCGGCTGTACATTAGACACCCCTCCTGATCCTCAGTTGTGTTGAAGTTAATTGAACTGAATATCGTACATGACCCGCTGTGCGCTAACGCCAATGATGAACATCTACCCCATAGACATCATATGGTTGTCCAAGGTTGTTTCTAGGGCACATTGGGCTAGAAATTGCCTACACCTGGAGTCCGCCACCGACCTGCGAAAAGAATACACACCCACTCAATGGTGGCCCTCCTGCGTAAACATGCCCTCTGACACTGTGCGAGGCAGCGTAATGGCCCACACATCCCAGGGACGCAGCCTGTGCGGAAGTGCGCCTGGGGTCAGTTGACTCTGGTTCTCCAATCTGAAAACAGATTGGGGCAGAAATTGCCCCTTTTTATAGCCTCCCGGAGGCACTAATGGTGCGCAATTAAGTTTTCACCCGGGCGAGGGGGTTGATTGCGCCTCCCGGGAAATTGATCCAAAGGTTTAGGGGGTGATGTGTCTCAGTAGCGTCATGCCCCTGGGCCGGCGCACACCCGGTGATGACACCATCGCCTTGTGCGCCAACCCCTTACTACACCGTGCCGACCCCTTTGCGCCCTGCTGGTCGCGAGGATGGCACCGGTGGATGTCACCGCCAGCTTCGCGGGGCGCATCAAGCAGGTCGCCTTCGTGCAGCCCGGCACTCCAGTATGGAGGCCCAGTCGATCGCCTCCCTGGTGGCCCAGTGGCAGCCACCAAAGGGCCTGCAGAGTGCACAGCGGACCTCCCCTTTAAATGGAGCGTGGCGCTGGGCTCCTTATCGCGATGCTGCACTTACCACCCCGCTCCTGCCCTGTGGAGCGCTGGAGACAGTGCTCCGCGTCCTTGGAGGGGTGCACATGCCCAATTCCACATTGGGGCGGGACTTCTGGGTCGGTCGATAAAAGTCCCGGCCCAGAAGGTTACTGCCCCAATCGGGGCACGGGGCAATTTCGGCCCCATTGTCTTTCATTCATTTAAATTACTACATTGCTTCATTACCACAGCCTTTAAAATACATACATTTAGCTTTTATTGTGGAAATCCAATTCATTACTCATAATTCCCACTTCTAAACAAATATTGTGCTCTGTGCAGAAAGTTTTGAAATGTAAACGTTGTTTTAAAAGCACCTACAGCTTTAATGTACACTAGGATTGCTTCTCATTAAAGCTTTTCATGTTCCAGGGTGTCATTTAATTTTTTTTTAAACTTTTTTTTCCATTTCGGGTATCTCCTTATACTGTGGAAACAGGTCCTGTGCCAGCTTCCACCAATTGTAACATTTCCGTTTACAATTGCTGGGCAGTTGTTGGGGAAATAGCCCAAATCTGCACCAGCAATTCGTTTTTTGCAGGCGAAGTGGATGGCCTGTCAATGCGTACGTCAACAGACGGCAAGTTCAGGATTCTAGAACTTGCGGTGGATTTTGAAGGCAGTGAGAGTACGCTGCCATATCCAGCGCAAAACCTGGGCCCACGGGTTATAGGCAATCTCTGACTTTTTAACGGGCCAACGTACAGTGATCATTCATTTCCAGTACTTGGATTTGAATTCAACCCAGACTGGCGGGATAGAGGTCTTTCCTCGCTGAGGGTTATAAGGGGGTTAAGTAAATTGAGGTTGGGTTACCTCAACAACAACAATTTGTATTAATTTAGCGCCTTTAACGTAGTGAAATGTACCAAGGTGCTTCACAAGAGTATTATGAAATAAATAAATTTGACACCGAGTCGCATGAGTAGAAATTGGCACAGATGACCAAAAGCTTGGTCAAAGAGGTATGTTTTAAGGAGAGTCTTGAAGGAGAAAAGAGAGGTGGAGAGGTTTAGGCAGGGAGTTCCAGAGACTGGGGCCGAGGCAACAGAAGGCACGGACACCAATGTTTGAGTGATTATAATCGAGGATGCTCAAAAGGAGCGCAGACATCTCGGGGGGTTGTGGGGCTGGAGGAGATTACAGAGATAGGGAGGGGCGAGGCCATGGAGGGATTTGAAAGCAAGGATGAGAATTTTGAAATCGAGGCGTTGCATAACTGGGAGCCAATGTAGGTCAGCGAGCACAGGGGTGAAGGGCGAAAGGGATATGGTGCGAGTTAGACACGGGCAGCCGAGTTTTGGATCACCTCCAGTTCACAGTGAGAATATATTATGGTGAAATCTGGCCATAGAGAGACCACAAAGATGGCTAGTGTGAGGAATACAAACATCACGTTGGTTCAGTCGGGGTGCCCTGTTGCAGTTATGATTGAAGCTCAGTTTTTCCCTTAATAAAAACAAACTACACAGCAGGCTCTATGTATACAAGACCACCTCTTGTCAATAGCCTCACTTACATCAATGTTTTTAACATGAGGCCAGTACTGGAAGTGTTATGCTGCACTTTTGGCATCAACAAATTGAAAAACTTAGAACGGCAATAGCAGCAAAAGCATTAACATCAGTTGGAAATATTGGCTATGGTTTATGTTCATATTAGGCTGCAAGCATTTGTTTTGTTCACTTGTTATCATGGTCGGTGTAATGAATCAAGAGTCTTGTTACTGTAAAGTGCCTCAGGTGTAAACCTGATTCATCTTTATTTGTGCCCAAAGTACACACGTGACATAGTACCCACGCTTATATACCAGTGACCGCGCACACGCGCGTACAGCCCGATGACCTCCGACAGTGGCGCCCTCTGGTGTCTGGTGACCCCAAGCATCAATACATAACAACATCCCCCTTTTAAGATCTTAAGGCTAGAATTTCCACTTCACATCGCCCATCTAAGGCCCATTATGGCCCAAAACGGACCTCTATTGCCCATTTTGAGCAAAAAGTGGAAACTAGGCCCAAAATATTGCTGGAAAAATAGGCCCCCAAGTTTCCACTTTGATCGTTGAGATGATCGCCCAAATGATCGCCCACACAAGGCCCATCCCAAGTTTCAGCACTTAGCATGCACTTCGCTGAGCCGATGCAAGGCCCAAAAGAGTGCTCAAAAAGAGTTGCTTTTTCAGGGCCTTAGAGTGGGAAATGGGCACTACAGATGCCATTTTTAGTCTCTGAGGAAGGGTGGAGAATTGTTTTGAGTTATTTAGAGAGTAAAATTGATGCAAATTGTACTCAAAAATTTGGGACAGTTAATATAAATAGGTATTATCACCTTATTTATGCATATATTGGAATTATTTATGAAATAGCTTTTACATAGTGAAGTTATTTAATGATATTCCGTGGGGAAACAGAATAAACAAACAAATCTGCATGAAGAACTGTACATTGTAAAACTTATGTAAGTAAGAGAGAAGATTCAAAAGTTGTAGAATTTTTTTTTTATGAACAAAGAACTAATGAACAACACCCTCCCTCCAAACCCCCACCCCCCGCACCAACCCACCCTTCCCTCAAAATCCCCAAAACGTTACAAGAAGAAGAAATGAACATTTTACAGAACAAGTGGCCATTTCAGTAATGATAACAAGTGACCATTTCAGTGATGACAACAAGTGACCATTTCAGTCATGGTAACAAGTGACCATTACAGTGATGATAACAAGTGACCATTTCAGTCATGCCAACAAGTGACCATTTCAGTCATGATAACAAGTGACCATTACAGTGATGATAACAAGTGACCATTTCAGTGATGACAACAAGTGACCATTTCAGTCATGGTAACAAGTGACCATTACAGTGATGATAACAAGTGACCATTTCAGTCATGCCAACAAGTGACCATTTCAGTCATGATAACAAGTGACCATTACAGTGATGATAACAAGTGACCATTTCAGTCATGCCAACAAGTGACCATTTCAGTCATACCAACAAGTGACCATTTCAGTGATGATAACAAGTGACCATTTCAGTCATGCCAACAAGTGACCATTTCAGTGATGATAACAAGTGACCATTTCAGTCATGGTAACAAGTGACCATTACAGTGATGATAACAAGTGACCATTTCAGTCATGCCAACAAGTGACCATTTCAGTCATACCAACAAGTGACCATTTCAGTGATGATAACAAGTGACCATTTCAGTCATGCCAACAAGTGACCATTTCAGTGATGATAACAAGTGACCATTTCAGTCATGGTAACAAGTGACCATTACAGTGATGATAACAAGTGACCATTTCAGTCATGGTAACAAGTGACCATTACAGTGATGATAACAAGTGACCATTTCAGTCATGCCAACAAGTGACCATTTCAGTCATGATAACAAGTGACCATTACAGTGATGATAACAAGTGACCATTTCAGTCATGCCAACAAGTGACCATTTCAGTCATACCAACAAGTGACCATTTCAATGATGATAACAAGTGACCATTTCAGTCATACCAACAAGTGACCATTTCAGTGATGATAACAAGTGACCATTTCAGTCATGCCAACAAGTGACCATTTCAGTGATGATAACAAGTGACCATTTCAGTCATGCCAACAAGTGACCATTTCAGTGATGACAACAAGTGACCATTTCAGTCATGGCAACAAGTGACCATTTCAGAAAGAATGGAAAGGGAACAGTTAAGTAATGATAACAAGTGAACAAGTGAAGATTTAACTTTATGCTGGGTTGCGTAAAATTTAGTTGTGTTTAAATGTAACCCAATAACATTGCAGATTCTAGTTACTATTTAGATCATTAAATAATACATAAATAGAAATTTCAACTACTCTCGCAGCTGCCAGTAGGCTGCTCCACCGTTTGCGGCACTGGTCCGGTGTGCACGTTTCATTGGAGGCCGATGTGACTACATCGGCTACTTCGGACCAATTCCTGCGATATGCACGGCGTGGAGGTTTCCCCTGCCCACCCCGTGTCAGATCCTCCCACCTGGAGCTGACAGCATTTACGAGGGGCTCATTTGCCTCTTTGCTGAAGGGTTTGGCCCTTCTCTTTCCTGCACCTCCCTCCATTCTTTAAATTTATTTGTAATTTGGATAAGACTTTCTGACCTGCTTCCTTTCTTCTCTCTCTCTCTCTCTCTCTCTCTCCCAGACCCACCCAGAGCTTCTGAGCATGTGTGAAGACCCTTGACCTCTCAAAACGCGGGAAGAAGCATCAACCTGAAAAAAAAATCAACCTGCACATGCGCAGTAATGCGTTGCTAGGGAAGCTCTTTTTTTTTCATTCACTTCCATTTTCTTTGGGCGATCAGGAGATCGCCGAGAAATGACATCACCCATTTGACATCGCTGGGCTAATGCTGAGTGGAAAATCGCCAAAAAAAAAGGGCCTTGAGCTGGCGATCAGCACGGGCGATAGGTCCCGCATCGCTGGAACAACGCCCATTTTTTCGGCCTTAGCCTGAAAGTGGAAAGTCTAGCCCTTAATATCAGTCTCTTTACAAATTAAGACGGTCTGGGACTTTCCGCTCACGAGTTGATCATCTCAGTTCAACTTTAGTTCCAGGCGAGCGTTCTGAGTCAGTTGTGACTGAAGTCTGAGTAACCAATCTGATGGAAGTGGTAATGCCCACATCAGAGACTGAAGGCCCAGGTTCAGTAATGACAGCAAAGTTCTCTGATGAATGAATAAATATTGGTTGGTTGATCACTGACTGCATCTTCCTCAAATGGTTCCAGTTCATCCATGTGCCGCAGTTTTACCTGATCAACATGTTTCCTGCATGTTTGCCCATTCTTGAGCATGACAATAAACACTCTGTTACCCTCCTTGGCTTTAACAGTACCAGCGATCCACTTTGGACCTTGACCATAGTTCAGTACATAAACCGGATCATTGACAGAGATGTCGTGTGACACAGCAGCACAATAGTGATACCATTGCTGACTTTGACGTCTGCTTTTAACACGATCATTCAAGTCAGGATGAACAAGAGAAAGCTTAGTCTTGAGATTTCTCTTCATCAGTAGTTCAGCAGGGGAAACCCCAGTAAGTGTATGAGGTCTTGTCCTGTAACTGAGCAATATTCATGACAAACGAGTCTGCAGTGAACCTTGAGTTACACATTTCATACTTTGCTTGATCGTTTGAACAGCACGCTCTGCTTGACCATTAGAAGCAGGTTTGAATGGGGCTGACCTCACATGTCTAATACCATTGAGTTTCATGAACTTCTGAAACTCAAGACTTGTGAAGCAAGATCCGTTGTCACTCACAACAATGTCGGGTAAGCCATGAGTAGCAAACATGGCACGAAAGCTCTCAATAGTGGCTGTAGATGTACTGGATGACATAATAATACACTCTATCCAATATGCATCTACCACACAACAAAAAACATCTTTCCCAGGAAAGGGCCCACAAAATTGATGTGGATCCTCGACCATGGTTTAGATAGCCACGACCAAATACTCAGCAGAGATTCCGCTGGTACTTTACTTAGCTGCATGCGAGTATTGCATTGGTGCACACATGATTCCAGATCAGAGTCAATTCCAAGGCATCATACATGAGACATAGCAATGGCTTTCATCATGACAATACCAGGATGAGTGCTATGTAGTTCATGTACAAATTTTTCTCTACCTTTCTTAGGCATGATGACACGATTACCCCACAGTAAACAATCTGACTGAATGGACAACTCATCTTTGTAAGGTTTGGTCTCATCACACATCTCCATAGGTATTGCAGACCGATCACCACTGAGGACACAACGTTTCACAACCGATAAAATAGGGTGATAGCTGGTCCAGATCCTCACTCTCAAAAACATCCATTACTAACAGTAGATCTGCAGGTTGAGGAGTCTCCATATCAGGTGTAGGCAAAGGCAGACGACTCAGTGCATTGGCACAATTCTCAGTACCAGGACTATGACGAATAACATAATCATAGACAGACAATATCAACGCTCACCTCTGGATACGGGATGATGCATTGGTATTAATATCTTTGTTTTCTGAAAACAATGAAATGAGTGGCTTGTGATCCGTTTCGAGTTCAAAACGAAGACCAAACAGGTACTGATGCATTTTTTTTACCCCATACATACAGGCCAAAGCTTCTTTTTCTCCCATGCTGTAAGCTCTTTCCGCTTTTGACAAACTTCTCGAAGCATACACAACAGGTTGTAGCTTACCAGACTCATTTGCTTGTTGGAGTACACAGCCAACCCCATATGATCACAGGCCAATACAAGGCGCTTACACGGATCATAATGAACAAGCAACTTGTTTGAACAGAGCAAATTCTTAGCTTTCTCAAAGGCTCTATCTTGAGACACACCCCAGATGCAGTTATCGCCTTTTCTGAGCAGCATGTGCAGTGGCTCTAATAAAGTGCTCAATCTGGGTAAGAAATTGCCAAAGTAGTTGAGTAGCCCAAGGAATGAATACAGCTCTGTATTCTGAGGCCTGGGTGCATTTTTGATGGCCTTTGTTTTGAATCAGTAGGCCTGATGCCATCAGCAGCAATCTTCCTCCCCAGGAATTCAACTTCAGGTGCCATGAAGACACACTTCGAATATTTCAGCCTGAGCCCCACTTTGTCCAGACGATGTAGGACTTCTTCAAGATTGTTCAGATGTTCAGCAGTGTCGCGACCTGTGATCAGAATGTCATCTTGAAACATGACAGTTCTAGGAACGGACTTCAGTAGACTCTCCATATTCCTCTGAAATATGGCTGCAGCCGAATGAATTCCAAAAAGACACCTGTTGTAGACGAACAGTCCTTTATGGGTGTTGATGCAGGTGAGTTTCTTCGAAGTGCCAACAAGCTCCTGTGTCATCTAGGCCGACGTCAGATCCAGTTTAGTGAACAACTTTCCACCAGCTAGCATGGCGAACAGGTCATCAGTCTTCGGTAACGGGTACTGATCCTGTTTCGAAAATCGGTTAATCGTAACCTTGTAGTCTCCACAAATCCGGACAGTGCCATCACTCTTCAACACAGGAACAATAGGACTGGCCCACTCGTTAAACTCGACCAGTGATATGACCCCTTCATGTTGGAGCCTGTCAAGCTCAATTTCAACCTTCTCCCTCATCATGTAAGGAACAGACCGAGCTTTATGATAGACAGGCCTTGCATCAAAATCCAGGTGAATCTGTACCTTGGCTCCAGTAAAATTACCAGTGCCCGGTTCAAAAAAAGAAGGAAACTTTTTCAACATTTGAGCACACGAAGTGTCATCCACCGAGGACAACATTTTGACATCATTCCAGTTCAGCTTGATTTTCTCGAGCCTATTCCTGCCGAACAGCATTAGACCATTACCTGGGACAATCCATAATGGTAGATCTTGAACCACACCATCAAATGACACCTCGACTACTGCATTACCAATCACCGGTATGAGTTCCTTAGTATAAGTACGCAACTTGGCATTGATTGGACTCAGCTTAGGCTTCATAGTCTCAGTGTCCCACAGCTTGTCGAATGTCCTTTGGCTCATTATTGACTGACTCACACCCGTGTCCAGCTCCATGGATACAGACACGCCATTCAGCTTTACATTAACAATTATCGGCTGGTTCTTTCCCAAGAATGAATACAAACCATACACTTCCTCCTTGAGGTGTGTATCCGGGCCAGCACTGGACTGGTCATCATCAACAATGTGATGAACAGCAGCACACTTGCTCAGTTGTGGTCACATTCTCTGAAGATGCCCCACTTTCGAACAGCCATTAAAGGAGTATTATTTAAACCGATACCGATGAGGCCGATGATTGCCCCCACAACGCCAACAGGGTGAAATCAGATTCGTACCAGTTGGCGGACTCTGAGCAGCTACAGGTTTCACATAAGCAGTCGAGTAGGCCCTGCCATAAGCAGCTCTGCCAGAAGACGACACAATCTTGTTTACAGTACCTGCCGTGGAGCTCCAACTCTTCGATGATGTCTGCCTCAAATTATTATCAGTCGTCATGCATGCATGGGCAGTCGCGATGGCCTTTCTCAAGTCCAGCTTCTCTTCGGCCTATCACGAAGAAATCTCGCAACATGTTGTCCAACTTCTTCCTGAACTTACACAGCTCAGTAAGACATCGTAGGTCGGCGACGAATCCTGACACATCCTGGCCCTCAGCACAAACATGCGTATAGAAACGATAGCGTGAAATGATGATCCCCTCTTTTGGCTTAAGATAGTCACACACCAAAACACACAAATCCTCATACTCTTTGTCCGTTGGACATAAAGGCGAGAGAAGGTTCTTCATGAGGCCGTAAATTTTCTGACCACAAACGGTGAGAAAAACTGCCCTGCGCCAAACTGCATCAGCCTCCCCCTCCATTTTGTTGGCCACAAAATACTGATCCAGGCAGTTGATAGAATCCACCCAATCCTCGGCCTCCACGAATTTCTCCAGAATTCCAATAGTGTCCATTGTACATGCGAAGGTTCTTAATTTACTTCATCGCCAAATGTAATGACTCAAGAGTCTTGTTACTGTAAACTGCCTCAGGTGTAAACCTGATCCATCTTTATTCGCGCCCAAAGTACACACGTAATATAGTACCCGCGCTTATATACCAGTGACCGCGCACACGCGTGTACAGCCCGATGACCTCCGACCGTGGTGTCCTCTGGTGTCCCCAAGCATCAATACTTAACAGCCGGTCAACTTATTTTTCACAAGGATGGTGATATTCGGCCAAAGGGTGTTCCTGGGTTAATGGTGTAGAGTCTGAAGGTATGTAGGAAGCTCCTTGGGACGTTTTATTATGTTAAAGGCACTGTTGTTGTTTGTTGGTGGTATATTGGACCATATGACAGGACATGCATATCATCGAGTGTGACAAATTCCACTTATAGGCACCGTACAAAAGGTAGCTAGAGACAGCACCAACCTTGTAAGTAAATACATTTATACACGAATAAA